>NC_092712.1:277739021-278043282 GCF_047496885.1 Scyliorhinus torazame
CACTTCAGAGAATCGCGCGCCGGCGTCGGGGCGCGGTTGCGTCGATTCTCTGGCCCGGCGCGGGGCTCAGAGAATCGCCCCCTCGAGCAATGGCAAGAAAGAGATTTCAAGTTCCAAATCATTGTTGGGATGCAAAGGCCACTCATCCCAGCTGGAGCATGTCTAAATCCTGGGCTGGTAATCCTGAATGTGCAAACTGAGAAGGGCCCAACAAAATATCCCAGACAGAGGAAGACAAAAGACTCCAGAGAGAGGGAGACAAAAGACTGCAGAGATAAGAAGACAATTGTGACAAATTCAGGATTTTAGATATATTGGATTATAAATGTTTGGAAATTTACTGGTTGAAAGCCTTGGGTTAGAGTGTTTTTGATTGCAATAGTCATATTTTTAAAGTAACCTTGTTTTGTGAAGCCAGAAAGCTTTTAGGAGCCAGAGGTGAAATTGACCAGAGGAAAAGCTTGGACTAAGGCACTGTTGTTTGACTCGGGGGTGTCCCTGCGAAATCATTTGTTTTCAGCTTGAGGAGATTATGGGCGGGATTTACTGAGCCACCCATGGCGAGGTTTTCGGCAGTGGAGGCGGCCTGCCAACAGGATTTTCCGCTCCCACCATTGGCAACGGAATTTCCCATTGATTGTACCGTGCACCGTCGGTGGGACCGGAGTATCCCGCTGGTGTGAACAGCCGGTAAATTCTGCCCCATGTCATTGCTGGGTGAAGATAAGGGGCGTCATTCTCCGACCCCCCGCCGGGTCGGAGAATGGCCGTTGGCCGCCGTGAATCCCGCCCCCGCCGGTTGCCGAAGTCTCCGAAGAGAGAAAAGTCGGCGGGGCGTTAATGGCGTCGCTGCCGCGGAGAATGTCACCGGTCTGCGCAAGGCAGCCGATTTTCAGCCTGCCGATATTCTCCCTTCCGGATGGGCCGAAGTCCCGTCGACGTGATGACCGTTCACGTCGACGTGAATCAAACCTCCTTTTCATCGGCGTGATCCGGTGCTCCAGGCTCACGCCGACCAGCGTGGAGGTGAGTGACGGCCTGGGGGGTTGGCTCTGGGCAGGAAATGGCGTGGCCGCAGACTGATTGCGTGAGGAGAGGTGTGTCTCGGCTTGTGTGTGTGTGTGTGTGCGGCGGGGGGGTGGGGGGTGGTTAGAGTAGGCTGGGCTCCGGGGGAGTGCCGGGAGGGAGTCCGTGCCGGGGTGGAGGTTGGGGGGGGGTCCGTGCCGGGGTGGAGGTTGGGAGGGGGGGTCCGTGCTGGGGTGGAGGTTGGGGGTTGGGGGGGGTCCGTGCTGGGGTGGAGGTTGGGGAGGGGGTCTGTGCCGGGGTGGAGGTTGGGGGGGGGGGTCCGTGCTGGGGTGGAGGTTGGGGAGGGGGTCCGTGCCGGGGTGGAGGTTGGGGGGGGGGTCCGTGCCGGGGTGGAGGTTGGGAGGGGGGGTCCGTGCTGGGGTAGAGGTTGGGGGTTGGGGGGGGTCCGTGCTGGGGTGGAGGTTGGGGAGGGGGTCCGTGCCGGGGTGGAGGTTGGGGGGGGGTCCGTGCCGGGGTGGAGGTTGGGGGGGGGGGTCCGTGCTGGGGTGGAGGTTGGGGTTGGGGGGGGTCCGTGCTGGGGTGGAGGTTGGGGAGGGGGTCAGTGCTGAGGTGGAGGTTGGGGAGGGGGTCCGTGCCGGGGTGGAGGTTGGGGGAGGGGGTCCGTGCTGGGGTGGAGGTTGGGGGGGGGTCCGTGCTGGGGTGGAGGTTGGGGGTTTTGGGGGGTCCGTGCTGGGGTGGAGGTTGGGGAGGGGGTCCGTGCTGGGGTGGAGGTTGGGGAGGGGGTCTGTGCCGGGGTGGAGGTTGGGGGGTGGTCCGTGCTGGGGTGGAGGTTGGGGGGGGGTCCGTGCCGCGGTGGAGGTTGGGAGGGGGGGTCCGTGCTGGGGTGGAGGTTGGGGGTTGGGGGGGGTCCGTGCTGGGGTGGAGGTTGGGGAGGGGGTCCGTGCCGGGGTGGAGGTTGGGGGGGGTCCGTGCCGGGGTGGAGGTTGGGCGGGGGTCCGTGCTGGGGTGGAGGTTGGGGTGGGGGTCCGTGCCGGGGTGGAGGTTGGGGGGGGGGTCCGTGCCGGGGTGGAGGTTGGGAGGGGGGGTCCGTGCTGGGGTAGAGGTTGGGGGTTGGGGGGGGTCCGTGCTGGGGTGGAGGTTGGGGAGGGGGTCCGTGCCGGGGTGGAGGTTGGGGGGGGGTCCGTGCCGGGGTGGAGGTTGGGGGGGGGGTCCGTGCTGGGGTGGAGGTTGGGGTTGGGGGGGGTCCGTGCTGGGGTGGAGGTTGGGGAGGGGGTCCGTGCTGAGGTGGAGGTTGGGGAGGGGGTCCGTGCCGGGGTGGAGGTTGGGGGGGGGGGGGGGTCCGTGCTGGGGTGGAGGTTGGGAGGGGGGGTCCGTGCTGGGGTGGAGGTTGGGGGTTGGGGGGGGTCCGTGCTGGGGTGAGGTTGGGGAGGGGGTCCGTGCCGGGGTGGGTGATGGGAGGGCAAATGAGTTGGTCCACCTGGCCAGGTGGCAGCCTCCATCAGTTGGACCCATGCGGTCCTGCCACCTGGCTGGGGGGAGGAGGGGATATGGGCAATGATGACATGTCGTCGTTCCCCTCCCCCCCACCAGGCCGTCATGTTTTCAGACCATCCAGCGATGTTGGCCGCCGTGGTGGCAGCCGCTCATGTCTATGTTGCCCTGGATGAGGAGGAGGAGGAGGAGCGTGCCAGAGAGGCGGCGCAGGCTGCCGCAGAAGGGCAGGCGGCAGCCGCCCAGGCTGGAGGGACACCTGACCGACAGGACGAGGAGGGGGAGGAGGACATCGCGGCCCCACGGCAATGGAGGCACCCGAGGGCGCCCCGTGTGTACCGGCCCCGGCAGTCATACCAGGACCTCACGGACCGGGAATGCAGGAGGAGACTCCGGATGAGCCGGGAAACCGTGGCACACATCTGCCACCTGCTGGCACACCTGTCACCGCATGGCACTGGCGGGGGACACCCTCTCTCCGTGTCCGTCAAGGTTACGGTGGCCCTGAACTTTTATGCAACGGGGTCATTCCAGGCACCGAGTGGGGACCTGTCCGGCATATCGCAGACATCGGTGCATCGGTGCATCCGGGCAGTGACAGATGCCCTTTATGCCATGGCGCACCACTACATTCGCTTCCCCGTGGACCGGGCCAGCCAAGATGCCCGGGCCGTGGGCTTCTCTGCCGTTGCCGGGTTCCCCATGGTCCAGGGCGCGATCGATGGGATGCACGTCGCCGTGCGGCCACCTGCAGAGAACAGGGCCGTGTTCACTAATAGGAAGGGGACCTATTCAATGATCGTACAGGTGGTCTGCGACCACCGCATGATGATCCTGCACGTCTGCGCCCGTCACCCAGGCAGTGTACACGACTCATTCGTGTTGTCGCGGTCATCCATCCCCGGCATGTACGAGGGACGCCATCCCCTGCTGAGGGGCTGGTTGCTGGGCGACAGGGGCTACTCATTGCGATCGTGGCTGATGACGCCTATACGGAGGCCACGCAATGAGGCGGAGAACCGCTACAATGATGCCCATGTAGCGACAAGGGGAGTGATCGAGAGGTGCTTTGGCGTGCTGAAGATGCGTTTCAGGTGCCTGGACCTCTCTGGGGGCGCCCTCCAGTATCGGTCAGATAGGGTCGGCCGCATCATTGTGGTGTGCTGCGTCCTGCACAACATAGCCCAGCAGAGGGGCGATGTGCCGCAGGCAGAGGAGGGCGGAGTGGAGGAGCAGCAGAAAGAGGCCCAGTCCTCCCCAGATGAGGGGGGTGGGGGCAATGGTCAGGGCAGACGGGGTAGACACAGGCGGGTGGCTGTCCACCGTTACCGGCTGGCCCAGCGGGCACGGGACAGACTGATAGACGCCAGCTTCACTGACTAGATGGGCGTGGGAATCGGGTAGTATGGCCACAGACCGCACACCATGACAACAGCCGACCACCCACACCCCCCACCCATCCACCCACCCAGCACCCTCCCCCCCCTCCCCAACCCCACACACCCCATCCGCATGCACACCACCCCCCCCTCCAATTGCCGATCCACCGGCGGCACAACGGGCCGGGCTCACCCAGTTGCGGGTGGACGCGTGTCTATCGCAGGCCATGGAGGATGATGACAACCCGCCTCCGATGAGCTCCTGGCTCTACATCGTTGGACTATGTCTGACCCATGGCCACAGTACCACCATCCACCCGGACCATCCCTGCATGCGGCTGTGACACTGCAGCGCACGGTCCCGTCCTCTGCCCGGGGGATGTTGATGGCGGCCCAGGGGGAAGGGGGCAGACTCACCTGGGGCTGAGGTAAGACCACCCGTCACACACACACTTGCGCTCAACGTACATGACACGCCCGCACACTTTGGACAGAGCACAAAGGCAGCTTCGGTAGGTGTAACATTGACTTTAATAACCAAAGGATTTCATGCACGTGCCCTAGCCCCTAAAACTCATCTGTGCCCTGCACCCGTGCCAACTTACTCAGTGTCTAATTGTTTGGCCTTACGGGCCCTTTGACTACGTCTACGTGGTTCCCCAGACGGTACAGCAGAACCGGAGGTGGACTCCTGTGATTCCTGCCCTCTGACACTGGATCCCTTTGGCGGCCGTTTCCTGGGGCGTCCTGGCCTAGATGGGCCAGGCTGCGGCCCGGACGACTGGGATGGCGAGCTGCCAGCCTGTCCTGCCCGTTGCCCACCCGATGCACCTGGGACGGAAGGGGGGGAGTCTGAGGTGTCGCGGTGTACCCGGACCTCCCCTACAGAGGGAGCCGGGATCGGACCACACCACCTCCTCCTCCCTCGGGGTGCCCGATGGCCCCCAGGCCTCCACATGGGTGGGGGATGCGAACGGACTGGCCATCCGACGCGCCCCCGACATCTGGCGCTGCCAGTCCTGGAGGCCCGTGCTGGTATCGACAGGGGTCTGCAGGTTTGCAGCCATGGAGCCCAGGGGGTTGTCGAACCCTGTCTGTGACAGTGCAACGCCGGCTCGCACATGGCCACTGGCGCCGATGCCCTCAACGATGGCCTGCTGAGACTGGGCCATGGCCTGCAGAGACTGGGCCATGGCCTGCAGAGACTGGGCTATGGCCTGCTGAGACTGGGCCATGGCCTGCTGAGACTGGGCTATGGCGTTGAGCGCCTCTGCCATCTGGCGCTGGCACTGGCTCATGGCCTCCTGTGAGAGGGCAGCCATTTCCTGGGCCACAGACGCCGCCTGCACGGAAGGCCCCAGGCATCGCAAACCGTTCCCCATGTCTGACACCGTCGCACCCATTGCCTCCACCGCGGACGCCACCCGTGCGGTGTCAGCCTGGGTGGCATGCATGACCGGGACCACTCCCAGCTCCTGGACGCGGGTGGACTCCTCCACCTGCGACCGCAGCCGCCGCAAGCCACCCGTCACCTTATTCGCTCGTCTCCGTGTCGGTGGTTGCATCGGATCTATGTGTGGGTGTGGTAACTGCAGGAACCCGGGATCCATCTGGGCGGCAGATGTTCGCTTGGCCTGGGCTGCCCTCCGACCGCCCGGTCCCTCTGCTGCTCCTACCTCCACCTGCTGTACCGGGACGGCTGTGTTGTACGCACCAGTGAGTGTACCAGACGCCTCATCACTAAAGTGCCCAACCGTGGTGAGTGTTTCTGCGATGGTGGAGGGTGTTGGTGACAGCAGTGGCGTTGTGTCGTGCTCTTCGTCCCACTCTGAGTCCATGGCACTTTGGGGTGGGGGTTCGTCTCCACCCATCCACTCTGAGTCACTGTCCGGTATTTCGTCTTCCCGGGTAGTGCTGCCCCGGGTAGTGCTGTCCCGGGTAGTGCTGTCCCGGGTAGTGCTGTCCCGGGTAGTGCTGTCCCGGGTAGGGGTGTCCTGGGTAGTGGTGTCCCGGGTAGGGGTGTCCTGGGTAGTGGTGTCCCGGGTAGGGGTGTCCTGGATAGTGGTGTCCTGGGTAGTGGTGTCCTGGCTCGGATGTGACGGGGGCCTGTGGCTGCCCCCCTCATCGCTGGGTGGTCGCTCCCGCACGTGACGGGGGTGTCGTCTCCCTGTTGCTCCAGGTCTCTCCGTCTCCCGTGGTGTGCGAGGGGCATCCTGCAGGCGTCGCATGCTGGAGGGTGCGGGTCTCTCCGTCTCCTGTGGTCTCCGAGGGGCATCCTGCGGGCGGTGTGCATCTGCGGGGATGGGTGCCTGGACGTTTGGTCCTGCGATACACAATGAAGCATGCATGGTTAGACATCAGGCAGTGATCAGGTGATACGGGGGAGGGGGATATAGGGGAGGGGGGATATGGGGACGGGCTGTTGGTGGCTCACTTGCTCGTGGGGCCCCGACCTCTGCATCAGCAACCTCCTGGTCCTCAGGTCCGCCAGCCAGTTTCCTCGTGTACGGTCAGTGGCCTCTCATCAGCGGGCCCTCCTCCAGTCCTCACATGCTCCCTATTGTTGTGTGCGCGCTTCTCCTGTGGGGGGGGGGGGTGGCAGGGGTAAAAGGCAACAGTGTTAGGCAGGTATATGAATGCACGCCATCGGTTGCGCGTGCATTGCAGAGGTTAAGGTTAGGGCTGGATTCACTTGGGGATATGGGGGATATGGGGGATGGGGGGATATGGGGAAGGGGGGGATATGGGGGAGGGGGGATATGGGGGAGGGGGGATATGGGGGAGGGGGGGATATGGGGGATATGGGGGAGGGGGGATATGGGGAGGGGTGGATATGGGGGAGGGGGGATATGGGGGAGGGGGGATATGGGGGAGGGGGGATATGGGGGAGGGGGGTATGGGGGATATGGGGGATATGGGGGAGGGGGGGATATGGGCATATGGGGGAGGGGGGATATGGGGGAGGGGGGATATGGGGGAGGGGGGATATGGGGGAGGGGGGATATGGGGGAGGGGGGATATGGGGGAGGGGGGATATGGGGGAGGGGGGGTATGGGGATATGGGGGAGGGGGGATATGGGGGAGGGGGGATATGGGGGATATGGGGAGGGGGGATATGGGGAGGGGGGATATGGGGGAGGGGGGATATGTGGGATATGGGGGAGGGGGGATATGGGGGAGGGGGGATATGGGGGATATGGGGGAGGGGGGATATGGGGGAGGGGGGATATGGGGGAGGGGGTATGGGGGATATGGGGGAGGGGGATATGGGGAGGGGGATATGGGGGAGGGGGGATATGGGGGAGGGGGAGATATGGGGGATATGGGGGAGGGGGGATATGGGGGAGGGGGGATATGGGAGGGGGGATATGGGGAGGGGGGATATGGGGGATATGGGGGAGGGGGGATATGGGGGAGGGGGGATATGGGGGATATGGGGGAGGGGGGATATGGGGGAGGGGGATATGGGGAGGGGGATATGGGGGGGGATATGGGGGAGGGGGGATATGGGGTTATGGGGGAGGGGGGATATGGGGAGGGGGGATATGGGGAAGGGGGTATGGGGGATATGGGGAGGGGGGATATGGGGGAGGGGAGATATGGGGGAGGGGGGATCTGGGGGAGGGGGAGATATGGGGGATATGGGGGAGGGGGGATATGGGGGAGGGGGATATGGGTGATATGGGGAGGGGGGATATGGGGGAGGGGGTATGGGGGATATGGGGGAGGGGGGATATGGGGGAGGGGGGATATGGGGGAGGGGGGATATGGGGGATATGGGGGAGGGGGGATATTGGGGAGGGGGATATGGGGGAGGGGGGAAATGGGGGATATGGGGGAGGGGGGATATGGGGGAGGGGGGATATGGGGGATATGGGGAGGGGGATATGGGGGAGGGGGGATATGGGGGAGGGGGGATATGGGGGATATGGGGGAGGGGGGTTATGGGGAGGGGGATATGGGGGAGGGGGGTATGGGGGATATGGGGGAGGGGGGATATGGGGAGGGGGATATGGGGGATATGGGGGAGGGGGGATATGGGGAGGGGGATATGGGGAGGGGGGGATATGGGGAGGGGCGATATGGGGGATATGGGGGAGGGGGGATATGGGGTATGGGGGATATGGGGGAGGGGGGTATGAGGGATATGGGGGAGGGGGGATTTGGGGGAGGGGGGATATGGGGATGGGGGGGATATGGCGGAGGGGGAGATATGGGGGATATGGGGGAGGGGGATATGGGGGAGGGGGGATATGGGGGATATGGGGAGGGGGGATATGGGGGAGGGGGGTATGGGGGATATGGGGGAGGGGGGATATGGGGGAGGGGGATATGGGGGAGGGGGGGATATGGGGGAGGGGGGGATACGGGGGATATGGGGAGGGGGGATATGGGGGATATGGGGAGGGGGGATATGGGGAGGGGGATATGGGGGATATGGGGGAGGGGGGTTATGGGGAGGGGGATATGGGGGAGGTGGTATGGGGGATATGGGGGAGGGGGGATATGGGGGAGGGGGGATATGGGGGAGGGGGGGATATGGGGGAGGGGGAGATATGGGGGATATGGGGGAGGGGGGATATGGGGGAGGGGGGATATGGGGGATATGGGGTGGGGGGATATGGGGAGGGGGGATATGGGGGATATGGGGAGGCTCACCCTGCCTGCTCTGACGAGGTCGTTCACCTTCTTGTGGCACTGGGTGCCTGTCCGGGGTGTTAGGGCCACAGCGGTGACGGCCTCTGCCACTTCCCTCCACAGACGCTGGCTGTGGCGTGGGGCAACTCTGCGGCCGTGCCCGGGATACAGGGCGTCCCTCCTCTGCTCCACCGCGTCCAGGAGCGCCTCCACATCGCGTGACTCGAGCCTCGGGGCTGAGCGACGGCTAGCCATCCAGTCGGGTGTTGCGGTCGGGTGTTCCGGTCGGGTGGTGGGGAGCTGCGCGGCCTTATGAGCCGTCACGCCGTGCAGCGCGTATGACGCTGCACGGCGTGAACCATTGCGCAAGCGCGGATCCCGTCACGTCGGGACTTTCCGCCGATAACGGAGAATTTCGCCCAAGGTGTCCAGACATTTTGACAAAGCTTTTTGAGTGTTGTGTTTACCCTTTAGACCACAAGTAAAGTCTTTTGCTCTCACAGTAGGATCATTAAAATGATCAATAGTATTTAAAGAAGTGCAGACTTGTCTGAGGACAAGGAAGAAGTTGAAACAAACCAGTTGAAACAACTTTTTGAAGACTTCCAGCCGGAGCCTGCAGGGGTCCTAACAGGAGCCAAATCTGTTCTTGAAAGCCAGCACCCTATCTAGGCCCATACCGCCACCCTATTGCCATAACCAACTTAACCTTTTGAACACGAAGGGGCAATTTAATTCCTTGATGCTGTGAGGCAGCAGTGCTAACCACTGTGCCATCCCGTGCTGCCCCTGACATGAAGTCTTCAATGAACCAAGCTGTGCACTCACCCTACTGTTGTTTGCCTTGGCCTATTGAGCCACTGGCGATGTTGCTGAGAGCGTCAAAGGACTGGCAGGGGATAGTACGGGGGTGAGGGTGGAGCACAGGGTCTCATTATATGCGGATGACCCGCTGGGGGGGGATTGGACAGATTATGGGGATCCTTTCAGGGTACAAAGTGAATATGGGCAAGAGTGAGGTCTTTGTGATTCAGGCGATGGGACAAGAGAGGAGATTGGGGAGGCGGGATGCCCTTCAAGGTGGTGGGATGGAGCTTTCGGTATTTGGTTTTCCGGGTGGCACGGGAGTGGGAGCAGCTGCATAAACTGAATCTGGCTTGGTTAGTGGAGCAGATGAAGGGGGTCTTCCGAAGGTGGGATATGCCCCTGATGCCATTGGTGGGGAGGGTGCAGACGGTGAAGATGATCGTTCCTTTGAGGTTTCTGCTTGTATTTCAGTGCCCGCCTATTTTTATCCTGAAGGCTTTCTTTAAGAGGATGAATGCGGTGATCTCTGGGTTTGTGTGGGCGGGTAAGACCCTGCGGGTAAAGAAGGTGCTGCTGGAGCAGGGTCGAGGGGAGGGGGGGCTGGCCCTACCGAATTTCAGGAACTATTACTGGGCGGCGAACATAGCAATGGTCAGAAAGTGGGTCGTGGGGGAGGGGTAAGTGTGGGAGCGGTGGAGGCGGCTTCATGTAGGGGTACAAGTGTAGGGGCACTGGAAACGGCACCATTGCCGTTCTCGCTGGCTTGGTACTTCACAAGCCCGGTGGTAATGGCGGCCCTGAGGGTGTGGGGACAGTGACGGAAGCACATGGTAATGGAGGGGGCACCTATTTGTGGAGATCACCAGTTTGTGCCGGGGGAGCTAGACGGGGGGGTTTCGGAGGTGGCAGCAAGCTGGAATTGAACGGTTCGGGAGCCTGTATATTGACGGCAGCTTTCCAGGCTTGGAGGAATTGGAGGAGGAGTTTGAGCTGCCTGGGGGGAATGGGTTCCGCTACCTGCAGGTGAGGGACTTTGCACAGAGGCAGGTCTCGACCTTTCCCAGGGATACAGGAAAGGTAGTGTTGAAAACTGGAGTGGGGGAGGGGAAGGTCTCAGAAATTTATAAAGAACTCATGGAATGGGAGGGAACCCCGACAGGAGAGGTAAAGCGAAAATGAGAGGAAGAGTTGGTCAAGCAATTAGAGGTGGGATTGTGGGAAGGTGCCATGAGTAGAGGTAATGCAATCTCGTTGTGTGCCAGGCTTAGCCTGATACAATTCAAGGTGGTTCACAGGGCGCATATGACTTTGGTCCTAATGATCAGATTCTTTGAAGGGGTGGAGGATAGGTGTGGGGGAGGGCCCGCAAATCATGTCCACATGATTTGGGCATGTCCGAAGCTTCGGGGATTCTGGCAAGGATTTGCCAATGTCATATCGATGGTATTGATGACACGGGTGGTTCCGAGTCCAGAGGGGGAGAGTATTGGCTTGTTGGAAGACCTGGGAGTCCAGGGGGCGAGAGAGGCTGATGTTTTGGCCGGAGCCTCTCTGGTAGCCCGGAGACTGAGCTTATTGGCATGGAGGGACTCGGGACCCCTGAAATCGGGGGTATGGGTCAGTTACATGGCCGGATTTCTCAGGCTTGGGAAGATCAAGTTCGCCCTGAGAGGATCGATGCTACATTTTGCCCGGAGGTGGCAGCCGTTTATTGACTTCTTTGGGGAAAACTTAGCTATGAGCAGGGGGAGGGATAAAGGGAAAGAGGAGGCGGGGGATGGGTTGAGGTGGGAAATAGTTAGTAGGAAAGGGGTCTGGGGGACTGTGTATGTAAGCCACGTTGCGGGGGTTTGGTTGTTGGTTGGTTTTCCTCTTGAAAATTGTTGTTCAAAATTATATATGCTATAATAAAATATTTTCCAAAAAAAGTGTGCACGATCTGACCAAAAAAATTTCAACACAAAGATATCAGGAGGAAGAAATGACCCACTGGTCCAGAGTTGGTAACTCAAAGAAGGAGTTGAATAAAACTCAACCAGATATACAGATGTAACCACAGGCATATACTCTCAACTAGCAAAGCAGTTTCTTCACAGCAATCGGCTGGTCTGGGAGAGGAGATCTCACCAGCTGTATTGAGTCAAGAACATCCATAAATCCCAGAGATCCCCAACAACCCCAATGGAACAACAGTCACCAAGGGCACAAGGGCCACAGAAACGGCACTCTGTGGACAAGGAATATCAAACAGACCTACAGCCAATGTCAATACGCAATGGAACATGAAGAGATCTGCATTTAAAGCCTAATGGTGCGATTTAGCCATCGTGTTGCACCTGGCGGGGAGAGGGAGCGACGGGTGAATCCCGGGAAAGCACCAAATCAGACTTTTGGCTGGGCACTGAGCTGATCCTGAGACACCTGACACGCTACGCTCAGTGTGATCTGCATGGCGCCCTCACTGATTTGATTTGATTTATTATTGTCACATGTATTAGTATACAGTGAAAAGTATTGTTTCTTGCATGCTGTACAAACAATGCATACCGTACAAAGGGAAGGAAGGAGAGGCTGCAGAATGTAATGTCACAGTCATAGCTAGTGTGTGGAGAAAAGATTAATTAATACAAGGTAGGTCCATTCAAAGGTCTGATGGCAGCAGGGAAGAAGCTGTTCTTCTGGGAATGATCCAGATAATGATATTTAAATGAGCGTTTAAGCTCATTTAAATATCCCGATGCCACATTCACATGGTACCTGGGAGTCAACGGCCACGTCCGAGAGGCCTCAATTGGGCGCAGATTAGCAATGGCCCAGAGCGTGGACTAGGCACGATGGCACTTTGTGGGGGGGGGGGGTCTTGAAGGCCATTAGAACCCTCCAGGTGGCCAGGAATAGGGAAAGATGATTACCCTGGCACCCCCCTCGCACTCTAGCAGTGCCACTCCAGCAACGTGGCAGTGCCACCCAGGCACCCTGGCAGTTGACACTGGGGCGACCGGGTCTGGTTCGGCCCGGCTGCTGCTCGGGTGACACAGGTGACGTGGTGCCACCCATTTATGCCTGCTGCCCATGTTATGTGCCAGTGATAGGAAGGGGTGTCTGAGGTGCTGCGCTGTTCCTGCACCTTCCCTGCAGGAGTCACCGGCACGGGCCCCCTCAACCTCTCCTCCCTCAGGGTGCCCGATGGCCTACTCCATGGCGTGGGATTGCGAGTGGAACTAACCCCTGAGGCTCCCCCACCACCTGGCGCTGCCCGTCCTGGACGCCTGCTCTAGCCCGCCGGGGTCTGCATGCTCGCAGCCATGGAACACAAGGAGTGGACCATCACCGTATGGAACTACGCCACAACGCACTGCGACTGTGCCATCACCTTCTGGGGCTGTGCCACATCAGCCAGTGGCTGCGTCATTTCCCTCAGGGACTTGGCCACCTCCCTCTGGGTCTGTGCCACATTGGCCACGCCTGACCAGTGCCGCCAAAGCTCTCAGCAATGGCCTACTGTGACTGGGCCATGCCCAGGAGCACCGCTGCAATGTCCAGGTGGCTCTGGCACATGGCTGCCTGTGAGTTGCAGCCCTGTCCTGGGCCTCGGCCACCATCTGCACATAGTGTTCCAGGCCTTGGACATGCTGATCCATGGCTGAAATCCTCACCCAAATGGCCTCCACCACGGTCGCCACCTGTGCAGTGTTGGCCTGGGTGGCACGCATGGCCGACAGGTGCTGGATACTCGCTAACAACCTCCCATGTGTCCCTGGTTCTGCGACTGCGTCTCCACAATCGATGGGACCATCCATCCCAGAATCCCGAAACACATCCGGAAGGTACCTAATCCCTGGGGTCGGCCACTCCCTTGGGAGTTCCTACCTCCACTTGCTGTCCCGATGCATGTGTGTGGTGCGCACCAGATAGTGTCCCAGGAACCTCTTCACAGATATCCTCAACCGAGGAGGGTGTCTCTGGGATGGTGAAGGGTGATGGAGATAGCTGTGATGGGAAATCTGTGTCATCCTCGGACTCGAGTTCCGGGGTGTCCTGGGATTCGAGTTGATGGCTCCTGTCTGGAGTTCTGGCTGTGGCGGTGTCAGGGGTCGGAGGACACCAGAAGGGCCTGGTCCTCACCAGCAACTCCTGCAAGACACAAGATGCATGATTAGACTGCAGGTTTGGGGGGGGGGGGGGGGGGGGGGCTAGTGGGAAATGTTCGGGAGGGGGAAGGGAAAAGGGGTATGTTTGGGAGGGGGAGCAGGGTTGGTTATGGAGCGGGGGTGAGGGGGTGAGAGTGGGGTGGGAGTGAGGATGGTGTGGGTGATGTGGGGGTGAGGATGGTGTGGGGGTGAGGGTGGTGTGGGGGTGAGGATGGTGTGGGGGTGAGGGTGGTGTGAGAGTGATGGGTGGTGTGGGGGTGAGGGTGGTGGTGGGAGTGAGGATGGTGTGGGGGTGAGGTTGATGTGGGGGTGAGGATGGTGTGGGGGCGAGGATGGTGTGGGGGCGAGGATGGTGTGGGGGTGAGGGTGGTGTGAGGGTGGTGGGTGGTGTGGGGGTGAGGGTGGTGGTGGGAGTGAGGATGGTGTGTGGGTGGTGTGGGGGTGAGGGTGGTGTGGGTGTGAGGGTGGTGTGGGGAAGAGGATGGTGTGAGGGTGGTGGGTGGTGTGGGAGTGAGGGTGATGTGGGTGTGAGGATGGTGTGAGGGTGGAGGGTGGTGTGGGGGTGAGGATGGTGTGGGGGTGAGGATGGTGTGAGGGTGGTGGGTGGTGTGGGATGTGGGTGGTGTGGGTGTGAGGATGGTGTGGGGGTGTGGGTGGGAGGATGCTGTGGGGGTGGTGGGTGATGTGGGTGTGAGGATGGTGTGGGGGTGGTTGGTGGTGTGGGGGTGTGGGTGGTGTGGGTGTAAGGATGGTGTGGGGGTGAGGGTGGTGTGGGTGTGAGGGCGGTGTGGGGGTGAAAGTGGTGTGGGTGATGTGGGTGTGAGGGTGGTGTGGGGGTGAGGATGGTGTGGGGGTGTGGGTGGTGTGTGTGTGAGGGTGGTGGGTGATGTGGGGGTGAGGGTGGTGGTGGGAGTGAGGATGGTGTGTGGGTGGTGTGGGGGTGAGGGTGGTGTGGGGGTGAGGATGGTGTGAGGGTGGAGGGTGGTGTGGGAGTGAGGGTGGTGTGAGGGTGGTGTGGGTGTGAGGGTGGTGTGGGGGTGAGGGTGGTGTGGGAGTGAGGATGGTGTGGTGTTGAGGGTGGTGTAGGGGTGAGAGTGGTGTGGGGGTGAGGATGGTGTGAGGGTGGTGGGTGATGTGGGGGTGAGGGTGGTGTGGGGGTGAGGGTGGTGTGGGGATGAGGATGGTGTGGGGGTGAGGGTGGTGTGGGGATGAGGATGGTGTGGGGGTGAGGGTGGAGTGGAGGTGAGGGTGGTGAGGGGGTGAGGGTAGTGGGGGGGTGAGAGTGGTGTGAGGGTGGTGTGGGTGTGAGGGTGGTGTGGGGGTGAGGGTGGTGTGGGGGTGAGGATGGTGTGGGGGTGAGGGTGGTGTGGGGGTGAGGATGGTGTGGGGGTGAGGGTGGTGTGAGGGTGAGTGTGGTGTGGGGGTGAGGATGGTGTGGGGGTGAGGATGGTGTGGGGGTGAAGATGGTGTGGGGGTGAGGGTGGTGTGTGGGTGAGGGTGGTGTGGGTGTGAGGATGGTGTGGGGGTGAGGGTGGTGTGAGGGTGAGGGTGGTATGGGGATGAGGATGGTGTGGGGGTGGGGGTGGTGTGGGTTGAGGTTGGTGTGGGGTTGAGGATGGTGTGGGGGTGAGGATGGTGTGGGGTTGAGGATGGTGTGGGGGTGAGGATGGTCGGGGGGTGAGAGTGGTGTGGGTGTGAGGATGGTGTGGGGGTGAGGATGGTGTGGGGGTGAGGATGGTGTGGGGGTGAGGGTGGTGTGGGATGAGGGTGGTGTGGGGGTGAGGATGGTGTGGGGGTGAGGTTAGTGTGGGTGTGAGGATGGTGTAGGGGTGAGGATGGTGTGGGGGTGAGGGTGAGGGTGGTATGGGGATGAGGATGGTGTGGGGGTGAGGATGGTGTGGGGGTGAGGATGGTGTGGGGGTGAGGATGGTCTGGGGGTGAGAGTGGTGTGGGTGTGAGGATGGTGTGGGGGTGAGGGTGGTGTGGGGGTGAGGGTGGTGTGGGGGTGAGGGTGGTGTGGGGGTGAGGGTGGTGTGGGGGTGAGGATGGTGTGGGGTTGAGGATGGTGTGGGGGTGAGGGTGGTGTGGTCGTGAGGATGGTGTGGGGGTGGGGGTGGTGTGGGTTGAGGTTGGTGTGGGGTTGAGGATGGTGTGGGGGTGAGGGTGGTGTGGGGTGAGGTTGGTGTGGTTGTGAGGATGGTGTAGGGGTGAGGATGGTGTGGGGGTGAGGGTGGTGTGAGGGTGAGGGTGGTATGGGGGTGAGGATGGTGTGGGGGTGGGGGTGGTGTGGGTTGAGGTTGGTGTGGGGTTGAGGATGGTGTGGGGGTGAGGATGGTGTGGGGGTGAGGGTGGTGTGGGTGTGAGGATGGTGTGGGGGTGAGGGTGGTGTGGGGGTGAGGATGGTGTGGGGGTGACGGTGGTGTGGGTGTGAGGATGGTGTGGGGGTGAGGATGGTGTGGGGGTGAGGATGATGTGGGGGTGAGGGTGGTGTGGGGGTGAGGGTGGTGTGGGGGTGAGGGTGGTGTGGGTGTGAGGATGGTGTGGGGGTGAGAGTGGTGTGGGGGTGAGGGTGGTGTGGGTGTGAGGATGGTGTGGGGGTGAGGGTGGTGTGGGGGCGAGGATGGTGTGGGGGTGAGGATGGTGTAGGGGTGAGGGTGGTGTGGGGGTGAGTGTGGTGGGGGGGTGAGGGTGGTCTGGGGGTGAGTGTGGTGGGGTGGTGGTGTGTGTGAAGGGGCTTTTGGGGGTGTGACACATGTGTCCTGGGGAACCGCAACTCAGCAGGATTTCACTTCCTCGCCCTATACCGACCTGCACTGTTGAACGGCGGCAGCTGGTAGCCTTCTTCTCAGGCCGGGGAACAGGGTCACCACCCTCTCATCCATGGTGTCTAGCAGAATCTCGAGCTTGTCATGCGTGAAATGGGGTGCCACGCTCCTCCCTATCAACTTGTTGGCTGGGATGGTGTGTGTGGAGAGTGAAGTGTGTATATGCAGCTTGTCAGCCTCCTGAGTGTCAATCACGAAACCGGCCAATCCGACACTGTTTCTCACTCGAGTTGATTGTGTTCCATGTGGTTCCGGTGCAGCCCCTTAACAGTCGCTGAATCAGTCCAGGTGCGGCGGCAGTTTTGTTGTCGTCCAAGTCCACAAATCCTGCCTCGGGGCTGGATTCTCCGACTTAGCAGCGAAGTCTGGAGGAAGCGGCTGAGCTTATGACCAAAACATCAACGGCACCCCCGCACCGATGCTCCGTCCAGCAGGGTGCTGGCAGCCACGCCATGTAAAGACCTCGGCTTTACCTGCAAATAGGGACAGCGAATGGCCGGGTCCGTGGCCCCGCATGTGCACGGCGGTGACCTGCGGCGACCACGCCTTACAGATGCCACTGGCTGCGCGTGGACCCGGCCTGCCAAATAGTGATCCCTGTAACCCCCCTCGCCACCACTGGACCACCCCCCACCAGTCTTCCCAGTCCCCGCCGAAGCCCCTCTGGCTAGCGGAACGGCTCCCCCCCCCCCCCCCCCCCCCCCCCACTGTGGCGGCACTGGGCACAGCCACGCAATGTCCCTGAAAACTGAGAGGACACACGACCGACGATGTCGGGATGTCGGCCCATTGTGGGCGGGTCTCAGGTGACGTACTGAGGCCGTCCCAACGCGTGCGACGTACTCAGCGATTACGCCGTTTTAGAGGGGGCAGAGCGTTTGAAAAACGGCACTTCCCCCAATTTCGGCGTAAAAGTGGATTCGCCGGCCAATCGCCGAACACGATTTCAGCGTCGGAAATCAGAGCATTTCAGGAACAGAGAATCCGGTTGCCTATATTTCATTTGTATTTTTGTTGTAAGATTTTTTGGTTGCAATTTTCGAGCACTTTATACCAGGGGCGGGATTCTCCGTCAGCTGACACTGAAATCACGAAAGGCGATTGGGCGGAGAATAGGACCCAATGTTAACATCACGGCAGGCGCCGATTTGACACCATATCACAATTCTCCGTCACCTCAATAGTGGCGGCAATGCGCACCGGCATAAACGTACAGTAAACACCAATAGCGGGCCAGACCCGGTATTCTCCGGGGTCTCAGCGATTCTCTGATTCCTCTGATGGGCCGAGTTCCCGATAGCGTGGTTCACCTGTGACTTTAAAAATCGTGACCAGTGCCATGGCTGATGAGTTAGAGAGAGAGGAGGTGGGTCGCAGAAAGGGGTGACTGTGGGTTGCCGGATCAGACACTGACCGGGCTGACTAGGGACCCTGCCGGGGCCAAGAGAGGGGGGTGGGGGTGACGGGGAAACAGTCTGAGTGGCCGGGGTGACCGCCCCATGGGACTGGGGCGGTGCCCAGAAACGGGCCGCTATTACCGTGGCCTGCAAGGCAGCCATCCTGTTGTACACCTCACTGACCACCCACTGTAGCCCCTATTTCTGCAGAGTGACACCAGCCGCATGGGTGCCCCCACCCGCCACAAATCCCCCCCACCCAGCAACCATCCGCCGGCAGCCCACCCAGGGCAATGGTCACTATAACCCCTACGGGGGTAGTGGTGCATACCCCTGGTGAGGGCAGTGCCAGCCGATGGTACCCTTGGCAACAAGGATGGGCGCCAGGCCAGAAGCCCCCACAATACGGGCAACTGACCGGGCCAGGGGTGCGTGGAGGAGGGGGCGGGGGCGGAACATGCGGGCGCAGAGTCCACAGTGCCAACCGGGGCCACTATGTAGCCCGGTGGACCTGGTTGGGCATGGGGTACACACCATGCTAACATGTTGACCTTTCACCCCCTGCAGATAATGGATATTGGAATTCATCCAGCCTTCCTCCTAGTCGCCGCAGCCCTGGGATATGCACTGTGGCTGTATGAGCTGGAGTTGCTCGAGGAGGTGGAGGAAGGTGCAGCAGTGGAGCACGTTGCAGAGGGAGAGATGGCAGCCGCCCAGGATGGAGAGCGAGCTGCCCAACAGGCCGAGGAGGATCTTCTGGAGATCGGGCAGGTTCAACGGCCGTCCCCCCTCCCCAGTTAGTGCCACAGTCGGAGCCCCCCTGTGAGCCAAGCAGTGATGGGGGCAGCTCGGACACCAGCTCTCTGCCTGAGACTCAGGAGACCCCGGAGCTCGAGTCGGAGGATGACACTGACTTTCTGTCACAGCTATCTCCAATACCCTCCATCATCCCAGAAACACTTACCTCGGTTGGCCACTTTAGTGAAGAGGATCCTGGGACACTATCTGATGTGCGCCGACAGCTGCCAATAAGGGTGCGAACAGTCGGACGGCGGGCCAACCCCAGGAACTAGCTGCCGTCCAGACGGGTTTTGGCCTTCTGGAACGAACAGTCCCATCAATCATGGAGATGCAGTTGCAGAGCCAGGGACTGCATGAGGGGTTGTCGTCGAGCATCCAGCACCTGAAGGTGCAGCTGGAGGAGTCCAATCACGTGCAGCAGCAGGAGGTGGTGCCGACAATGCATGCCACCCAGTCCAACACCGCACGGGTGGCGTTCGCGATGGAGGCATTAAGGGCGCCAGTTTTGGCTATGGATCAGATTGTTCAAAGCCTAGGGCATTCTGTGTGGTCTCTGGCCAAGGCCCAGGACAGGGTTGCCGACTCACAGGTGTCATTTAGATATACCTTTAAGAAATGGGTGTTTATCAAATAGCTGCAGTGATGTCAGTGTGTGGGTGGAGCTGGGCTGTCTTTCTCTCTTTTACCTTCATTTTGAGCTGAAAAGCTGTTTTGTGGCTCTATTTTTGGTTTCTTTTTCAGAGTTGGAGAGCTGCATTCAAAGCAAGAAGATGTTCTGATCTCACTCTACAAGCTAAAGAATGTCTTCAGCTCACTGGATGATTTCAAAGTAATACCTGTTTCTGTAAAGAATTTAAACCTGCTGTCTTTGTTAAAAATCTATTGAACGCCGTGGGTCAGGTGAACTCCATGATATACTTTGGAGTTTTCTAAACCCTGGCCCATAACAAATTGGGGGCTCATGGGGTAAAAGTCTATCTTTCGTGATTAGGTTGGCTTCGTGAACTTAACGACAGTGACGGGTGAGCATATTTGTGTTTGCTTTTCAGGTGTTGTATTCCAGTTTAAGTAGGGAGGGTGTTGTGGACAATGGCTTTTTCAGGGGCTCTGAAGTTTTTGGTGGTGGAGAAGGTCACACGCGGTACCTTACGAACAGAGACCAAAAAGAAGGCTTTTAGATTTGGCAAAGACATTGCAGTTAACATTACCTGACAGCATACGAAAAGGCGAGGTACTTACGGTGGTAGCTGAGCATTTAAAGTTGCCTGAGATGCAGTCTGACGCATTAGGAATGGCAAAAATTCAGTTACAGATTAAACAACTGGAAAATGAGAAAGAATTAAAGCAGCTTGAATATGCAATGAGGGACAAAGAAAAAGAGAGAGAAAGAGATAGAGAAGGCAGCACGGTAGCATTGTGGATAGCACAATTGCTTTACAGCTCCAGGGTCCCAGGTTCGATTCTGGCTTGGGTCACTGTCTGTGCGCAGTCTGCACATCCTCCCAGTGTCTGCGTGGGTTTCCTCCGGGTGCTCCGGTTTCCTTCCACAGTCCAAAGATGTGCAGGATAGGTGGATTGGCCATGATAAATTGCCCTTAGTGTCCAAAATTGCCCTTAGTGTTGGGTGGGGTTGCTGGGTTATGGGGATAGGGTTGAGGTGTTGACCTTGGGTAGGGTGCTCTTTCCAAGAGCTGGTGCAGCCTCGATGGGCCGAATGGCCTCCTTCTGCACTGTAAATTCTATGATGAAAAAGAAAAAGGGAGAGAAAGAGATAGAGAGGAAAAAGGAAAAGAGAGAGAAAGAGAGAGAGAGGAAAGGGAAAGAGATAGAGAGGAAAGGGAATTTGAACTTCGGAAAATGGCCATGAAACATGACAGTCAGTTAAAATTGGTGGATGTAAAGGGAAATGTACAGTCTGAGGAGAGTGATAAGGAAAATGAGCCTGAGCATCATAGTCGAAGGCTTGGTGGGGATCTATTTAAATATGTCAACGCATTGCCAACATTTGATGAGAAGGAGGTAGAAGCTTTTTTCATTTCATTTGAGAAGGTAGCTAAACAAATGAAATGGCCAAAGGACATGTGGGTATGACTGATTCAAACAAAGTTGGTAGGTAGAGCTAGTGAAGTGCTTGCATCACTATCAGAGGAGGTATCTGGAACATATGAGGAGGTGAAAAAATCCATCTTAGGTGAATATGAACTAGTGCCTGAAGCTTACAGACAAAGGTTTAGAAATTTGAGGAAAGAACCTGGTCAAACATACATGGAGTTTGAAAGGATCAAACAAAGTAATTTTGATAGGTGGTGTCATGTGAGAGTGCCTTTAAGAAATGGATGTTTAAGCAATGTACCTTTAACAGATGAAGCTGATCATATTACTGAAATGATGTCACAGGGAGAGCTGAGCTCACTTCTACTTTTGGTTTCAGTTTGAGAAAGCAGCTTGTGTGTGTCTGTGTGTTTCCAGAGAACTGCAGGAAGAAAAGCAAGGTCTTGGAGCTGAAGTCAACCAAGCTGATATATCTCTGCCATCCAACAGAAAATATATATATTCTATGACCTGGTGTGGTACTGTTTTGAAGGTTTGAAGCTTTTTGGATGTTTGAAGGAACATTTTGAGGGATTATTTAGTGTTGAATTATTTTCGGGGTTATCTTTGAAGTAAGGGGTGTTAAGGGATCCAATGTTTATTTAAAAGGTTCATGGAATAAACATTGTTTTGTGTTAAAAACCACGTGTCCATAATTGTAATATCACACCTGGAGAACAAGCCGTGTGCTCCAAAAGCAACAATCCATTAAAGCGGGAGGTTGGTTGAACACCACGCTACATTTTGGGGTTCTGAACACACCTCGCCCGTAACAATTAGGGGCTTGAGGGGGATAAAAGTCTATCTATTGGATTGGCTTTTGTGAACTCAAAGACAGTGAAGGATTGTTGCTTTTCCGGTGTGGTATTTTAGCTTATGTGTGTTGTGGACAATGGCTCTTTCAAGGGCTCAGAAGTTTTTGGGGGTGGAGACTGTCACACGCAGTACCTTACGGACAGAGACTAAATGCAGACTGTTGGGTCTGGCAAAAACATTGCAGTTAACATTACCTGACAAAATGTGAAAAGGTGAGGTAATTATGGCTGTGGTTAAGCATTTAAAGTTGCCTGAGATACCATTTGACTCATTGGAAATGGAAAAATTCAGTTGCAAATTGAACAAATGGAACATGAGAAAGAATTAATGTGGCTTGAATACAAAAGAGAGAGAGAGCGGAAAAAGAACGAGAAAGAGAGAGAGAGGAAAAAGAAAAGGAGAGTGAAGAAAGGAGAAAAGAAAGAATAGTCCTAGCAGAACCAAAAGAAAAAGAAAGGGAGATACAGATCAGGGAAAAAGATAAAGAGAGGGAGTTTGAACTTCAGAAAATGGCCATGAAACATGAAAGTCAGTTAAAATTGGCAGACATAAAGGGAAACGTACAGTTGGAGGATAGTGATGAGGAGAGTGAGAAAGAGCGTCATCGTCGAACGCTTGGTTGGAATCTATTTAAATATGTCCAAACATTGCCAAGGTTTACGAGAAGGAAGTGGAAGTCTTTTTTATTTCATTTGAGAAGGTAGCTAAACAAATGAAATGGCCACAGGACATGTGGGTATTACTGATTAAAAGTCTTTGCATTACTACCGGAGGAGGTATCTGGAACATATGAGGAGGTGAAGAAATCCATCTTAAGTGCATATGAGCTAGTGCCTGAAGCTTACAGACCAAGGTTTAGAAATTTAAGGAAAGAATTTGGTCAAACATACATGGAGTTTGAAAGGCTCAAACAGAGTAATTTTGATAGGTGGATAACGTCTTTGAAAATAGACCAAACGTATGAAGCTCCCAGAGAAATTATACTTTTGGAGGAGTTTAAAAATTCAATTCCTGATGTTCTGAGAACTCATGTGGAAGAACAGAGGGTTAAAACTACGAGATTAGCAGCAGAGATGGCAGATGATTATGAATTAGTTCATAAATCAAAGATTGGTTTCCGACATCAGTTTCAGCCGGTGAGGGATAGAAACTGGGGACATGAGAAATACTCAAGTGGTAAAGGTAAAGGTGATCTGATGAGAGACAATAAAGAGAGTGTACCTCAGATTAAAAAAGAAATCCAGGAGGGTGGAAAAGTGATGAAAAGTTTCAAATGTTTTCACTGTAATAAACTAGGCCATGTAAAGCCACAGTGTTGGTGGTTGAAGAAAAGCACTGGGAAGGCTGATGTGGTAAAACAGGATAAGACAGTGGGATTTGTTAGAGTGGTAAAGGAAAGCCCAAGGGAAGAGAAAGAGGTGCAAATGATTGTACAGCCTTTTCAAGAAGTAATTGTTAAGAAAGTGCCAGATGTCTTTAAAGAATTTACTTGTGTGGGTAACGTTTACTCATGTGTATCAGGAGGAGCAGATAAAGAAGTCACAATTTTAAGAGATACAGGGGCTAGTCAATCTTTAATGGTAAGAGATGAGGAATTATGTAGTTTGGGAAGAATGTTGCCAGAAAAGGTGGTGATATGTAGAATTCAGGGTGAGAGGAGTAGCGTTCCATTATATAAGGTAAGGTTGGAAAGTCCAGTGAAAAGTGGTGAAGTGTTAGTAGGACTAATAGAGAAACTATCTTGTCCAGAAATACAGCTTATCTTGGGTAATGATATAGCTGGATCGCAGGTGGGAGTGATGCCTACTGTGGTTGATAAGCCAGTGGAAAATCAGACAACTAAAGGGTTGAAGGACGAATATCCTGGGATGTTTCCGGATTGTGTAGGAACAAGATCGCAAAGTCACAGGTTAAGACAAGAGGAGAAATCAAAGAGTGAAGATGAAGTTGAAGTGCAATTATCAGAAACGATTTTTGATCAGATGGTTGAAAAAGTACAAGAACAGGTGGAGGATGAGGTGGATATTTTTAGTTCAGGAAAATTTGCGGAGTTACAACAGAAAAATGTAAAAATAAAACGGATGTATCAGAAAGCATACACGTAAGAGGAATCTGAGTGTATACCAGAGTGCTATTACCGTAAAAATGATGTCTTGATGAAGAAATAGAGACCTTTTCATATGCAGGCGGATGAAAAGTGGGCAGAAGTTCATCAAGTAGTATTGCCGGTCGGGTATAAAAAGGAGGTGTTGCGAGTAGCACATGAGGTACCAGCGTGAGGTCATTTGGGACTAAGGAAAACTCAAGCTAAAATCCAAAAACATTTTTATTGGCCTGGACTATATGAAGATGTAGTTAAATTTTGTCAATCATGCCACACATGTCAAGTGATAGGGAAACCTCAAGCAGTGATAAAAGCAGCACCCTTAATACCCATTCCAGCATTTGAGGGACATTTTACAAGGGTTTTAATTGATTGCATAGGACCGCTTCCTAAAACGAAAGTGGGAATCAGTATCTTTGAACTATATTGGATGTGTCTACTAGGTTTCCAGAGGCCATTCCAGTGCGCAATATTACAGCTAGAATGATTACATAGAACATAGAATTTACAGTGCAGAAGGAGGCCATTCGGCCCATCGAGGCTGCACCAGCTCTTGGAAAGAGCACCCTACCCAAGGTCAACACCTCCACCCGATCCCCATAACCCAGTAACCCCGCCCAACACTAAGGGCAATTTTGGACACTAAGGGGAATTTATCATGGCCAATCCACCTAACCTGCACATCTTTGGACTGTGGGAGGAAACCAGAGCACCTGGAGGAAACCCACACACACACGGGGATGATGTGCAGTCTCCGCACAGACAGTGACCCAAGCCGGAATCGAACCTGGGACCCTGGAGCTGTGAAGCAATTGTGCGATCCGCAATGCTGCCGTGCTATGGAGGAGTTACTTAAATTCTTTACTAGAGATGGACTACCCACAGAAATACAACCGGATCAAGGATCAAATTTTACCTCAAGGTTATTCAAAGACGTTATGGATAGCTTAGGACTAAAACAATTTAAATCAACTACGTACCATCCAGAATCGCAGGGAGCGTTAGAAAGGTGAAATCAGACATTAATGACAATGTTGAGGGCTTATTGTCAAGATTATCCAGAGGATTGGGATAAAGGAATTCCATTTGTACTGTTTCCAATTAGGGAAGCACCTAATGAGTCAACCAAATTCAGTCCTTTTGAACTAATGTTTGGTCATGAGGTAAGAGGACCACTTAAATTGATTCAGGGAAAATTGGTGAGTGAGCAGTCGGAACTTACATTTTTGGATTAAGTGTCAAATTTTAGGGAACGAATACATAGAGCAGGGGAATTGGCAAGACAACATTTAAAAGTTGCACAAAATGTGGTGAAACGGGTAGCAGACAAGAAATCCAAAGTTCGTAGTTTTGCCTGTGGAGATAAAGTTTTAGTATTGCTACCAGTGGTAGGTGAATCTTTAAAAGCCATGATTTGTGGACCTTATCAGATTGAAAGGAAATTAAGTGAGGTGAATTATGTGGTAAAAACGGCAGATAGAAGGAAAACTCACCGAGTGTGTCATGTGAATATGCTTAAAAGGTACTTTGAAAGGGCGGGAGAGCAAAAGGAGGAGGTTTTAATGATTCAAATTCAAAGTGAAGAACCAAATCCAGGTGACTTTAAATTTGACATTCCTCAAATTAAATTGGAAACAAGGATGTTCTTAAAAATTGGGATACATTGTTGAGTTACCTTCCAGAGCAAACATGAACTGACCTGAAAGAGTTATTGATATCACATGGGCAAGTTTGTGGAGATAAGTTGGGAAGTACTAAAATGGCTATACATGATGGAGATGTGAGAAATGCTGTTACAATTAAACAACATCCATA
Organism: Scyliorhinus torazame; assembly: GCF_047496885.1. Taxonomy (NCBI): domain Eukaryota; kingdom Metazoa; phylum Chordata; class Chondrichthyes; order Carcharhiniformes; family Scyliorhinidae; genus Scyliorhinus; species Scyliorhinus torazame. Next base: position 277,764,363 of record NC_092712.1, read on the forward strand.
TAGACTTAACCCTTTAAAATTGGCACATGTTAACAAAGAAATTGAAAGTATGTTGAAAAATGGCATAATTGAAGTGGGTTGCAGCCAATGGAGCTGCATAGTGATGTTACCGAAACCGGATGGTACCCAACGGTTGTGTGTGGACTATAGAAAGGTTAATGCAGTTACAAGAATGGACTCTTATCCTATCCCACGCTTGGAGGATTTCAATGAGAAAGTGGGACAATCAGCTTTTATTTCCAAACTGGATTTACTTAAAGGTTACTGGCAGGTATCTTTATCCAAAAAGGTGAAGGAAATTTCAGCTTTTGTGACTCCAGATGGTATATACCAATTCAAAGTTATGCCATTTGGCATGAAAAGCGCCCCAGCCACATTTCAACGGTTAACAAACAACCCAATTGTGCGGTATACATCGACGATCTGGTAATTTTTAGCCAGACATGGAAAGAACATTTGAAGCATCTGATGGAGTTATTCGATCGACTTTGAGGAGGCAGCTTTGGTAGTAAACCTAGCCAAAAGTGAATTTGGAAAAGTCATTTTCCTTGGCCATACAATCGGACAGGGTTGAATGGTCCCACGGGACATGAAAATAAAAGTTATTGGGGAGTTTCTAATACCCTCGACACAAAGGGAAATAATGCGATTTCCAGGCATGAATGGATTTTACTGGAAATCTGTGCCGAATTTTAGCAGTGTGGTCACTCCACTGACGGACTTGCTAAAGAAGTGTAGCAGATTTAAGTGGACATCGGAGTGTCAACAGGCCTTTGAAGGCCTGACAGTTGTGTTAACCACTACTCCTGTGTTAGCCATCCCAAATTATACCAAACCCTTCAAAGTGGCTGTTGATGCGAGTGATGTGGGCGTAGGTGCGGTGCTTCTACAAGACGACGACGAAGGGCTAGAGCGGCCTATTTTTTTGTAGAAATTATATACGCACCAGAAGAAGTATTCAACGATTGAGAAGGCGACTTTGAGCTCCACAGGCAACCATGTGCCAGAGCCACCTGGACATCGCAGCGGCCCCCCTCAGCATGGCCCAGTCACAGCAGTCATGGCTTGGAAAGTCAGAGGCATTGCCCAGGCACTGGCTGACTGGCGCAGACGCAGAGGGAGGTGGCTCAGTTCCAGAAGGAGATAGCGCAGTCATAGATCATAGAATCATAGATCATAGAATCTACAGTGCAGTAGGAGGCCATTCGGCCCATCAAGTCTGCACCGGCCCTTGGAAAGAGCACCCTACTTAAGCCAACGACTCCACCCTATCCCCGTAAACCCAGTAACCCCGTTTAACCTTTTGGACACTAAGAGGCAATTTAGCATGGTCAATTCACCTAACCTGGACATTATGGACTGTGGGAGGAAACCGGAGCACTCACAGTAAACCCATGCAGACATGGGGAGAAAGTGCAAACTCCACACAGACAGTTACCGGAGGCCAGAATTGAACCCGAGACCCTGGAGCTGTGAACCAGCAGTGCCACCATGCCGCCCTGGCTGATATGACACAAACTCAGAAGGTGGTGGCACAGCCACAATTTGATGTGGCACAGTTCCAGATGGAAGTGGTCCATTCCCTGTGCTCCATGACCGCCAAAGTGCAGACCCTGGTCGAGACCAGAGCGGGTCTCCAGGACAGGCAGTGCCATGTGACGGAGGGAAGTCTCAAGGGATAGCTCCGCTCACCCCCCCCGTCCCATGGAGTTGCCCAGGTACCATCGGGCACCCTGAGTGAGGAGGAGGTGATTGGGCCGGTGCCGATGACTCCCCAGGGGAGGTGCCAGAATACCACAGCACCTCGGTCTCCCCCCCCCCCTCCTGTCCCTGGTGTATCCAGTGGGCAGTGGGTTGAACATGGCGGCACCATGCCTATCCAGGCCCGGTCGCCTCAGAAAACACCCGCCAACGGTGACCCAGGTCTCAGGGCTTTAGGCCACCTCCACTCCTGCTGTACCCTCTGGGACCCACCTAGATGTAACATTAGGGCCCGTAAGGCCTTAAAGTTAGACACCTGTTAAGTTGCCATGGGTACAGGCCACAGTTTAGTTATAGGGTCTAGGGCACGTCTATGTATATTAAACACCTGTTCACACTGTTACAGGCTGCCTCGGTGCTCTGTCAGATGGGTGTGAGGGGTGGGCTGGTCTGTTCTGGCCAGAGAGGGGGTGCAGGAAGGGAATGTGCAGACGTTGTGGATGGCCTGGGCTCCCCACCCTTCCCTGCCCCTGACCACTCCCACCACTATAACCCCAAAGTTCAATGGGACCGTGTGGTGGAATGGTCAGCTCACATGCAGGAATCACCCAGGTGGATGGTGGGAACTGCTACCATGGGCAGGAGTTAGACATTGTCATACGATGTGGAGCATCAGAGTTCATCGCAGAGCGGCTTGTCACCATCCCCCATTCCATGGACCATGCCCGCTGTTACTGCCAACCCAGGGTCCACAGCCCGTAGTGCGGCAGGTATGTATCACTGAAGGGGGTGGGGGGGGGTGGAGAGGGGGTAAGTGAGGGGGTGTGGGGGTGCGATGCGGCGTCTGTGCCTCTGGCCAATACCCTCCCACCCCCCCAAGTTGGTGATCCTGGAGCCAATCAAAACGTCTCGTGTGCGTAGACCCTGGCGCACATGTCATGCGGCCTCTCTTGCCTGCCTGGGCCCCATGTCCTACCCATCCTCCCCCCGCATCCTCCTTGTCAGACGAGACCTGGTATTCCTCCTCCTCCGCCAGCACATCACCCCTCTTCTGTACGATGTTCTGGAGGACCCTGCTGGCCGCTACGATGCTGTCATGTTTTGTAGATTGGCTGAAGAGAATGATGAATTACAGAATATCTAGTTTAAATAATTTATTGTGAAACAACTGCGTGATAAAGATAACTAGGATAAATAAAATAATAAACTGCTAACACTAATTTACTATTGTAGAGCCACTGCAAAATACTTCTATCCTCCAACACAACCTGCTCCCAACTCCCCAGCCACATGGTCAAGTGGTGGATTTACACTGCCACCAGTGGTCGTAGGTCATGCATAATATTATGTACAGAATTGCTTTATGCAAATCACCACATCCCCTTTCGTTAGGAAAATTAAAATATTTACGTACATTAGATTATTTTTACATTTCACCATGATATGCATAACTATTTACATGTTCAGAATTTTTACAGTCTGTCACAAGTTCAGCCTTTCTGGCTTACACCTTATCCTTGTAGACCTTCTGAACTTGCAAAGATTCTTCATCTTTTTTAGTGTTTGTTGCTTGAATTTGATGTTCTTCATGTATTGATGTGTCATCGTCTTTGTTGTATTTGTTCCGTATGCTCTTCAGATGTTTTAGGACTGTTCTTGTAGTTGCATCATAAACGGTTGCGGTACTTTGAGCAAAGCTCTTCTGTTCCTTCTCAAGATCGCACCTTCATCTTTAACAATGAGATATGAGTTTGGACCTGCTGGCCGCAGTACCTTCGCCTACTTAGACCATCCATTTCCTTTGGAGTCTTCTAAATCTCACCATGTCCTCTGGCTGCAGAGGTTAAAGTATTTTGGTAGATCTAGCATAGAATCCCTTCTGCCTTCTCTCCTGAGGTCAATTGTCTTGCTAACAAGTGGTTCACGGGCTCATGAGGAAAACAAGGTAAAGTCGTTCGCAGTTGCCTGTTCATCAGCATCTGAGCAGGCGAGAGCCCATTGACTAGTGGCGCCGAACAATAGTGGAGGAGCGCAGGATATGTATCATCGCGGCTGTCCAGTGCTTTCTTTAGGAGCTGCTTAACGATATGCACACCCTTTTTCAGCCTTTCTGTTCAACGGAGGGTAGTGTGGACCGGAGGTAACATGTTGGAAATCATACTGCTGCGCAAATTCAGTCCACTCATAGCAGTCAAAACAAGGACCATTATTGCTCATGACCACATTTGGAATGCAGTGCTGCACAAAAATGTCTTTGACATTCTTAATGACATATCTTGCCTTAGAATTTGACAGCTGTGCTATCTCCAGGTAGTTAGAGAAATAGTCTATGACCAGAAGGTACTCCTCTGCATTTAAATGGAAAAGATCCGTGCCAAGTTTCTGCCACAGAGTTGTGATTGTCTCGCCCATTTGCATAGGTTCCTTGCTCTGCCTGCGCTGAAATCTTTGGCATGTTTGACAGCTATCCACCATCAGCTCAATGTCATGGTTGATGCCAGGCCAATAGACTGCCGCCCTGACTCTCCGCTTGCACTTTCCCATCCCCAAGTACCCTTCATGCAGCTTCACGAGGATCATTGACCGTAGTGTTTGTGGAATCACAATCTGCTGATCCCGCAGCAAAAATCCATTCACATAACTCAATTCTGCTCGTATATTGCAGAAACTTGTACAGGATCCTTTGGGCCGTCTTTCATGGATATACTTTCTCACTTTCTGCAGGATAATGTACTTGGCAGTTTCTTCTCTTAGTTTGACACCATCGATACAGGTCATTCAGTGTGGAGTTTTTTTAATTATGCTTCGTTACATCTACAATCGAATTAACTCAGTCAGTAGGGGCTTCAATATGCTTAATGATCCCCAAGGAAGTCATTCTCTCTAACTCTGCCTTTAGTTTATCCCTTAATAGTGCTGGTGCACATCTCAGCACATGAATCACAGGCTTCGCATCTTCATTTAATTGAATCTTGCAAGTGTATGGTAACGTTCCAAAACTTTGAAAATTTCAGGGAAATCATTCAGTACGGTGTCTCATAAGAACAAGGAACAGGAGTAGGCCATCTGGCCCCTCGAGCCTGCTCCGCCATTTAATGAGATCATGGCTGATCTTTGTGGGCTCAGCTCCACTCTCCGGCCTGTACACCATATCCCTGAATCCCTTTATTCTTTAGAAAGGTATCTATCTTTTTCTTAAAAACGTTTAAAGAAGGAGCCTCAACTGCTTCACTGGGCAAGGAATTCCAGAGATTCACAACCCTTTGGGTGAAGAAATTCCTCCTAAACTCGGTCTTAAATCTACTTCCCCTTATTTTGAGGCTATGCCCTCCTGAGGGGTGAGGGCCTGTTGCAGTATTGTCTGCACTATAGACTCGTCGGACTAGCTGGAGCTCCTCACACGCTTCAACTTCAATTAAAGACTCGCAGTCCGCCACCATGGAAAGTTTCAATTCGTGAATTTTGTTTTTTACATCAACATCAAGCTGACATGCTTATAACGACGAGATTTCATTGCCATTGTAATCTCTTAACAATACCGTTCTGTAAACTATGTTTGGTTCAATTCACAGCTTTTGTACTTCAGACAGGTTGATGAGGTTGGCCCTCGTACTGGTGTCGAGCTTGACTGTTATTACTGAGCCATTTATCTTTAATGGAACTGTCCATTTATTCTTATGATTGTCTGCCTTCAATTCGCTATTGCTGAAGATTGGTACAAATACATTGTTATTTGGTATGACTTGTATCTCCTCGTTTTGCTGGAGGTCATGTCTACAAAGAATGTATCCTCGAGGCACACTTCATCAATAACACTGATACTCTTTGTTTGTTCCGGCCTTCTCCTAGAATAACATTGGGTTGCAAAATGATTACTGCCATTACAGTTGGCACATGTTTTTCCAGAAGCAGGGCATTGCTGTGGCAAATTCCATTCACCACATCACGGACATAAAACGGAGGATCAGGCTGGCCGCTTAAAAGGTCCGCCCGCACTGGGAACACGTTTCTTATTCACTGCGTCACCACACTAATGGCGTCTGCCGCCTCTTCTGCCTTTGCGCCAAAATTACAGAGATTCAACGTGCTGTGCTGCTTTGCAGCAAGTTCCCTAGTGTGACATATTTGAATTGCACTTCCGATTTGCAGGTCTGTTTCCTGTAGAAGCCGCTCGTGTACTTTATCATTGGCGATCACAAAAACTATCTTTTGTAAGGGCCCCGAAGAATCCAGCACGAGTTTTAAGGATACAAAATAATGTTTATTTACTATAACAATATATACACATAACAGTAGCAGTAACTTCCCTTGCTACCTTCTCCTTCCTCCTGGTTCCTGGACTGGCCAGCTTATTTATAGTAGGACTTTCTCCACCCCCCTCATTGGGGAAGTTCATACTCCCATAGGATTGTGGGATAGTCATTAGTCCCCAGCCAATCTTCAGTAGGCAGGTTATAACATCCCTCCCCCCCCAAAGTCCAAGGAATCCACCGTAGGCCCTGGCGAAGGAAGGCGTCAAACTCGTTTGGCCGCAGGCCGGACGCCATTTGCACGCAGCGCTGGATCAGGCGGCGTATAACGAGACGGAGACCGGCGCTTCCGTGATGAACGGCGCGGTTGTACATCCACGGCATGTGGACCCGAGGATTCCCCCTCTGATTCATCCTGTGTCTCCATCTCGGAGTCAGAGTCTGCTGCCTCCGTCATGTCAGCGTCTCTGTCCCCATTCGGTCCCGTCATGACCTGCGCAGGCTTCGAGTGAGGCACCAGTGGAAGATTTGGAGGACTACCTTCCCTTGTTTCTGGTCTTTGCCGCTGTTGAACTGAGCTCCGGGGGCGGGGAATCTTTTGCAGGGATGATCTTCTGGACCGGACGTGGTCTACATGTTTTCGCTGGAGACGACCCTGGGCTTGCACTTGGTACGATATAGGGCCCGTTTGGCGAAAGATTACCCCAGGAACCCATTGGGCACCACCAGCAAAATTCCGCACGAATACTGGGTCACTGGGCGCAAACTGCCGAATCGGACGATGCCGAGACAATCCCGGTCCCTGCCGTTCTTGTGTGCGCCGTACTTTTGCGCCAATGTCCGGGAAGACCATACTAAGGCGGGTGCGAAGTCTCCGGCCCATTAGGAGTTCTGCGGGAGCTACCCCAGTCACTCTATGGGGGGGTGGTCCTGTACGTAAACAAAAACCGAGCCAGTCTCGTGTCCATTGATCCGGAAGACTGCTTCTTTAGGCCTCTTTTGAATGTTTGCACTGCATGCTCTGCCAAACCATTTGAAGCCGGGTGGTAAGGGGCAGTGCGGATATGGCGGATGCCGTTCATCTTTGTAAACCTAGCAAACTCCTCACTCGTGAATGGAGTGCCATTATCCGTGACCAGCACCTCGGGGAGGCCATGCGTGCTAAATGATAAACGCATTTTTCCAATTGTTGCGCAGGACGTTGTCCCCTGCATCTTATGCACCTCCAGCCATTTGGACTGGGCGTCAATTAGTAGAAGGAACATGGATCCCTGAAAAGGGCCTGCGAAATCTGCATGTAAGCGTGCCCAAGGCCGCCCTGGCCATTCCCAGTGATGTAGGGGCGCGGCCGGCGGAAGCTTCGGATGCTCCTGGCAAATGGAGCAGTTTTGGGCCACCTTCTCAATGTTGGTGTCGAGGCCTGGCCACCAGACATAACTCCGGGCCAACATTTTCATCTTGGTCACGCCCGGATGCCCATTGTGCAAGTCTGATAATATCAGCTCCTGGCCTTTTTCCGGGACAATCACACGCGTCCCCCACAAGAGGATGCCGTCTTCCACGCTGAACTCTAACAGCTTGGAGGAAAATGCCCGCAACTCGCCTGGGAGTTGTCTATGCTGCCCACCATACAGGACTATGTGCCGAACCTTTGACAGGACTGGCTCCGTCTGGGTCCACTCACGGATCTGTGATGCCATGACAGGCAAGGTGTCCATAAAATTTAGGGTTGCAACCACCTCACCAGTCGTGGGGGTCGACATGGGGCCGGTCGATAAAGGCAATCGGCTCAGTGCGTCGGCATTTGCTATCTGCGTACGTGGTTTGTGCTCCAGAGAATACTCATATGCAGCAAGCAACAAAGCCCAGCGCTGGATCCGTGCAGAAGCAATGGGCGGTATTGGCTTATCCTCTCTGAAGAGTCCCAGCAGGGGCTAATGATCAGTCACGATAGTGAAATGGCGGCCGTACACATACTGGTGGAAGCGTTTCACCGCGAAAACCACTGCCAGGCCCTCCTTCTCGATCTGCGCGTACTTCTTCTCCGCTGCAGTCAATGTGCGGGAGGCGAAAGCTATCGGTCGCTCGGCCCCGTTCTCCATCTTGTGGGACAGGACAGCCCCAATACCATACGGGGATGCATCACATGTGACGAGCAAAGGCTTTCGTGGATCATAGTGGGTTAGTAACCCAGACGACGACAATTGTTGCTTTACCCGCCGGAAAGCGGTTTCTTGCGGCTGACCCCAAACCCAGGTGTGATTTTTCTTTAGCAGCAGGTGCAAGGGGGCCAGCGTAGTTGCCAGATTGGGGAGGAACTTCCCGTAATAGTTTACGAGACCGAGAAAAGAACAAAGATGCGAAATGTCAGTCGGGGTGGGGCATGTTGAATTGCACGCACCTTCTCTGCGACAGGGTGCAGACCCTCGTGGTCCACCCGATAACCTAGGTAGATTACTTCTTTTGCCTGAAATACGCACTTTGTGTGACGTAAACGGACTCCAGCCTCCGAAAGGCGTTTAAGGACAGCCTCCAGATTTTCCAAATGCTCTTGCTCCGACGTCCCTGTAATCAACACGTCATCTAGGTAGACAGCCACACGTGGTAAACCTCTCAAAATGCCCTCCATAACACGTTGAAAAATTGCGCAGGCAGTGGATACTCCAAAGGGCAACCGTGTATATTCATATAGGGCAGCACGGTAGCATTGTGGATAGCACAATTGCTTCACAGCTCCAGGGTCCCAGGTTCGATTCCGGCTTGGGTCACTGTCTGTGCGGAGTCTGCACATCCTCCCCGTGTGTGCGTGGGTTTCCTCCGGGTGCTCTGGTTTCCTCCCACAGTCCAAAGATGTGCAGGTTAGGTGGATTGGCCATGATAAATTGCCCTTAGGTGTCCAAAATTGCCCTTAGTGTTGGATGGGGTTACTGGGTTATGGGGATAGGGGGGAGGTGTTGCCCTTGGGTAGGGTGCTCTTTCCAAGAGCCGGTGCAGACTCGATGGGCCGAATGGCCTCCTTCTGCACTGTCAATTCTATGATACAGGCTCCGGTGTGTGTTAATTGTTACATATGGTCGGGAGGCAGGGTCCAGCTCCAACTGCAGGTAGGCGTGACTCATATCTAATTTTGTGAATGAGAGTCCGCCTGCAAGTTTCGCGTAGAGATCCTCTATGCGAGGCATTGGGTATCGGTCGAGTCGGGAAACTGTATTCACTGTAAGCTTATAGTCGCCACGCAAGCGAACTGTGGCATCTGGCTTCATTACTGGTACAATTGGTGCTGCCCAGTAGCAAAACGGACGGGCCTGATAATACCCAAACTCTCCAAACGAGTGAGCTCCCCTTCTACCTTCTCGAGCAAAGCGTAAGGCACTGGGCGCGCCCGGAAATAGCGCGGTGTGGCTCCTGGTTCAACTTGGATACGGGCTACGGCCCCTTTTATTTTCCCCAGACCAGGATGGAATACCTCTGGGTATCGTCCTAGCACCTCAGTCAACCCTCCAGAAACTGTTTGGAGGATGTGCTGCCATTGCAACCGCAAATGGCGCAACTAGTCCCGACCCAACAGGCTGGGCCCATGGCCACGCACTACGATAAGTGGGAAACGCCCCTCCTGGCGTCCATAGACAACAGGGGTCATTGTAGTTCCTGCAATGTCCAGTGGTTCCCCCGTGTAGGTGGCCAACCTGGCCTGTGAGTCAGTTAGTGTAAGGGTCTACATACCCTGCTTGATGCGGTCGAATGTCCTCTGGGCGATCACGGAGACCGCTGCGCCAGTATCCAACTCCATCTCCAGCGGGTGGCCATTGACCCGTACTGTCACCTTAATGGGGGCCACACGGGAAGCTGCCACACAATGCAGCTGCAGGCAGTCGTCCTCCGTCTCCACGTCCTCAGGACTGGTCGCCGCAGGTTCATCCACATGGAAGGTACGGCCTCTGGGCTGGTCCCAGTTACGGCCCCTGGGCTGGTCCCAGTTTCAGTCGGAACGACGGCGCCTCTGGCGTCCCCAGGACCGCCGTCCGCGACGGGGTCGGCGCCTACAAGTCTGACACGGACATGGCTCCTCATCCATTGGCTCTGGAGAAGGCTCCCTTCGGGGAGGAATGTCCGATGGCCACTGGCGTCGGTCTGGTCGTTGCCTCGCCCAAGGTACCGCAGGAGTGCGGGGGGACATTTTTGGGCGGAAAGGGTTGCGCCCCAAGGCATGCACTTCCATTCCCTGTAGCTCCTGTACTCCTCGCTCTGCGCTCTCTCGGGACAAGACTATTTGTATTGCCTGTTGAAAAGTCAATGTTGGCTCCGCTAACAACTTTCTCTGGGTGGCCGCATTGTTAATACCGCAAACCAAACGGTCGCGTAACATTTCTGACAAGGTCTCACCATAGTCACAGTATTCCGCAATCCCGCGTAGCCTGGATAAAAAATCGGCAAGGGATTCTCCAGGGGTCCTCTCAGCGGTATTAAACCGGTAACGCTGGACTATCGTGGACGGGGTTGGGTTAAAGTGTTGCCCCACTATATTCACAAGTTCGTCAAACGTTTTGGTGTCCGGCGCAGCTGGGTACGTAAGGCTCCTAATCACCCCAAACGTATGCGGCTCGCAGGCGGTGAGCAATATGACCACCTGGCACTCGTTTTCAGTGATATTGTTTGCCCAGAAATAGTAACGCATCCGTTGTGTGTACTGGTTCCAGCTTTCCAGCGCAGCATCAAAAACATCCAAACGTCCGTACAGAGGCATGGTATAATAGAAAACAACTTCCAACCTGTATCCAACAAAAATCCAGGGAGGTGGCTTCAGCAGTGTAGCCAGCTATTCACTTTTACCTTCGTCGCCAGTTTTGTAAGGGCCCCGAAGAATCCAGCACGAGTTTTAAGGATACAAAATAATAACGTTTATTTACTATAACAATATATACATAACAGTAGCAGTAACTTCCCTTGCTACCTTCTCCTTCCTCCTGGTTCCTGGACTGGCCAGCTTATTTATAGTAGGACTTTCTCCGCCCCCCTCATTGGGGAAGTTCATACTCCCAGAGGATTGTGGGATAATCATTAGTCCCCAGCCAATCGTCAGTAGGCAGGTTATAACACTATCTGATTATGTATCATTGATGACTGGAGTGTGCTCAAGTTGCATGACTGCGCCTTCAATCGCAAGTCAGTGAAGAAGCCATCAAATGCCTCTCCCACGTTCTGGGGTCACGTCCGGAATATATAGCGCTCAAAGGTTTCATTTTTTCGAGGGGAGCAATGCCGATCGAATTGTTTAAGAACTTCGTTGAAGCTTTTGCTGTCAGCCTAGTTTTCAAAAACAAAAGTGTTGAAAATTTCAATTGCTTGGAGACCTGCTATAGTGAGCAGCAACGCGATACGCCTCTCATCAGGCTGTGTCTGCAGACCAAGGGCTGCAACATAGAGTTTAAACTGTTGCTTAAACACCCTCCAATTCTCATCTACGTTACCAGTAATCCGGAGCTGTTGAGCTGGTTTGATGCCTTCCATTCCAGGCTTCGAAGTTTTACCATGCGTTGAGACCAAATGCCAGGAGGTTGCAAGGTTAGTAGAAAAAACGCATTTTCTTTCTTTTCCTTCAAAGTTAACACTACTGGTTCGGATTTTCTCTGCAGAATCTTTGAGTTCTTAGTAAATCATCAATCCATGTCATGTTCTGTAGCCTGGCCGAACTGAATGATGAACAATAGAACATTTAGTTTAAATAATTTATTATGAAACTGCGTGATAAAGATATCTAGGATAAATAAAATAATAAACTACTAACACTAACTAACTATTGTAGAGCTATTACAAAATACATCTATCCTCCAACACAACCTACTCCCAATTTCCCAGCCACAGTCAGGTGGTGGATTTACACTGCCACCTAGTGATCTGAGGTCGTGCATAACATTATGTACAGAATTGCTTTATGCATATCATCACAGGTGCAGGCGATCCTCTTGGCATCATACTGGAGGGCCCCTCCAGAGTGGTCCAGGCATCTGAACTGCATCTTCAGAAGAACGAAGCACCGCTCAATCATGAACTTGGTTGCTGTATGGGCGTCCTTGTAGCGGATCTCCGTGTTTGTCTGTAGCTCTGAATCAGTGTCATCAGCCACGCCGTAGAGGATAACCTCTGTACCCAGGAGCCAACCCCCACCCAGGTGGCATCTCAAACATGTCAAGAATTGTCTAGTGGACCAGGATGAAGGCAGGCATTGTGCACATTTCCCGGGTATCAGGTGCAGGCATGTATGATGCGCAGCTGATGGTCACATATCAGCTATATGTTCTCGAGTGGAGCCTCTTTTTAAAAAAATCTTTTTATTGGCATTTTCCAAATTTATAAACAGTTTGCCACGTTAATTTATTGTATTGTACTGAAAGGTTTGCTCTGTCCTTTCCTTAATTGACCCTATGTACATTTTTCCACCCTCTGGCACGGCTTGTGATCTCTCCCGACCCCCATTCCCCCCCCCCCTCCCTGCCTCTCTCCCTCCCTTGTGTCCCCCTCCTTTCTCGCCTACCCTCTCTTTTCTTCCCCCACCAACTTCGGCTGTGTTTCCCCTGTGATTGGGGGGGGGGGGGTTGCCCCCCTCCCTCCCATGTTGTTCCCTTTTTTGTGTCTTTTCAGCCTTTCCTCTTCCTCACTCCCCCCTCCACCCAGGTTGCACATTCCTATGGTTCCCCCTATCCTTATTTTCCCCTTGTCCTCCCTCTTTTTCTTCCTATCGCTCCCGTTTCCCCACCTCATTCGTTGTTGCTGGCCTAGAACAGGTTTTGGAACAGGCTGACAAACTGCCCCCATGCATCTCGGAAGCCTTCCTCCGATTCTCTGATGGCGTACTTAACCTTTTCCAGGTGGAGGAATTCTGAAAGGTCAGCGAGCCAGTCTGCAGCTTTGGGTGGTGCTGCTGACCGCCAGCCAAGTAGGATTCTCCGGCGTGCGATTAGGGAAGCAAAAGCAGGGGCATTGGCTCTCTTCCCCATGTGCAGCTCTGGCTGCTCCGATACCCCGAAGATTGCCACAATTGGGCATGGCTTCACCCTCACCCCCACAAACATGGACATTGCATCGGGGAAAGCTGTCCAGAACCCGGCAAGTTTGGGGCATGCCCAGAACATGTATGTGTGGTTGGCCGGGCTCCTCTGGCACCGCTCACATTTGTCCTCCACCTCCGGGAAGAATCTTCTCATTCGGGTTCTGGTCAGGTGTGCTCTGTGCATTACTTTGAACTGCATGAGGCTGAGCCTTGTGCAGGAGGAGGTGGAGTTGGCCCTGTATGGTAGTACCAGGTATTGCGGTACCTGAGAGGCTATTGACCATTGGTTAGACCCAGGAGTCTACCATTGGCTGTATTACGTAGCTCCGCCCTGAAGGCGGGGTATAAGAGATGGTGCCGTCCCAGCAGCCTTCACTTTGTGTATCGAAGATGCTGGGTAAAAGGTTCTAGTAGAATAAAGCCTTCAGTTATGAAATCACTTTGTCTTGAGTGTAATTGATTGCGCATCAATTTAATCTACTACAACTTAAGTTGGAAGGATGGATCTCCGAATCAAACCGGAGTGCCTCCAGCTCAGCCCCCACGCGGCGAACTCTGCTGCTGTTTTTAAACACTGGCTGGCCTGCTTTAAGGGCTACCTGGACACGGCCGTAGGCACCCCCACGGAAGGACAGAAGATGCATCTCCTGCGCTCCCGGGTCAGCCCTGGGATCTACCCCCTTATCGAGGAGGCGGAGAACTATGCTGCCGCTATCGAACTGCTAGAAGGACATTATATCCGCCCTGTAAACCAGGTCTACGCTCGTCACCTGCTTGCAACTAGGCAGCAAAGCCCCGAGGAAACGTTGGAAGATTTCTACCGGGCGCTACTGGTGCTGGGCCGAAACTGTGGCTGCCCACAATTTGCGGGGAGCAAGCACACGGAACTTTTAATCAGGGATGCTTTTGTTGCAGGTATGAGCTCCCCCGATATCCGCCGAAGACTCCTAGAAAGGGACACTCTGGGACTTAGAGAGGCACGAGCCCTGGCAGGGTCCATGGACGTTGCATACAAAAACGCGCAATCCTTTGCACCCGATCGCGCGGCGGCCCCCTGGGCTGCGTGGCACCCCGCAGCGGCAGCCCCTCAGAATTTCCCCCTGGCTCCGCAGGCCTGCGTGGCGAGACGGCCCGCTAACGCCGCCGGGCCCTGCTGTTTCTTCTGCGGGCAGGCAAAACATCCCCACCCGCGCTGGCCGGCCCGCACCGCCGCCTGCAAAGGGTGCGGCAAGAAGGGCCACTTTGTGGGGGTCTGCATGGCCCGCGCCGTGGCCGCGGTCTCCAGCAACTATGGACCGCCGTGGCATCCCCCCTTCAGGCCCCGAACGGCCTGCGCTCACCGCCACCCCCATATCCTAGGGCCACGTGCGACCCACAGGCGTGGCCATCTTGCCCCCCGGACTCCACGCTGGACGGGTGGGCGCCGCCATTTTGTCCATCGCCGCCGCCATCTTGTTTATCCCCGGACACCATGTGCGACCCATGGGTGATGCCATCTTGGATCAGCACGGCCGACTACACGCTGCCCGACCAGAACTCGCAATTGTTTCATCTGGCCTCGGTAACACTGGACCAAAGTCGACCCCGGACACTCGCAACGGCTACACGACGGTCCTCATCAACGGCCATGAGATGTCGTGCCTGATTGACTCTGGGAGCACGGAAAGCTTTGTTCACCCTGACATGGTAAGGCGCTGTTCACTTATAACCCACCCTGTAAATCAAAGGATCTCCCTGGCCTCCGGGTCACACTCGGTGGAGATACAGGGGTTCTGCCTAACGAACCTCACTGTCCAAGGCAGGAAATTCAACAATTTCCGCCTGTACGTCCTGCCGCACCTCTGCGCGGTTACCCTCCTGGGGCTGGATTTCCAATGCCATTTGCAAAGCCTGACTTTTAAATTCGGCGGCCCTATACCTCCCCTTACTCTCTGCGGCCTCGCGACCCTTAAGGTCGACCCGCCTTCCCTGTTTGCGAACCTCACCCCGGATTGCAAACCCGTCGCCACCAGGAGCAGATGGTACAGTTCCCAGGACCGGACCTTCATCAGGTCAGAGGTCCAAAGGCTGCTGGGGGAAGGGGTCATCGAAGCGAGCAACAGTCCCTGGAGAGCTCAAGTAGTGGTGGTAAAGACCGGGGAGAAGCATAGGATGGTCATAGACTACAGCCAGACCATCAACAGGTTTACGCAGCTGGACGCGTACCCTCTCCCCCGTATAGCCGACATGGTGAACAAAGAAGAAAGAACAAAGAAATGTACAGCACAGGAACAGGCCTTTCGGCCCTCCAAGCCCGTGCCGACCATGCTGCCCGACTAAACTACAATCTTCTACACTTCCTGGGTCCGTATCCTTCTATTCCCATCCTATTCATGTATTTGTCAAGATGCCCCTTAAATGTCCCTATCGTCCCTGCTTCCACCACCTCCTCCGGTAGCGAGTTCCAGGCACCCACTACCCTCTGCGTAAAAAACGTGCCTCGTACATCTACTCTAAACCTTGCCCCTCTCACCTTAAACCTATGCCCCCTAGAAATTGACCCCTCTACCCTGGGGAAAAGCCTCTGACTATCCACTCTGTCTATGCCCCTCATAATTTTGTATACCTCTATCAGGTCTCCCCTCAACCTCCTTCGTTCCAGTGAGAACAAACAGAGTTTATTCAACCGCTCCTCATAGCTAATGCCCTCCATACCAGGCAGCATTCTGGTAAATCTCTTCTGCACCCTCTCTAAAGCCTCCACATCCTTCTGGTAGTGTGGCGACCAGAATTGAACACTATACTCCAAGTGTGGCCTAACTAAGGTTCTATACAGGATCACACAATACAAGGTCTTCTCCACGGTGGACCTCAAGTCCGCCTACCACCAGCTACCCCTTCGCACTAGTGACCGCAAGTACACTGCCTTCGAAGCAGATAGGCGGCTCTATCAATTTTTAAGAGTCCCCTTTGGTGTCACTAATGGCGAGAGATGGACCGAATGGTTGACCGGTACGGCTTACGTGCAACGTTCCCGTATCTGGATAACGTCACCATCTGCGGCCATGACCAGCAGGACCACAACACCAACCTCCGCAAATTCCTCCAGACTGCGCAAATCCTTAATCTGATATACAATAAGGATAAATGGGTGTTTAGCACCGACCGTCTAGTCATTCTAGGCTACGTAGTGCGAAGTGGAGTCATAGGCCCCGACCCTGAGCGCATGCGCCCCCTTATGGAGTTCCCCCTCCCTCACTGCCCTAAGGCCCTGAAGCACTGACTCGGGTTCTTCAGCTATTATGAACAGTGGGTCCCCAATTACGCAGACAAAGCCCGACCCGTGATCCAGTCCACAACCTTCCCCCTGTCGACGGAGGCCCGCCAGGCCTTCAGCTGTATCAAAGCAGACATTGCAAAGGCCACGATGCGCGCCATCGACGTGTCCCTCCCCTTCCAGGTCGAGAGTGATGCGTCCGACGTCGCTCTGGCGGCCACCCTCAACCAAGCGGGCAGACCCATGGCTTTCTTCTCCCGTACCCTCCATGCTTCCGAAATTCGCCATTCCTCGGTCGAAAAGGAGGCACAAGCCATAGTTGAAGCTGTGAGACACTGGAGGCATTACCTGGCCGGCAGGAGATTCACTCTCCTCACGGACCAACGGTCGGTTGCCTTCATGTTCGATCATGCACAGCGGGGCAAGATTAAAAACGACAAGATGTTGCGGTGGAGGATAGAATGCTCCACCTTCAACTACGAGATCTTGTACCGTCCGGGGAAGCTAAACGAGCCTCCTGATGCCCTGTCCCGCGACACGAGGACATTTACCACCCGGGGGTCACTCGTTTTTTCCATTTTGTCAAGACCCGCAACCTGCCCTACTCCATCGAGGAGGTCAGGACAGTCACCAGGGACTGCCAAATCTGCGCGGAGTGCAAACCGCACTTCTACCGGCCAGAGAGGGCGCACCTGACAAAGGCTTCCCGTCCCTTTGAACGCCTCAGCATGGACTTCAAAGGCCCCTTCCCCTCCCCAGACCACAACCACCGTCATCAAGGCCCTCCAGGGTATCTTTACATTGTTCGGTTTCCCCGCGTACATACACAGTGATAGGGGGTCCTCCTTTATGAGCGACGAACTACGTCAATTCCTGCTCAGCAGGGGCATCGCCTCGAGCAGGACGATCAGTTACAACCCCCGGGGAAACGGGCAGGTAGAGAGGGAGAATGGAACGGTCTGGAAGACCGTCCTACTGGCCCTACGGTCCAGGAATCTCCCGGTGTGCCGCTGGCAAGCGATCCTCCCGATGGCCCTCCACGCCATCCGGTCACTGCTCTGTACAACCACAAATCAGACGTCTCATGAACGTCTCCTTGTTTTCCCCAGGAAGTCCTCCTCCGGGACCCCGCTCCCAACCTGGCTAGCGACACCCGGACCCATCCTGCTTCGGAAGCACGTGCGGGCGCACAGGTCGGACCCGTTGGTCGAGGGGGTCCACCTGCTGCACACTAACCTCCAGTACGCCTACGTGGCGTTCCCTGACGGCTGGCAAGACACAGTCTCCCTTTGGGACCTGGCACCCGCCGGAACCCCACGCGCACCCGAACCATTGCCCCCACCCCCACCTTCCCCACAGCACCTCGCTGGAGGGTCAGTACTCCCGCCACTCCTGCCTAGGCCCGACCACCCACCAACGCCCCCTACAGGCGCCCCCCTCCCTGTCAACCTTTTGCCCCCACAGCACCGCCTAGGGGTGACAAAGCTGCCAGGGAGGAGGACACCACGCTCCCGGAGTCGCAACCGTCGGGACCTCATCAGAATCACCGCCGAAGCCCAGACGCTCCAGAAGGGCGACCAGGCCACCCGATCGACTAATTGCTGCACTATGAACACTTTGTAAATATCCTTGACATCAAGGTACCTCCATACCTGGTCATACCATGCTAAAGGCGACTATCAACGCTGGCCACCACCCCCGCCGGGCTCTTTTTTAACAGGGGGTGAATGTAGTAGTACCAGGTATTGCGGTACCTGAGAGGCTGATGGCCATTGGTTAGACCCAGGAGTCTACCATTGGCTGTATTACGTAGCTCCACCCTGAAGGCGGGGTATAAGAGATGGTGCCGTCCCAGCAGCCTTCACTTTCTATATCGAAGCTGCTGGGGAAAAGGTTCTAGTTGATTAAAGCCTTCAGTTATGAATCACTTCGTCTTGAGTGTAATTGATTGCGCATCACCCTGCTCAGTGTCTCGCTCCAGAGTCCCCACCCCACATCTGTCCCCAGTTCATCCTCCCATTTCCGTCTGGTCTCGTCCAGTGGTGTTCAAGCTCTGTCCAGTAGCTGCCCTTACATTTCCCTACATAGTTCCCCCTTCTTTACTGTCTGTGTTTATCAGGTGCTCTAATAGTGTGGTTTCTAGGGCCCCGGGGTTCTCTAATGTCTCTTTGCGGAGGAAGGGCTTTATTTGCAGGTGTTTCATTTCCTGTCCTGTCGGCAGTTCCCACTTCTTCGTCAGTTCATAGAATTTACAGTGCAGAAGGAGGCCATTCAGCCCATCGAGTCTGCACCAGCCCTTGGAAAGAGCACCTTACTGAAGCCCCACACCTCCACCCTATATCCCTTTATCCCCGTAACCCAGTTACCCCACCTTACCTTTTTCGACACTAAGGGCAATTTAGTATGACCAATCCACCTAACCTGCACATCTTTGGACTGTGGGAGGAAACCGGAGCACCCGGAGGAAACCCACGCAGACACGGGGAGAACATGCAGACTCCACACAGACAGTGACCAAAGCTGGGAATCGAACCTGGGACCCTGGAGCTGTGAAGCAACTGCGCTAACCACTGTGCTACCGTGCTGCCCAAAGTTCGTCCAGTGCCGTCAGTCTGCGCCCTTCGTAAAACTCCCTGACCGTCAGTGTGCCCTTGTCCCATCTCTATCTCCTAAAGGTAGTGTCTAGCATGGCGATCTGTGACTGCTGCAGATGAGGGCCATATGGACATCCTAGTTAGCCCTAAGTGCTGTCTCAGCTGGGTCCACGTTCTCAGCATGGCCGCTACCACTGGGCTTGTTGTGTACCTTGTCGAGGGGGATGAGAGTGCTGCTGTAGCCAGGGCCCGCAGGGTCGTTCCTTTGCAGGAGGCCTCCTCCGTCCGTACCCATTCTGAGTAGGGTTCATCCCCTCACTCTTTCCACCGTTGCTGCCCTGTGGTAGTACTGCATGTTTGGTAATGCCAAGCCACCTTTGATTTTCCTTCTCTGCAGTGTCAGTTTGGGAATTCTCGGGATTCTTGTGGATCTGTGTCCAATCTCTGGCTATTTGGATCCTCAGGTATCGGAATCTGTTCTGGGCTGTTTTAAACTGGAGCCCCTCCATCTCTGCCCCTCCCCCATTTTGGTTCACTGGGAATACCTCACGTTTGCGAGTGGAACCCCCTTTGGTTGGTGTAAGCGGCCTGTCACCTGCAGCTGCTTGTAGGGGGATATGCATCCCGTCAATCACCCCCTGGACCCGAGGCATCCCATCGATGACAGCGAACCCAACTGCCCGGGCATCCTGGTGGATCGTTATCTTACCACATGTGATTTAATAAAGATTCTGGTTTGGAAAAGTGAAGTCGTTTGGTAGATTCCTTGCTAGACATCGAATACCAAACACAACAAGCCGGCGTCTTCAACGTCATGTCCAATCTGGCAGGCCCTCGAATGATAGGCGTACCACACACAAGGCCTCATGCAGCACCTCCTTGGCACCTCCTCTTCCTTGGCCAGTTGAGCGGCTGGCTCTCCATCCTGTGCAGCTTCCACCTGTTCCTCTGTGGCACACTCCTCTGGGGCATGCTCCACTGCTACAGCTTCCTCCGCCTCGAGCAGCTCCAGCAGGGTATCCCCCAGGACTGTGGTGACTAGCAGGAAGGACACCATTGCTGGTTGAATTTTAATATCCACTGTCTGCAGGGGTGAAAGGCCGAGATGTTAGCATGGTGCATACTCCCGTGCCCAACTAGGTCCAACGGGCTACACAATGGCCCCAGTTGGCACTGCGGGCTCTGCCCCCACATGTTTCCCTCCCCCATCCCCACACCCCTGACCCTGTCAATGCCCGGCACCCTGGGGGGCCTCTAGCCCTGGCGCCCATCCCTGATGCCAGATTTACCATCGGCTGCCACTGCACTTGCCAGCGGTACCCTCCTTGGCCACCTTGGCGCACCCGTGGGGCTACTGTGGGCTTTGCCCTGGGTGGGCCGGCGGTATGTGGCGGCCAGGTACAGGCCATGTACACTGCACGATGGAGGATGGGGTGCGGGGGTGAGGGCACCAATACGACCGGTGTCACTCTGCAGAACCAGGGGCCACAGTGGGCAGTCAGTGGGGTGCTCAGCAAGATGGCTGCCTTATAGGCCGTGGTAATGGCGGCCCATGAGTGGACACTGTCCCGTGGGGGTTCACCCCGGCCACTCAGCCTGTTCCCCCATCAGCCCCCCCCGCCCCCCCACCCCTGGCAGGGCCCCACCCATCCCTGCCAGCCCGGCCAGCAACCGGTCCGGCAGCCCACATCTCACCTCTCCATGTCCTACCTCCTCTCTCTCCCTCCCTCTTCAGCCACAATGCCAGTTTCACGATTTATAAAAGCACAAGTGAACCCGTCAGGTTTTGGGCCCATCGGAGGAGGAGAATCGCGGAGGTTCCCGGAGAATTCCGGGTTGGGCCTGCTAATGATATGCAAACAGTGTTTACTGTACAGCGGTCCGGACCGCATTGATGCCACTGTTGAGGTGACGGAGAATTGCGATTTGGCCTGCCGGGTTTTGGTGTCGGAACCGATTCTCTGTTTGGCGTCAGCGAACGGAGAATCCCGCCCCTGGTATATATACATAGACATTCAGGAAAATATCACTGTTTTAAAAAAATATATATTTTATTCAAGATTTTTTGGCCAAACATAACAATACGTAGTGTTTCTTTTAAACAACAATAAAGCAATATAAATAACAGTGGCCAGTTTTAAACAAATAAATAAATAATATATGAACAGAAACAAAAACCAAACTAAATGGCAACTGCCTGGTCAAAAATAAATACTCTCCAAAGATACAATCCAACAGTCCAATATACATTACCTAAAACAAGTGCCTATACATATACAATAACATCCCTGAGAGTCCGTCCGATTCCTCCCCCCACCCCCCTCCCCCTCCCCCCTGGGTTGCTGCTGTTGTCTTCTTCTTTTCCATTCCCTCTATTTTTCTGTGAAGTAGTCGACGAACGGTTGCCACCACCTGGTGAACCCTTGAGCCGAACCCCTTAGTACGAACTTAATCCGTTCTAACTTTATAAACCCTGCCATGTCGTTTATCCAGGTCTCCACACCCGGGGGTTTGGCTTCCTTCCACATTAACAATATCCTGCGCCGGGCTACTAGGGACGCAAAGGCCAAAACATCAGCCTCTCTCGCCTCCTGCACTCCTGGCTCTTCTGCAACCCCAAATATAGCCAACCCCCAGCTTGGTTCGACCTGGACCCCCACCACCTTCGAAAGCACCTTTGCCACCCCCACCCAAAACCCCTGTAGTGCCGGGCATGACCAGAACATGTGGGTGTGATTCGCTGGGCTTCTCGAGCATCTCACACACCTATCCTCTACCCAAAAAAATTTACTGAGCCGTGCTCCAGTCATATGCGCCCTGTGTAACACCTTAAATTGTATCAGGCTTAGCCTGGCACACGAGGACGATGAGTTTACCCTACGTAGGGCATCAGCCCACAGCCCCTCCTCAATCTCCTCCCCCAGCTCTTCTTCCCATTTCCCTTTCAGCTCATCTACCATGATCTCCCCCTCGTCCCTCATTTCCCTATATATGGCCGACACCTTACCATCCCCCACCCATGTCTCTGAGATCACTCTATCCTGCACCTCCTGCGTCGGGAGCTGCGGGAATTCCCTCACCTGTTGCCTCGCAAAAGCCCTCAGTTGCATATACCGAAATGCATTCCCTTGGGGCAACCCATATTTTTCCGTCAGCGCTCCCAGACTCGCAAACGTCCCATCTACGAACAGATCTCTCAATTGTGCTACCCCTGCTCTTTGCCATGCTCCAAATCCCCCATCCATTCTCCCTGGAACAAACTTATGGTTATTTCTTATCAGGGACCGCACCGAGGCTCCCGTCTTTCCCCTATGCCGTCTCCACTGCCCCCAAATTTTCAATGTAGCCACCACCACCGGGCTTGTGGTGTATTTCTTCGGTGGCAACGGCAACGGTGCCGTCATCATAGCTTGTAGGCTAGTCCCACTGCAGGACGCCCTCTCCAATCTCTTCCACGCCGCTCCCTCCTCTTCTCCCATCCACTTACACAACATTGAAATATTGGCGGCCCAGTAGTACTCACTTAGGCGCGGTAGTGCCAGCCCCCCCCTGTCCCTACTACGCTGCAAAAATCCCCTCCTCACTCTCGGGGTCTTCCCGGCCCACACAAAACTCATAATACTCTTCTCGATTCTTTTGAAAAAAGCCTTCGTGACCACCACCAGGAGGCACTGAAACACAAAAAGGAATCTCGGGAGGACCACCATTTTAACCGCCTGCACCCTCCCTGCCAGTGACAGGGACACCATGTCCCATCTCTTAAAGTCCTCCTCCATCTGTTCCGCCAACCGCGTTAAATTAAGCCTATGTAATGTACCCCAATTCTTGGCTATCTGGATCCCCAAGTACCGAAAGTCCCTTGTTACCTTCCTCAACGGTAAATCCTCTATTTCTCTGCTCTGCTCCCCTGGATGCACCACAAACAACTCACTTTTCCCCGCGTTCAATTTATACCCTGAAAAATCCCCAAACTCCCCAAGTATCCGCATTATCTCTGGCATCCCCTCCGCCGGGTCCGCCACATATAGCAACAAATCATCCGCATACAGAGATACCCGGTGTTCTTCTCCTCCCCTGAGTACTCCCCTCCACTTCCTGGAACCCCTCAATGCTATGGCCAGGGGTTCAATCGCCAGTGCAAACAATAACGGGGACAGTGGACATCCCTGCCTCGTCCCTCTATTGAGCCGAAAATAGTCAGACCCCCGTCCATTCGTGACCACGCTCGCCATCGGGGCCCTATACAGCAACTGTACCCATCTGATATACCCATCTCCAAAGCCAAATCTCCTCAGCACCTCCCACAAATAATCCCACTCCACTCTATCAAGTGCTTTCTCGGCATCCATCGCCACCACTATCTCCGCTTCCCCCTCTGGTGGGGGCATCATCATTACCCCTAGCAGCCTCCGTATATTTGTATTCAGCTGTCTCCCCTTCACAAACCCAGTTTGGTCCTCATGAACCACCCCCGGGACACAATCCTCTGTCCTCGTTGCCATTACCTTGGCCAGAATCTTAGCGTCCACATTCAGGAGGGAAATAGGCCTATAGGACCCGCATTGCAGCGGGTCTTTTTCCTTCTTTAGGAGGAGCGATATCGTTGCCTCTGACATAGTCGGGGGCAGCTGCCCTCTTTCCCTCGCCTCATTAAAGGTTCTCATCAGTAGCGGGGCCAGCAAGTCCATATATTTCCTATAGAATTCAACTGGGAATCCGTCTGGTCCCGGGGCCTTCCCCGCCTGCATGCTCCCAATCCCTTTCACTACTTCCTCCGTCTCAATCTGTGCTCCCAGTCCCGCCCTCTCCTGCTCCTCCACCTTAGGAAATTCCAGCTGATCCAGAAAGCACATCATTCTCTCCTTCCTATCCGGGGGCTGAGCTTCATATAATCTTTCATAAAATGCCTTGAACACTCCATTCACTCTCTCCGCTCCCCGCTCCATCTCTCCCTCCTCATCTCTCACCCCCCCTATCTCCCTCGCTGCTCCCCTTTTCCTCAGTTGGTGGGCCAGCAACCTGCTCGCCTTCTCCCCATATTCGTACTGTACACCTTGTGCCTTCCTCCATTGTGCCTCTGCATTACCCGTAGTCAACAAGTCAAATTCTACATGTAGCCTTTGCCTTTCCCTGTACAGTCCCTCCTCCGTTGCCTCCGCATATTGTCTGTCCACCCTCAGTTCTTTCAACAACCGCTCCCTTTCCCTACCCTCCTGCTTTCCTTTATGTGCCCTAATAGATATCAGCTCCCCTCTAACCACTGCCTTCAGCGCCTCCCAGACCACTCCCACCTGAACCTCCCCATTATCATTGAGTTCCAAGTACCTTTCAATACACCCCCTCACCCTTAAACACCCCCCCTCATCTGCCAATAATCCCATGTCCATTCTCCAGGGTGGACGCTGTTTTTTTTCCTCCCCTATCTCCAGGTCCACCCAATGTGGAGCGTGATCCGAAATAGCTATAGCAGTGTACTCCGTCCCCGTCACCTCCGGGATCAGTGCCCTTCCCAAAACAAAAAAGTCTATCCGTGAATAAACTTTGTGGACATAGGAGAAAAACGAAAACTCCTCACTCCTAGGTCTACTAAATCTCCAGGGGTCTACTCCTCCCATCTGCTCCATAAAGTCCTTAAGCACCCTAGCTGCAGCCGGCCTCCTTCCGGTCCTGGACCTCGATCTGTCCAGCCCTGGGTCCAGCACCGTATTAAAATCTCCACCCATTACCAACTTCCCCACCTCTAGGTCCGGGATACGTCCTAACATACGCCTCATAAAGTTGGCATCATCCCAGTTCGGGGCATATACGTTCACTAAGACCACCGCCTCCCCTTGCAATTTGCCACTCACCATCACGTATCTGCCCCCACTATCCGCCACTATGGTCTTTGCCTCAAACATTACCCGCTTCCCCACTAGTATAGCCACCCCCCTGTGTTTTGCATCTAGCCCCGAATGAAACACCTGCCCCACTCATCCTTTGTGTAGTCTGACCTGGTCTATCAGTTTCAGATGCGTCTCCTGCAGCATAACCACATCTGCCTTAAGTTTCTTTAGGTGTGCGAGTACCCGTGCCCTCTTTATCGGCCCGTTCAGCCCTCTCACATTCCACGTGATCAGCCGGGTTGGGGGGCTCTTTACCGCCCCCCCCTTGCCGACTAGCCATCTCCTTTTTCAATCCCGCTCCTCACCCGGTTCCCACGTAGCCGTATCTCCCCCCAACGGCGCCCTCCCGCCCCGACCACCCCACCCCATACCAGCTCCCCCTTCTCCCCAGCAGCAGCAACCCAGTTAACCCCCCCCCCACCCCCCCCGCTAGATCCCTCACTAGCGTAATTGCACCCCCCATGTTGCTCCCAGAAGTCAGCAAACTCTGGCCGACCTCGGCTTCCCCCCGTGACCTCGGCTCCCACTGTGCGAGGCCCCCTCCTTCCTGCTTCCCTGTTCCCGCCATGATTACCATAGCGCGGGAACAAAGCCCGCGCTTTCCATTTGGCCCCGCCCCCAATGGCCGGCGCCCCCAGCTCCTCATCTTCCCTCCCCCCCCTCCCCTACGACATGGGGAAGAGAGAAAAGTTACAGGGTCGCAGGATTAACAACTTGGGAAATCATCTCTTCCCCCTTTTCCCCCTCTTCACCCCACATATTCGCCCCACCACTTTGTCCCAAACGTTCTTCATCTAGCCCGCTTATTCCAGTTTCTCCTCGACAATAAATGTCCACGCCTCATCCGCCGTTTCAAAGTAGTGGTGTTTCCCTTGATGTGTGACCCACAGTCTTGCCGGCTGCAGCATTCCAAATTTAACCTTCCTTTTGTGCAGCACCGCCTTGGCCCGATTAAAGCTTGCCCTCCTTCTCGCCACCTCCGCACTCCAATCTTGATATACGCGGATCACCGCGTTCTCCCACCTACTGCTCCGAGTTTTCTTTGCCCATCTGAGGACCATCTCTCTGTCCTTATATCGGAGAAATCTCACCACTATGGCTCGAGGAATTTCTCCAGCCCCCGGTCTTCGCGCCATAACTCGATAGGCTCCCTCTACCTCCAATGGGCCCGTCGGGGCCTCCGATCCCATTAACGAGTGCAGCATCGTGCTCACATATGCCCCGACGTCTGCCCCTTCTGCACCTTCGGGAAGACCAAGAATCCTTAAATTCCTCCTCGCATTATTCTCCAGCACCTCCAGCCTTTCCATACACCTTTTGTGTTGTGCCTTGTGCATCTCTGTCTTCACCACCAGGCCCTGTATGTCGTCCTCATTCTTAGCAACCTTTGCCTTCACGACCCGAAGCTCCTGTTCCTGGGTCTTTTGCTCCTCCTTTAGCCCTTCAATCGCCTGTAATATCGGGGCCAACAGCTCCTTCTTCATCTCCTTTTTAAGTTCTTCCACGCAACGCCGCAGGAACTCTTGTTGGTCAGGGCCCCATATTAAACTGCCTCCTTCCGACGCCATCTTGCTTTGTGCCTGCCTTCCTGGCCTCTGCTCTAGAGGATCCACTGCAATCCGGCCACTTTCCTCTCCTTTTTCCATCCGTGTCCAGGGGGGATTCCCTTCTGGTTTACCGCACAGTGTTTTTAGCCGTTAAAATTGCCATTGGGGCTCCTATTAAAAGCCCAAAAGTCCTTTCCACCGGGAGCTGCCGAAACGTGCGACTTAGCTGGTCATCGCCGCACCCGGAAGTCTCCGAAAATATCACTGTTGATTATATTGCTGCACTTTTGGAGTAGTATCTTGCTGATTTTCAATCTCCTGATTTC
The DNA here is from genome assembly GCF_047496885.1 of Scyliorhinus torazame. Classification (NCBI taxonomy): domain Eukaryota; kingdom Metazoa; phylum Chordata; class Chondrichthyes; order Carcharhiniformes; family Scyliorhinidae; genus Scyliorhinus; species Scyliorhinus torazame. The sequence goes on from NC_092712.1 coordinate 277,790,970, forward strand.
AATTAAAATATGCTGGAGTTATATTGCTTCACAACTCTGAGGCAAATGGGATAACAGCACCATCTAGTGGCGATTAGGAAAAGAGGCATATGGGTACTCCATCTACCATCCTTGTCGTCACATCATGCAATGATAAAGGAGTTATTGATTAATTATAGCAATCAATCAATCAGTCTTTAACTTTTAAAAAATATATATTTTTATTCAATTTTAGCAAATTTTCAACAAACCCCCACCCCCGTTACAGAAAAAAGAAAAGCATAAAACACACAGATCAACATCGTACACTTATATCGCGAATTCCCCAATGTACAAATCCCCCCATTAAACAATAATAAATACATACCCGAAACCCCCCCTCTCCCCCCCCTGGATTGCTGCTGCTGCTGACTGCCTCCTACTGTTCCGCTAGAAAGTCTAGGAACGGTTGCCACTGCCTGAAGAACCCTTGCACAGACCCTCACAAGGCAAACTTTACCCTCTCCAATTTAATGAACCCTGCCATGTCGCTGATCCAGGCTTCCACACTGGGGGGCTTCGCATCCTTCCACTGTAGCAGAATCCTCCGCCGGGCTACCAGGGATGCAAAGGCCAGAATACCGGCCTCTTTCGCCTCCTGCACTCCCGGCTCGTCCGATACCCCAAGTAATGCTAATCCCCAGCTTGGCTTGACCTGGGTGTTCACCACCTTGGACATAGTCCTCGCAAAGCCCCTCCAAAGCCCATCCAGCGATGGACATGCCCAGAACATATGGGCGTGGTTTGCTGGGCTCCCCGAGCACCTCACACACCTGTCCCCTACCCCAAAAAACCTACTCAACCTCGTCCCTGTCATATGCGCTCTGTGAAGAACCTTAAATTGTATCAGGCTAAGCCTGGCGCAAGAGGAGGAAGAATTAACCCTACCCAGGGCATCAGCCCACAGAACTTCATCTATCTCCTCCCCAAGCTCCTCCTCCCATTTACCCTTTAGCTCCTCAACCGAGGTCTCCTGCTCTTCCTGCAACTCCTGATAGACCGCCGAGACCTTGCCATCTCCAACCCACACCCCCGAGAGCACCCTATCTTGAATCTTATGTGCTGGATGTCATAATATACACCTGTATATCATGGTGCAGACACACACTGATGGACACACAGTGGGACCAATCAACACACACAACACCGCAGCCAATCACCAGTTAGAGCACACACACTATAAAGACAGGGGCATCAGAGTTCCCGCTCATTCGAGCTGCAGCTAGCTAGGAGGACAGAGCTCACAGCCTGCAGCACAGACATTCACCATGTGCTGAGTGCATTGACTGGTTAGGACAAGGCAAAGGTCTTTAGTTAAAACTAGTATTGTGTTAACCCACAGTCAGAGTATGTTAAACAGTTAATGATTCAATAAAATAGTGTTGCACTATTTCAAGTGTTAGCGACCTGTATGTGTTCCATGGATCCAGAACACCCAACACAACAGTCAACAGGTCGAATTCGGCCTGGAGGCTTCATCGCTCCTTGAGTAATCCCTCCTCGAGGACCTCTTCATACCTCCTATCCACCCTTAATATCTCCCCCACCAATCTCTCCCTCTCTCTCCTCTCCTTCCTCTCCTTATGGGCCCTAGTGGAGATTAGCTCTCCGCTGACCACCGCCTTCAGCGCCTCCCAGACCACCCCCACCTGCACCTCTCCATTGTCTTTAGCCTCTAAATATCTTTCAATGCACCCCCGGATCCGCCCGCTCACCTCCTCATCCGCCAACAGTCCCACATCGAGGCGCCACAGCGGGCGCTGTTCCCTCTCCTTCCCCAACTCCAGCTCCACCCAATGCAGGGCATGATCTGAGATAGCTATGGCCAAATATTCCGTGCCCGCCACTCTCGGGATTAGTGCCCTACTCATAATGAAGAAATTTATCTGGGAGTAGGCTTTATGGACGTGGGAAAAAAAGGAAAATTCCCCGGCCCCCGGCCTGGCAAACCTCCATGGGTCCACTCCCCCATCTGGTCCATAAACCCCCAAAGCACCTTGGCCGCCGCCGGCCTCTTACCCATCCTGGACCTAGAGCAGTCCAATGCTGGGTCCAACACCGTGTTGAAATCGCCCCCCATTATCAAGCTCCCTGTCTCCAGGTCCGGAATCCGAACCAACATGCGCCTCATGAATCCGGCATCGTCCCAATTCGGGGTGTATACATTCACTAGTATCACCGCACCCCCTGCAGCTTACCACTCACCATCACGTACCGACCTCCATTATCTGCCACGATGTTCAGCACCTCAAACGACACCCGCTTCACCACCAAGATCGCCTCTCCTCGATTCTTCACGTCCAACCGCGAGTGGAAAACCTGCCCTACCCACCCCTTTCTCAGCCTAACCTGATCTGTCACCTTCAAATCCATCTCCTGGAGCATAATCACATCTGCCTTCAGTCCCTTCAGGTGCGCGTGTACATGGGCCCTCTTGACCGGCCCATTCAGGCCTCTCACATTGCAAGTTATCAGCTGGATCAGGGGGCTTCCCCCCCCCAAAACCCTCCCCCCTGCCGACTAGCCATCTTCCTTTCTAGGCCAGCCACATGCCTGCGCCTCCTGCACTCTCCATTACCCCCAGCGGCAGACCCCCGCCCCAACTCTCTCTCCGAACTCCAGCTCCCCTTTGACCAATGCAGCAGCAACCCAGTTCCTCCCCCCCCCCTTCGCCTCTTCTCCCCCCCCCCCCCCCCCCCCCCCCCAGCTAGGTCCCCCCCCCTAGCTGTATTGCTCCCCCATGGCACTCCCATAAGTCAGCTGACTGCTGCTGACCCCGGCCACTCCCGCCACTCCGTCAACCCCCCAGTGTGAGAATCTCTCCTCCCCCTCCTGGCAGTCAGCGTGCGCTCCTCTCCAACACCGCCCTCCCACCGGCCCGGCCCCCTTCCTTCCCTAGCATGGGAAAAAGCCCGCACTGTCCACCAAGGCGCTCTCTGGCGCAGCTCCCTTTTGCGGCTTTATCTCAGCTCCCCCACCTCGGGCCTCCCATTCCCCCTCCCCCCCGGCAGGGCCCCGTCCTTCCAACCACCGATGCCCACACTCTCACACAACCCCCACTTCGAACCATTTACCCAACCCCACCCAGTACCAAAGAAAACAGAACAGAACATCCCCCAAAACACAATAACCACAATAACCCCCTCCTCGACACTCCCTCCCATCAAACCCTCAGTCCGTGTCCAACTTTTCGGCCTGGATAAAAGTCCACGCTTCCTCCGGCGTCTCAAAGTAATGGTGTCGCTCCTTAAACGTGACCCACAATCGCGCCCGCTGCAGCATCCCCTCCTGATGCAGAACCGCCTTAGCCCGGTTGTACCCGGATCTCTTCTTGGCCACCACTGCGCTCCAGTCCTGATATATAAGGATCTCTGCGTTCTCCCACCTGCTGCTCCGCTCCTTTTTAGCCCATCTCAGGACACACTCCCTGTCCACAAAGTGGTGGAACCGCACCATTACCGCCCGCGGCGGCTCGTTGGCCTTGGGCCTCCTCGCCAGGACTTGGTGAGCCCCATCCAACTCCAAGGGCCTCGGGAAAGCTCCCACGCCCATCAGCCTGTTCAGCATCATGACCACGTATGCTCCAGCATCCGACCCCTCCACTCCCTCCGGGAGACCCAGAATCCGAAGATTCTTCTTCCTCGACCAATTCTCCATGTCTTCAAACTTTTCTTGCCACTTCTTGCGCAGCGCCTCGTGTGCCTCCACCTTCACCGCCAGGCCCAAGATCTCGTCCTCGTTCTCCGAGGCCTTTTGCCACACCTCCCGGATCGCTGCCCCTTGGGCTTTCAGGGTCTCGAGCAGCTTGTCTATCAAAGCCTTCATCGGCTCCAACAGCTTTGCTTTCAATTCCGTGAAGCAGCGCTGGAGAAACTCCTGCTGCTCTTGCGACCACTGCACCCACGCTGCCTGGTCTCCACCCGCCGCCATCTTGGTTCTCCTCCCTCACACTTTTCGCTGCACCAAAATCACTTTTTTCACCACTCCACTCCTGGTCCAATCCATACACTGCTGGGGGAATCGTACTGTCGCCTTCCCACACTGGGAACCGTCGAACAAATGCTGCTGGGGCCCCGAAAAAGAGCCCAAAAGTCCGTTTCTGACGGGAGCTGCCGAACGGCGACTTAGCTCAGCATAGCCGCAACCAGAAGCCCAATCAGTCTTTATCAAGTAGTCCACACCATGACACAAGAAATAATTCCGTGTTGAGAGCTTTGGAAACATAGGTCCAGCCACCTGTGCCTCCAGGTAAGTTACATTTACTCAAAATACTATATAAACTATATTCCAAAATGTTATTCTCTGATAAGAATCTAATTTGCATTTAATAGAGAGGAAGCCATTCCTTCGTCTCCTACCAATGAAAATTCACAAATAATTGACTTCCGGTGGCGGCCATGGTGTGTGTGATCGCACATTTAGTGGCCCCCAGTTGTGCCGGTATTTTTGGACCTTTTCCCTGACTAATAGGCGGACTTGTTGATGGAGAAAGGTGCAGGATCGGGGGAAGAAGAATGTGTTTCACTGGTGGATGCATTTGTGGACCAGAAGTGGTTTTAAGCAAAAGGATCTGTTGGAGTGAGAAGCTGTGCCTGGGCCGCAGAGGGTAAGGGAGCGGCCGTAACGTCTCAGTGGTCTATGGAACAGCTGGTGGACTTATTGAACGAGAAGTTCACCCAGCAGAGAAAGGAGACTGTGGAGGACCTGGCGAGGACAGTGGATCCGATTAAGGTGGGGATTGACTGCATGGAGATGAGGCTGGAGGCTCAGAGCCAGGCGAACCAGGAGGTGGAGGAGATGGTAGGGGAGCACGAGGAGCAGCTTACTTCGATGGCGGCCAAGGTGGAGGTGACGTGGGATACTCAGAAGCAGATACAGGAGAAGGTGGAGGATCTGGAGAACCGATCCCGGAGACAGAACCTGAGGATTGTGGGGCTGTGGAGGGCAGTGAGGGAGTGGATGCAGGCTCGTGGTCCTGAGGTGGGCCAGGCAGATGAGGGGATGTACCTGGGCGGGCAGTGAACTCAGAGTGTACCAGGACCTGGGTGCGGAGCTGACCAAGAGGAGAGCGTTTTAAAAAAAATTAAGACACTTAGAAATTTAAAGAGGAAAAACAACAAAGTAAGTAACACCCACCCAACCAACAACCACACCCAATCAACATGGCTCACATACACAGTTCCCCAGTCCCCCTCCCCCACTAACTAATCCCGCCTCAACCATCCCCCCCCTCACCTCACTCCCTCTCTAACCCTCCCCCCCCCCTACACACCCCCACCCCGCCCTTTTGTATCTGCTGACAGCTTAATTTTCCCCAAAGAAGTCGATAAATGGCTGCCACCTCTGGGCGAACTCCAACATCGATTCCCATCAGGGCGAACTTGATCTTCTCAAGCCTGAGAAACCCGGCCAAGTCACTAACCCACACTCCCTCCACGCGAATACGTTCCGTCTCCGGGCTACCAGGGAGGCAAAGGACAAAACATCAGCCTCTCTCGCCTCCTGGACTCCCGGGTCTTCCGACACACCAAAAATCGCCACCTCTGGACTCGGAACCACCGTACCTTCAATGCCATGGACATGACATCGGCAAATACTTGCCAGAATCCACTAAGCTTGACAAGCCCAAAACATGTGGACATGATTCGTGGGCCATTCTGCACACGGCCCACACTTGTCCTCCACCCCTTCAAAGAACCTTCTCACACAGGCCACAGTCATATGCACCTTGTGAACCAGCTTGATTTGTAAAAGGCTGAGCCTGGCACATGATGAGAATGCTGTCATAATATCCACTCATGTATATAATGAGATGCAGGCAGGCAGTGATTGCCACATAAGATGACCAGTAAGCACACAACACAGCACAGCCAATCACCAGACAGGACACTACCACTATAAAGCCAGAGGGCACGAGGTTTCCCGCTCTCTCGGGACCCAGCTACTGAGACAGTCAGAGTCCACGAGCTAGCAAGCACAGACACCATGCGGTAGCTAGTAAGACTGGTCAGGCTACTACAAGGTCACTAGTCAGATCAGTATAGTGTCGACCTACAGCTGAATATGTACAGCAGTTCATCTAGTTGAATAAAACAGTGTTGGATCTTCTCCTGTGTTAGACGTCTGTTTCTAACTTCCCTACATCGAGTTTAGTCCACATCGAACCAACCTGCCTAACACATCATGGTACCAGAGTGATATTGATCTTGACGGACCTACCTTGAGTGAATCAGCACCGACCATCAAGCAGCCATCCAGTGAAATGGAAAACATCCAGCCTCCTCCGCAACTCCACATCTCCAGCAACCTCGGCGCCAACTGGTAAATCTTCAAGCAAAAGTTCCTCTTGTACATCGAGCCCTCTGACCTCGCGGCAACATCGGATACCAGGAAGATCGCGCTATTTCTCTCCACTGCGGGGGACCACGCCATCAATATCTACAATTCACTTACGTTCGCCGCGGTGAAGACAAAACAAAATTCAAAACAGTCTTGCTGAAGTTCGACAGCCACTGTGACATTGAGGTGAATGAGGGCTTTGAACGGTACATCTTCCAGCAGAGGCTTCAGGGTAAGGATGAACCTTTTCAGTCCTTCTTGACCCATCTCCGCATCCTAGCGCAGTCATGTAACTATGACTCAACGGCTGATTCCATGATCCGGTATCAGATTGTTTTCGGGATCCACTCTGACTCCCTGCGACAGCAGCTCCTTAAAATCAAACGGTTGACCCTCTCTGTTGCTATTGAGACGTGCGTTGTCCATGAGCATGCCAAGAATCGTTACTCCCACATCAGGGCAGCAGAAACTGTAACGCTGGCCTCCCAGGAGGCAGAAAGGGTGCAGGCCATTGCACAGATGCAGGGCCTGAGCATCGAGGAGAGTGGCCGTTTTGCACGTTTTTCTCGGATCCCTGCGCATGCGCGCCATGACCGAAAACCCGACTGCGCAGGTGCGTATGTCGGCCGACCGCACTGCGCATGCGCGATGGTGCACGGATCGCGCTGACGTCAGCTTCATGACGTGTCCAAATTGTGGCTCCGCCCACTTAAAGCGGCAATGTCCAGCAAAAAGACGCCGATGTCTCCAGTGTGGCAAGCTTGCCCACTACGCAGCCCTCTGCGATCCGCTCCACCGCTCAGCAGTCTGCGATCCCAGCTGCGGCGCAGAAGTATCCGCTCAATACAACAAGGCATGCCAGATTCTGATCCCGACAGCCCAATGGACCCTGATGCTGACTGCCTCAAGTCTCCATATCGGGTGGGCATCATAACCACACATCAGCTGGCCTCCACCACACCTGCGCAACGCCTCTCGATCCTCAGTGTGGATCCCGACGACGAGTGGTGTGCTGTCCTCACAGTTAACAAGGCTCGCATCCGAGTTAAACTGGACACCGGTGTGTCTGCGAACCTCATCTCACCATCCGGGCCCGACCAAGCATTCTTCCACCGACCTGCCAGCTCCTTGACTACAATGGCAATGCCATAGCTGCCAGTGGCTCGTGTCAACAAGGGGTATACAACAAGGTGATCAAGACAACGTTACGATTTGAAATCATCAGGCCTGATAGGGCGTCCCTGCTCGGTGCTCGCGCGTGCAAGCTCCTGAACCTGGTTCAGCGAGTCCACACCATGTCATCATCACCGGCTACGGCCTCGCCTGATGGAAATTTGCAAGCCGACATAGACGACATTATCACGCAGTACCACAGTGTATTCGATGGAATGGGCACGCTCCTGTACCGATACAAAATAATGCTCAAGCCGAACGCCACCCCTGTAATCCATGCACCACGCCGGGTGCCGGCGCCCCTCAAGGATCGTCTGAAAAAGCAACTACAGGACTTCCAAGACCAGGGCATCATCTCGAAGGTCACGGAGCCAACAGACTGGGTCAGCTCCATAGTTGCGTAAAGAGCCATCAGGGGAGTTCCGCATTTGCATTGGATACGAAGGATCTAAACTGCAACATCATGCGGGAGCATGACCCGATCCCAAAGCGTAAAGAGTTAACCAGTAAGATGGCTCATGCCAAATTCTTCACGAAGCCTCCCGGGGTTTTTGGCAAATACAGCTGGACGCGTCCAGTTGCACGCAATGCACATTCAACACCCCGTTCGGCCGCTACTGTTACAATCGCATGCCTTTCGGTATCATATCTGCCTCCGAAGTGTTTCATCGCATTATGGAGCAGATGATGGACGGCATCGAGGGGGTACGAGTATACGTGGACGACATGATCATCTGGTCCACAATGCCCCAGGAACACATCGCTCGCCTCAAGCAGGTCTTCCAGCGAATTCATGAACATGGTCTCCAGCACAACAGGGCCAAGTGCTCATTTGGTCAACTTGATATAAAGTTTCCAGGCGACCAACAAAGCTCGCGGCAGGCTGTGCGGCCAGACGCCGACAAGGTCTGGCGATCAACGCCATGAAGACCCCGGAGGACAAGAAGGCGGTCTCCCGCTTCCTCGGGATGGTCAACGTTCTCAGGAAATTAATTCCCAATATGGCGTCCCACACCACAGCCATCCGCCATCTCGTCAAGAAGTCAACGGAATTCCAGTGGCTGCCCACACATGAAGCGGAATAGCGTGAGCTGAAGGCAAAGCTCACCACAGCCCCATTTCTAGCGTTCTTCGAGCCAACCAAGGAAACCAAGATATCAACTGATGCAAGCTAGGACGGCATTGGGGCGGTGCTCCTCCAGCGAGATGACTCCTCGTCCTGGGCTCCAGTGGCATAGCCTCCAGGGCCATGACGCCCACTGAGCAACGGTATGCCCTAAACGAAAAGGAGTGTCTGGGTCTCCTGACAGGAATAGTCAAGTTTCATGACTACGTTTACGGCCTGCCGAAGTTCATGGTGGAAACAAACCACAGGCCTCTAGTCCACATAATCCAGAAGGATTTAAATGACGTGACACCTCGGTTACAGAGAATCCTTCTTCGACTCCGCCGCTATGACTTTGAACTTGTCTACACGCCAGGCAAAGAGCTGATCATTGCAGATGCCCTATCCCGGTCCATCACCACACCGTGTCAACAAGGTGACTTCATCTGCCACATAGAAGCGTAAGTGCAATTGTGTGCCACCAACCTCCCAGCCTCTGACGAACGGGTGGTCCAAATTCCTGAGGAAACGGCCAAGGATCCCTTACTGTAGCGTGTGATGCAGCACCTTACCCATGGCTGGCAGAAGGGACAATGTCCCCAATTCTTTAATGTTAAAGACAAGCTGACGGTTGTGGCGGGAATCCTTCTGAAACTCGACAGGATCGTTATTCCTCAAAGCATGCAGGCTATGGTGCTGGGTCAACTCCATGAGGGTCACCTTGGAGTCGAGAAATGCTGACGCGGAGCTCGGGAGGCGGTTTACTGGCCGGGCATTAACCAGGATATTGCCAACACGGTCCTCAACTGCCTCACCTGTCAGAAGTTTCAACCGGTTCAACCCAAGGAAACACTGCAACAGCATGAGATCGTGACCTCTCCGTGGTCCAAAGTAGGTGTAGACCTTTTTCACGCCAAGGGGCGTGACTACGTACTCCTGGTCGACTACTTCTCCAGTTAAGCATAAGTGGTGAAACTGTCCGACCTCACGTCGAAGGCGGTCATCAAAGCCTGCAAAGAAACGTTCGCCAGGCACGGGATACCGCTCATGGTAATGAGCGACAACGGTCCATGCTTTTACAGCCAGGAATGGTCTGATTTTGCACAGTCCTACAACTTCCGTCACGTTACTTCCAGTCCCCACTACCCGCAATCAAACGGGAAGGCCGAGAAAGGGGTCCATATTGTCAAGCGGTTGCTGTGCAAAGCTGCAGACTCAGGCTTCGATTTCAACCTGGCAATGCTGGCATACAGGGCAACCCCACTGTCCACTGGGTTGTCTCCAGCGCAGATGCTCATGAATCGCACTCTGAGGACCACAGTTCCGGCCATCCATGTTCCAGACCTTGACCACCTCACGGTACTACAAAAAGTGCAGCAGTCCTAGGCCCAACAAAAGGCCACATATGATTCTCATGCCACAGATTTACCTGAGCTGGCTCCAGCCGATCATGTTCGCGTCCAGTTGCCTGAGGGCGGTTGGTCAGCCACAGCTGTTGTTGTCAAACAAGTTTATCCAAGGTCTTCCATTGTTCACATGGCTGATGGCTCCCTGCTACGGCGTAACAGACGAGCATTGCGAAGAGTTCCACGCCCACCACCTGACCGCAGTGCTCTGCCGGCTATCATGCTTCCTCCGGACGTACCCTGCCACGAGGCCACCGATCTGCCAGCGATCCTGCCGGCCCACGCAACCACCGCAATGGCACCACAATGGCAGCCTTTCCACGTGTAGGTGGCTCCTGATCCACCTCTGCGGCGATCGACAAGAATTCGTCGCCCGCCACAAAGACTGAATCTGTAGACTTAACTTTTGTAAATTTTTGTGACTGAATCCATCGGCTTAACTCTTGTAAATATTGCTTAGTTTGCCATGTAGCTGCACTATCGACACCTTCCCATGTATATACGTTTGTTCAATCACCGTTTGCATATAGTCAGGTATGTATATATCTCAGTATTTATTTCACTCAAAAAAAAGGGGAGATGTCATAATATCCACTCATTGAGACTTCCGGGTGCGGCGATGACCAGCTGAGTCGCACGTTTCGGCAGCTCCCTGTGAAACGGACTTTTGGGCTCTTGATAGGAGCCCCAACGGCAATTTTGACGGCTAAAAACACTGTGCGGTAAACCAGAAGGGAATCCCCCCTGGATACGGATGGAAAAAGGAGGAGAGAGTGGCCAGATTGCAGTGGATCCTTTAGAACAGCGGCAAGGAAGGCAAGCAAAAACCAAGATGGCGTCGGAAGGTGGCAGTTTAACATGGGGCCCTGAACAACAAGAGTTCTTGAAATGCTGTGTGGAAGAGATAAAAAAGGAAATGAAGAAAGAGCTGTTGGCCCCGATACTACAGGCGATCGAAGGGCTAAAGGAGGAACAAAAGACCCAGGAGCGGGAGCTTCGGGTCGTGAAGGCAAAGGCAGCCGAGAATGAGGACGATATACAGGGCCTGGTGGTGAAGACGGAGACGCAGGAGGCACATCAGAAACGATGTGTGGAAAGGTTGGAGGCACTGGAAAACAACGCAAGGAGGAACAACCTGAGGATTCTTGGTCTTCCTGAAGGTGTGGAGGGAGCGGACGTCGGGGCATATGTGAGCACGATGCTGCACTCGTTAATGGGAGCGGAGGCCCCGGCAGGACCGTTGGAGGTGGAGGGAGCATACCGAGTGATGGCGCGAGGACCGAGAGCAGGAGAAATTCCCAGAGCCATAGTGGTGAGATTCCTCCGTTTTAAGGATAGAGAAATGGTCCTTAGATGGGCGAAGAAAACTCGGAGCAGTAAATGGGAGAACGCGGTGATCCTCGTTTATCAAGACTGGAGTGCGGAGGTGGCGAGAAGGAGGGCGAGCTTTAATCGGGCCAAGGCGGTGCTACATAAAAAGGAGATAAAATTTGGAATGCTGCAACCGGCAAGACTGTGGGTCACATATCGAGGGAGGCACCACTACTTTGAGACGGCGGATGAAGCGTGGACTTTTATTGTGGAAGAAAAACTGGAATGAGCGGGTTATTAAAAAGAACGTTCGAACAAAGTGGTGGGGCGAATGTGGGGGGCAAAGAGGGGTTTATGTACTAATCCTGCGATGTGGTAACTTTTCTCTCTCCCACAGGTGGTGATGGGGGGAGGTGGGGAGGTGGAGGAGATGGGGCGTTGGCCATTGGGGGCGGGGCCAAGGGAGAAGCGCGGGCTTGGTTCCCGCGCTATGATAATCATGGCGGGAATAGAGAAGCAGGAAGGAGGGGGCGTCGCACGGTGCGAGCCGAGGTCACGGGGGGAAGCCGAGGTCAGCCAGAGTTTGCTGACTTCTGGGAGCAACATGGGGGGAGTAATTACGTTAGCGGGGGATCTAGCGGGGGGGGGGTGGGAGGGGGGAATTACTGGGTTGCTGCTGCTGGGGAGAGGGGGGAGCTGGTATGGGAGAGGATGGGCGGGGGGGCACCGCCTGGGGGAGATACAGCTGCGTGGGAACTGGGTGAGGAGCTGGAAAAAGGTGATGGCTAATCGACAAGGGGAGGGGGTAGGAAGCCCCCCAACTCGGCTGATCACGTGGAACGTGAGAGGGCTGAACGGGCCGATAAAGAGGGCACGGGTACTCGCACACCTTAAGAAACTTAAGGCAGATGTGGTTATGTTACAGGAAACGCACCTGAAACTGATAGACCAGGTTAGGCTACACAAAGGATGGGTGGGGCAGGTGTTCCATTCGGGGCTAGATGCGAAAAACAGGGGGGTGGCTATATTAGTGGGGAAGCGGGTAATGTTCGAGGCAAAGACTATAGTGGCGGATAACGGGGGCAGATACGTGATGGTGAGTGGCAAACTACAGGGGGAGACGGTGGTTTTGGTAAACGTATATGCCCCGAACTGGGATGATGCCAATTTTATGAGGCGGATGCTAGGACGCATTCCGGACCTAGAGATGGGAAAGCTGATAATGGGGGGAGATTTTAATACGGTGTTGGAACCAGGGCTGGATAGGTCGAAGTCCAGGACTGGAAGGAGTCCGGCAGCAGCCAAGGTGCTTAAAGATTTTATGGAGCAGATGGGAGGTGTAGACCCGTGGAGATTTAGCAGACCTAGGAGTAAGGAGTTCTCGTTTTTCTCCTATGTCCATAAAGTCTACTCGCGCATAGACTTTTTTGTGCTGGGTAGGGCATTGATCCCGAAGGTGAGGGGAACGGAGTATACGGCTATAGCCATTTCGGATCACGCTCCACACTGGGTGGACTTGGAGATAGGGGAGGAAACAGGAGGGCGCCCACCCTGGAGAATGGACATGGGACTAATGGCAGATGAGGGGGTGTGTCGAAGGGTGAGGGGGTGCATTGAAAAGTACTTGGAACTCAATGATAATGGGGAGGTCCAGGTGGGAGTGGCCTGGGAGGCGTTGAAGGCGGTGGTTAGAGGGGAGCTGATATCAATAAGGGCACATAAAGGGAAGCAGGAGAGTAAGGAACGGGAGCGGTTGCTGCAAGAACTTTTGAGGGTGGACAGACAATATGCGGAAGCACCGGAGGAGGGACTGTACAGGGAAAGGCAAAGGCTACATGTAGAATTTGACTTGCTGACTACAGGCACTGCAGAGGCACAATGGAGGAAGGCACAGGGTGTACAGTACGAATATGGGGAGAAGGCGAGCAGGTTGCTGGCGCACCAATTGAGGAAAAGGGGAGCAGCGAGGGAAATAGGGGGAGTGAGGGATGAGGAAGGAGAGATGGAGCGGGGAGCGGAGAGAGTGAATGGAGTGTTCAAGACATTTTATAAAAAATTATATGAAGCTCAACCCCCGGATGGGAGGGAGAGAATGATGGGCTTCTTGGATCGGCTGGAATTTCCCAAGGTGGAAGAGCAGGAAAGGGTGGGACTGGGAGCACAGATCGAGGTAGAAGAAGTGGTGAAAGGAATTAGGAGCATGCAGACGGGAAAGGCCCCGGGACCGGATGGATTCCCAGTCGAATTCTATAGAAAATATGTGGACTTGCTCGCCCCGGTACTGACGAGGACCTTTTATGAGGCAAAGGAAAGGGGACAACTGCCCCCGACTATGTCTGAAGCAACGATATCGCTTCTCTTAAAGAAGGAAAAGGACCCGCTACAATGCGGGTCCTATAGACCTATTTCCCTCCTAAATGTAGATGCCAAGATCCTGGCCAAGGTAATGGCAATGAGAATAGAGGAATGTGTCCCGGGGGTGGTCCACGAGGACCAAACTGGGTTTGTGAAGGGGAGACAGCTGAACACAAACATACGGAGGTTGTTAGGGGTAATAATGATGGCCCCACCAGAGGGAGAAACGGAGATAGTAGTGGCGATGGATGCCGAGAAAGCATTTGATAGAGTGGAGTGGGATTATTTGTGGGAGGTGTTGAGGAGATTTGGTTTTGGAGAGGGGTATGTTAGATGGGTGCAGCTGTTGTATAGGGCCCCAGTGGCGAGCGTGGTCACGAATGGACGGGGATCTGCATATTTTCGGCTCCATAGAGGGACAAGGCAGGGATGCCCTCTGTCCCCATTATTGTTTGCACTGGCGATTGAGCCCCTGGCGATAGCGTTGAGGGGTTCCAAGAAGTGGAGGGGAGTACTTAGGGGAGGAGAAGAGCACCGGGTATCTTTGTATGTGGACGATTTGCTACTATACGTGGCGGACCCAGCGGAGGGGATGCCAGAAATAATGCGGATACTAGGGGAGTTTGGGGATTTTTCAGGGTATAAATTGAACATGGGGAAAAGTGAGTTGTTTGTGGTGCATCCAGGGGAGCAGAGTAGAGAAATAGAGGACCTACCGCTGAGGAAGGTAACAAGGGACTTTCGTTACCTGGGGATCCAGATAGCTAAGAATTGGGGCACATTGCACAGGTTAAATTTAACGCGGTTGGTGGAACAGATGGAGGAAGATTTCAAGAGATGGGATATGGTATCCCTGTCAATGGCAGGGAGGGTGCAGGCGGTTAAGATGGTGGTCCTCCCGAGATTCCTCTTTGTGTTTCAGTGCCTCCCGGTGGTGATCACGAAGGCTTTTTTTAAAAGGATTGAAAAGAGCATCATGGGTTTTGTCTGGGCCGGGAAGACCCCGAGAGTGAGGAAGGGATTCTTACAGCGTAGCAGGGATAGGGGGGGGCTGGCACTACCGAGCCTAAGTGAGTATTATTGGGCCGCTAATATTTCAATGGTGAGTAAGTGGATGGGAGAGGAGGAGGGAGCGGCGTGGAAGAGATTAGAGAGGGCGTCCTGTAGGGGGACTAGCCTACAGGCTATGGTGACAGCCCCATTGTCGTTCTCACCGAGGAACTACACCACAAGCCCGGTGGTGGTGGCTACACTGAAGATTTGGGGACAGTGGAGACGGCTAAGGGGAAAGACTGGAGCCTTGAGGGGGTCCCCGATAAGAAACAACCATAGGTTTGCCCCGGGGGGAATGGATGGGGGATATGGAATGTGGCAAAGAGCAGGAATAACGCAACTGAAAGATCTATTTGTGGATGGGAAGTTCGCGAGTCTGGGAGCGCTGACCGAGAAATATGGGTTGCCCCAAGGGAATGCATTCAGGTATATGCAACTGAGGGCTTTTGCGAGGCAACAGGTGAGGGAATTCCCGCAGCTCCCGACACAAGAGGTGCAGGACAGAGTGATCTCAAAGACATGGGTGGGGGATGGTAAGGTGTCAGATATATATAGGGAAATGAGGGACGAAGGGGAGACTATGGTAGATGAACTAAAAGGGAAATGGGAAGAAGAGCTGGGGGAGGAGATCGAGGAGGGGCTGTGGGCAGATGCCCTAAGCAGGGTAAACTCGTCGTCCTCGTGTGCCAGGCTAAGCCTGATTCAGTTTAAGGTATTACACAGGGCACATATGACTGGAGCACGGCTCAGTAAATTTTTTGGGGTGGAGGATAGGTGTGCGAGGTGCTCGAGAAGCCCAGCGAATCATACCCATATGTTTTGGTCATGCCCGGTACTACAGAGGTTTTGGATGGGGGTGACAAAGGTGCTTTCAAAAGTAGTAGGAGTCCGGGTCGAACCAAGCTGGGGGTTGGCTATATTTGGGGTTGCACAAGAGCCGGGAGTGCAGGAGGCGAGAGAGGCCGATGTTTTGGCCTTTGCGTCCCTAGTAGCCCGGCGCAGGATATTGCTAATGTGGAAAGAAGCCAAGCCCCCGGGGGTGGAGACCTGGATAAATGACATGGCGGGGTTTATAAAGCTAGAGCGGATTAAGTTCGTCCTAAGGGGGTCGGCTCAAGGGTTCACCAGGCGGTGGCAACCGTTCGTCGAATACCTCGCAGATAGATAGACGGAATGGGAAAAAGAAGGCAGCAGCAGCAGCCCAGGATCGGGGGGGGGGGGGGCGGGGGGGGGGGGGGGGGGGTGGGGGGGTGGGTGGGGGGGGGGGGAGGAGGAACCAGAAGGACTCTCAGGGTTGTTAATATATACTGTATAGTATGTATAGGTCGTTGCTACAGATAATTATATATTGGACTGTTAAATTATATTTTTGGAGAGTGTTACTTGTGACAAGGCAGTTGCCAATTAGGGCTAGTTTTCATTTTTGTTATTTATTATTTATTCATTTTTTGTTTATAAAATAGGTCATTGTTATTTGTGCTGTTATAATATTGTGTAAAGGATGCACAATGTACTGTGTTGGTTGACCAAAAATTTTCAATAAAATATTTAATAAAAAAAAATAATATCCACTCATTTATATATTGAGATGCTGTCAGGCAATGATTGACACATAGGATGACCAGTAAGTATACAACACAGCACAGCCAATCACCAGACAGGACACTACCACTATAAAGCCAGAGGGCACTAGGTTTCCCGCTCTCTCGGGACCCAGCTACTGAGACAGTCAGAGTCCACCAGCTAGCAAGCACAGACACCATGCGGTAGCTAGTAAGTCTGGTCAGACTACTACAAGGTCACTAGTCAGATCAGTATAGTGTTGACCCACAACTGAATATGTACAGTAGTTCATCTAGTTGAATAAAACAGTGTTGGATCTTCTCCTGTGTTAGACGTCTGTTTCTAACTTCCCTGCATCGAGTGCAGTCCACATCGAACCAACCTGCCTAACACATCAGACGCATTAACCATACTCAAGGCATCATCCCATAATCCCGCCTCTAATTCCTTGCCCAACTCTTCCTCCCATTTTCGCTTTACCTCCCCTATCGGGGTTTCCTCCCATTCCATGAGCTCTTCATAAATTTCCGAAACCTTCCACTCCCTCACTCCCGTTTTCGACACTACCTTGTCCTGTATCCCGTGGGGCAGCAGGTGCGGAATGGTCGAAACCTGCCTCCATGCAAAGTCCCTCATCTGCAGATAGGGGAACTCATTCCCTCCGTAGCTCAAACTCCTCCTCCAATTCCTCCAAGCTTGGAAAGCTGCCGTCAATAAACAGGCTCCCGAACCACTCAATCCCAGCTCGCTGCCACCTATGAAGCCCCCCCCCACACTAGCTCCCCCGGCAGAAACCGGTGGTTGCCACAAATAGGTGTCCATACCGACACTCCCTCCATCCCCATATGCTTCTGCCACTGTCCCCACACCCACCACCGGGCTTGTGGAGTACTGAGCCAGCGAGAATGGCAGAGGTGCCGTTACCAGTGCCCCTAAACTTGTGCCCCGACACAATGCCACCTCCAGCCACTCCCACACCGACCTCTCCCCCCCACTACCCACTTCCTGATCATTGCTATGTTCGCCGCACAATAGTAGCCAGCCCCCCCCTCCCCTCGATCCCGCTCCAGCAGCACCTTCTTTACCCGCAGGGTCTTACCCGCCCATACGAACCCAGAGAACACCGTGTTCACCCTCTTCAAAAATAACCTTCCGGATAAAAATAGGCAGACACAAACAAAAACCACAGGAGAACGGTCATCTTCATCGTCTGTACCCTCCCCATCAGTGACAACGGGAACGTATTGCACCTTCGGAAGTCCCCCTTCATTTGCTCCACTATCCGAGCAAATTCAGCTTTTGCAGTTACTCCCATTCGCGCGCCACCTGGATACCCAAATACTGAAAGCTCCCTCCCACTACCTTGAACGGCATCCCCCCACCCCAATCTCCTCTCTTGTCCCCTCGCCTGAATCGCAAAGACCTCACTCTTGCCCATATTTAATTTGTACCCCGAAAACCGGCCAAATTCCCCATGGATCCCCATAATCTCTCCAATCTCCCCCCAGCAGGTCAGAAATATACAAAAGTAGGTCGTCCGCATAAAACGCGACCCTGTGCTCCACCCCCCACCCCGTACTATCCCCTGCTAGTCCTTTGACGCTCTCAGCACCATTGCCAGTGGCTCTATAGCCAAGGCAAACAACAGTGGGGAGAGTGGACCATCCCTGCCTCGTCCCCCGGTGCAGCCTAAAATAATCCAAGCTCCCTCGGTTCGTCCGCTCACCGCCGGTGCCTGGTACAGCAACTGGACCCAGTCCACAAAACCCTGCCCAAACCCAAATCACCCCAGGACCTCCCACAGGTA
Source organism: Scyliorhinus torazame (assembly GCF_047496885.1). Lineage (NCBI taxonomy): Eukaryota > Metazoa > Chordata > Chondrichthyes > Carcharhiniformes > Scyliorhinidae > Scyliorhinus > Scyliorhinus torazame. Next base: position 277,809,100 of record NC_092712.1, read on the forward strand.
CTCCCACTCCACCCGATGAAAGGCCTTCTCCGCATCCATGGCGACCACCACCTCCACCTCCCTTCCCTCGGAAGGCATCATAATCACGTTTAGCAGCCTTCCGATGTTGACCAGTGGTTGCCTTCCTTTCACAAACCCCGTCTGATCCTCCCTTATCACCCCTGGCACACAATCCCCTATTATCGAGGCCAAGATCTTGGCCAGCAATTTGGCATCCACATTTAGAAGGAAGATTGGCCTGTACGACCCGTGTTGTTCCGGGTCCTTATCCCGCTTCAGGATAAGAGAAATCGAGGCCTGTGACATCATTGGGGTGAGCACCCCTCTCTCCCTAGCCTCATTAAACACCCTTACCAGCAGGGCCCCAGCACACCTGAAAACCTTTTATAAAACTCCACTGGGTACCCGTCCGGCCCCGGGGCCTTGCCCGACTGCATCACCTTCAGCCCCTCCACCACTTCTACCTGCCCAATTCGGGCCCCCAGGCCCTCCACCAGCTCTTCTTCCACCTTTGGAAACTCCAGTCCCTCCAAAAATGCGTCATCCCCTCCACCCCAGTTGGGGGTTCCGACTCACACAGCCTACTATAAAATTCCCTAAACACCCCATTCACCATCACTGTGTCCAAGATCGTGTTCCCACCTCTATCCTTCACTTTCCCTATCTCCCTAACTGCCTCTCATTCCCTTAGCTGGTGTGCTAACGTCCTACTAGCCTTCTCTCCATATTCATACACTGCTCCTCTCGACTTTCTCAACTGCCCCACCGCCTTCCCTGTAGATAGCAACTCAAACTCCATCTGCAGCTTCTGCCGTTCTTTCAACAACCCCACCTCCGGGGACTCCGAATACCTCCTGTCTATCTGGAGGATCTCCCTCACTAATCTATCCATCTCCGCCTGCTCCGCCTTCTCCCTGTGTGCCCGTATCGAGATAAACTCCCCATCACCACTACCTTCAACGCCTCCCATACCATAGCTTCCGAGACCTCCTCTGTATCGTTTATTTCCACATATCTCCGAATGGCCCCCCTCACCCGCACACACCTCCTCCTCCGCTCATAGTCCTACATCTAACCTCCAGTGCTGGCAAGGGCCCCCCTCCTTGCTCACCCGTAAATCCACCCAGTGTGGGGCATGATCTGATACGACTATCGCCAAGGACTCGACACCAACCACCCCCGCCAGCAAAGTCCAATCCATGACGAAAAAGTCAATCCGGGAGTATACTTTGTATACATGGGGAAAAAAAGAAAACTCCTTCCTTCTCGGCCAACCAAGCCCCTAGCCCGTGTCCGCACCTCTTCAGGCCCACTCTCGGGTGCCCACCATCATCGACCCTCCCCTGTCACCTTTTATCAGTCCCTCCCCTGTCAGCAGGTTTCTGCCCCCCCCTCCCCCCTCCCCATCCCATAACAAAATAACAATCCCAACCCCCATCAACACATTTACCACCTGCTCGCCCCCCATTGACCTTCCGTGAGCTAGCCTGCCCAGCTAGCCGGGTAGCCCTTGCCCATGGCGCCAAGCATCCTACCACCCACTGATTCCCCTTCCCCGCCCGCTCGACCATCCTCCCTGTGCAAACTTTACAATTCCCAGCACACAAAGAAGAAAAAGCAACCCACCATTCCCCATCAAGAACGAAACAAACCCTAAACAGAACAGCGCAATGGTCCCAAACATAATGCAAAAGTGTTTCATATAAACCAGAAGAAAACCAAAATAAAAAATATAAACACTCCCTCCAGAGTTCAGTGTCCTCATTCTCCTGCCAGTCTACTAAACTCCATCGCCTCCTCTGGCGATCCCAAGTAGAGTTCCTGGCCTTACCCACAGACGCACTGGGTACAACATGCCAAACTTCACCCCCTTCTTAAAGAGGGCCGACTTAACCTGTTGAAGCTTGTCTTCCTTTTGGCCAGCTCTGCACCCAGGTCCTGATGGACTCGCAACTTGCTTCCCATGTACTGTGCCTCGTCTGCCTGGCCCACATCAGAATCTGTACCTTATCCAGGAACCGGGGCAATCGCACCACCATCTCCCTCGGCAGCTCGTTTCTCTGCGGCTTCCTCATAAAGCGTCCTGTGCGCCTGGTCTACCTCCAAGGGCCAAACGAATGCTCCTTCTCCCAGCAGCTTCTCGAACATTCGTGCCACATATGCACCGGTGTCCGCTCCCTCACTGTCCTCCGGCAGACCCCGCTCCCCAAATTCTGCCAGCGCGACCTATTCTCCAGGTTCTCTACTTTATCCTGCAGCCTCTTCTGTTGATCTCTCATCAACCCCATCTCCGCAGCCACCAAGCCAAGCTGTTCCTTGTGCTCTCCCACCACCTCCTCCACCTTCCGAATCACCTGGCCCTGGGCCTCTAACCACATTTCCATACAGTTGGTCCCCCACCTTTATCGGATCCACCACCTTAGACAGGTCCTCCAAATTCTCCTTCCTCTGCTGGGCAAACGTCTCGTGGAGAAAGGTTACTAACTGCTCAGTCGACCACTGGGCAGGCAGGCTTGGACCCTGACCCTCCGCCATCTTCCCCAGTGTCGCAGGCTCCACACCAGCTTTCAACAACTGTTCCCTCCTTTTTCGACCATTTCTGGTCCACAATTCCATAAACCGGTGGGATACTCTCTTCTCCATCTCTCCTGCGCCTTATACAATCACTCAGCTCCACCGATAGCTGGGAAAAAGGGTCAAAACGTCAATCATCAGCAGGAGCGAACACTCACTCCATGGTCGTCACTGGATGTCTGAGGAGAGTGGGTTTTAATAAAGTGAAGGCTGATCTCTTGAAGAAGGGGGTGAAATTTGGGACGCTGTACCCGGTTCGCCTCTGGGTGACCTACAATGGCCGTGAATTTTATTTTCGGGTGCAGGAGGAAGTGATGGAGTTTTTGAGGGACAATGGACTGGCAGGAGAAGGAGGACATTGAACTTTGGAGGTGGTGTTCTTTTTTCTTTGGGGGCCATTGTCCTGTGTTCTTCGGTGGGGAATGGGTGATTACTCTTTTCTTTCTTTTGGTCTTTGAATGTTGGTGTTGTTGTTTGCTCCAGGATAGTGTTTGAGCGTGGGGAGGGGAACCAGTGGTGGGGTAGGATGCTAGACGCCATGGGCAGGGGCTGCCAGGCTAGCTGGATGGGCTAGCTCACGGAAGTGCAGTGGCAGCTGAGCAGGTGGTTAGAGTGTTGATGGCGGTTGGGGTTGTTGTTTTGTGTGGGGGGGACACTGCTGACAGGGGAGGGGCTTTTGAAATGTGGTATGGGGAGAGTCAATGACGGTGGGCATCCGAGGGTGGGCCTGAGGGGGTGCGGAACGCGGCTGTGGCTGGCCCAGGAGGATATATGGTTGATCGGGCGGGGTGGGGCTGCCGCCCCCACCAGGCTGATCACATGGAATGTGAGAGGGCTGAATGGGCCGGTCAAGAGGGCTCGTGTGTTCATGTATCTGAGGAGCTTAAAGGCAGACGTGGCATTTTTACAGGAAATGCACCTGAAGATTGGGGACCAGACTAGGCTCAGACACGGGTGGGTAGGGCAAGTATTTCACTCAGGATTGGATTTGGGACAATGTAGAGTTTATGAGGCAGGTGTTGGGGTAGATCCCAGACCTGAACTCTCACCGGTTGTTAATGGGGGGAGAGTTTAACACAGTTCTGGAGCTGAAATTGGATCGGTCGAGTCCGGAGTCGGGGAGGGTATCGGAAGTAGCAAGAGAACTGAGAGTTATTGGAACACATGGGCGGTTTATATCCATGGAGATTTGCAGGCTGAGGGCGAGGGAATTCTCGTTTTTTCTCCACGTGCATAGTGTGGTCGGTTCGGAGTACTCGGCAATTGTGGTTTCGGACCATGTACTACATTGGGTGGACTTGCAGGTGAATCGGTAGGGGTGGGGGGGGGCTTTATTCAGTTTAATGTGGTCCACAGGGAGTAGGATGTTGGCACATCAAATGAGGAAGCAGGATGCAGTGAGGGAGATCGGGGAGGTGAAGGATAAGGGAGGGAAGGTGGTCTTGGACCCGGTGGAGGTGGATGGGGTGTTTGGGGTTTTGTGTAAGAGACTGTATGAGTCGGAACCCCCAGCCAGAGTGTCGGGACTGAGGTACTTTTTGGAGGGGTTGTAGTTTCCGAGGGTGGAGGAGAACCTGGTGGAGGGACTGGGAGCCCCCATTGGGCTGGTGGAGGTGTTGGAGGGTATGGGGGCGATGCAGGCAGGGAAGGCCCCAGGCCCGGACGGGTTTCCAGCGGAATTTTACAAAAGACTTTCGGAGGACCCCTGGTGGTAATAACAGTCGTGACTTTAAACTAATGTGCTTCTGGTCAAAGGTGTTTTAAGTCTTCTGGATGTTAAAAGGACAGTGTGCGCATTACTTAGTGTTGTATTCTTTGGGGGTTGTATTTGAATTAATGGTTGCTAAGATGTTCACTGTATGTTTTAAAAAGGTTAACTTGAATTCATAAATAAACATTGTTTTACTTTAAAAAATACTTTTCCATATCTGCTGTACCACACCTGTAGAGTGGGCCGTGTGCTCCCCATACCACAATCTATTAAAAGTTTTGGGTCAGGTGAACTCCATGATAAACTTTGGGGTTCTCTGAACCCTGGCTCATAACAAATTGGGGGCTCGAGGGGGATAAAAGTCTATCTATTGGATTGGCTTAGTGAATTTAAAGACAATGAGGGGTGAGCATATTGTGGTTGCTTTTCAGGTATGGTATTCTAGTTTAAATAGGCAGTGTGTTGTGGACAATGGCTCTTTCAGAGGCTCTGAAGTTTTTGGGGGTGGAGACGGTCACACGCAGTACCTTACGGACAGAGACTACAAGCAGACTGTCAGATTTGGCAAAAACATTGCAGTTAACATTACCTGACAAAATACGAAAAGGTGAGGTAATTATGACGGCGGCTAAGCATTTAAAGTTGCCTGAGATACAGTTTGACTCATTGGAAATGGCAAAAATTCAGTTGCAAATTAAACAAATGGAACATGAGAAAGAATTAAAACAGCTTGAATACGAAAGAGATAGAGAGGAGAAAGAAAGAGAAAGGGAGATACAGATCAGGGAAAAAGATAAAGAGAGAGAGTTTGAACTTCAGAAAATGGCAATGAAACATGACAGTCAGTTAAAATTGGCAGGCATAAAGAGAAACATACAGTTGGATGATAGTAATGAGAATAGTGAGAAAGAGCATCATAGTCGAAGGCTTGGTGGGGATCTATTTAAATATGTCAAAGCATTGCCCATGTTTGATGAGAAGTGGAAGCCTTTTTCATTTCATTTGAGAAGGTAGCTAAACAAATGAAATGGCCACATTACTGATTCAAACAAAGCTGGTTGGTAGGGCCAGTGAAGTGTTTGCATCACGACTGGAGGAGGTTTGTGGGACGTATGAGGAGGTGAAAAAATCGATCTTAGGTGCATATGAGCTAGTGCCTGAAGCTTACAGACAAAGGTTTAGAAATTTAAGGAAATAATTTGGTCAAACATACATGAAGTTTGAAAGGCTCAAACAGAGTAATTTTGATAGGTGGATAAGGGCTTTGAAAATAGACCAAACGTATGAAGCTCTCAGAGAAATTATACTTTTGGAGGAGTTTAAAAATTCAATTCCTGATGTAGTGAGAACTCATGTGGAAGAGCAGAGGGTTAAAACTGCGAGACTAGCAGCAGAAATGGCAGATGATTATGAATTAGTTCATAAATCAAAGTTTGGTTTCCAACATCAGTTTCAGCCTATGAGCGATAGAAACTGGGGACATGAGAAATACTCAAGTGTAAAGGTAAAGGCGATATGATGGGAGATAATAAGAAGTGTGTACCTCAGATTTAAAAAGAAATCCAGGAGGGTGGAAAAGAAATGAAAAGTTTCAAATGTTTATGTTTTCACTGTAAGAAACTAGGCCATGTAAAGTCACAGTGTTGGTGGTTCAAGAAAAGCACTGGAATGGCTGATGTGGTAACACAGGATAAGACAGTGGGGTTTGTTAGAGTGGTAAAGGAAAGCCCAAGTGAAGCGAAGGAGGTGCAAAAGATCGTGCAGCCTGATCAAGAGGTGATTGATAAGAAGGTGCCAGATCTCTTGAAAGAATTTACTTGTGTGGGTAAAGTTTACTCATGTATATCAGGAGGAGCAGGTAAAGAAGACACAATTTTAAGAGCTACGGGAGCTAGTCAATCTTTAATGGTAAGAGATGAGGAGTTATGTAGTTTGGGAAGAATGTTGTCAGAAAAGGTGGAAATATGTGGAATTCAGGGTTCCATTATATAAGGTAAGTTTGGAAAGTCCAGTGAAGAGTGGTAGTAGGAGTAATAGAGAAACTATCTTGTCCAGGAATACGGTTTATCTTGGGTAATGATATAGCTGGATCGCAGGTGGGAGTGATGCCTACTGTGGTTGATAAGCCAGTGGAAAATCAGACAACTGAAATGTTGAAGGACGAAAATCCTGGGATTGTTCCAGATTCTGTAGTAACAAGGTTGCAAAGTCACAGGTTAAGACAAGAGGAGAAATCAAAGAGTGAAGATGAAGTTAAAGTGCAATTATCAGAAACGATTTTTGATCGGATGGCTGAAAAAGAACAAGAACCGGTGGAGGATGAAGCGGGTATTTTTAGTTCAGGAAAATTGGCGGAGTTACAACAGAAAGATGTAGAAATAAAACGGATGTATCAGAAAGCAGACATGGAAGAGGAATCTGCGTGTATACCACAGTGTTATTACTGTAAAAGTGATGTCTTGATGAGAAAAGGGAGACCTTTACATATGCAGGCAGATGAAAAGTGGGCAGAAGTTCATCAATAGTATTGCTGGTGTGGTATAGAAAGGAGGTGTTGCGAGTTACCAGTGGGAGGTCATTTGGGAATAAGGAAAACTCAAACTATAATTCAGAAACATTTTTTTTGGCCTGGACTACATAAAGATGTAGTTAAATTTTGTCAATCATGTCACACATGTCAAGTGATAGGGAAACCTCAAGCACTGATAAAACCAGCGCCCTTAATACCCATTCCAGCATTTGAGGAACCTTTTACAAGTGTCCTAATTGATTGCGTAGGACCGCTTCCGAAAACAAAAAGTGGGAATCAATATCTTTTGACTATAATGGATGTGTTTACTAGGTTTCCAGAGGCCATTCAAGTACATAATATTACAGCTAAAAAGGTTGTGGAGGAGTTACTTTACTAGATATGGACTACCCACAGAAATACAATCGGATCAAGGATCAAATTTTACCTCAAGGTTATTTATGGATAGCTTAGTTATGGATAGCTTAGGAATAAAACAATTTAAATCAACTGCACACCATCCAGAATCGCAGGGAGCGTTAGAAAGGTGGTATCAGACATTAAAGACAATGTTGAGGGCTTATTGTCACGATTATCCAGAGGTTTGGGGTAAAGGAATTCCATTCGTACTGTTTGCAATTAGGGATGCACCTAATGAGTCAACCAAATTCAGTCCTTTTGAACTAATTTTTGGTCATGAGGTAAGAGGACCACTTAAATTGATTAAGGAAAAATTAGTGAGTGAGAAATCGGAAATTACATTATTAGATTACGTGTCAAATTTTAGGGAACAATTAAATAGAGCAGGTGAATTGGCTAGACAACATTTAAAAGTTGCACAAAATTTGATGAAACGGGTAGCAGACAAGAAATCCAAAGTTCGTAGTTTTGCCATTGGAGATAAAGTTTTAGTATTGTTACCAGTGGTAGGTGAACCTTTAAAAGAAAGGCTTTGTGGACCTTATCAGATTGAAAGAAAATTAAGTGAGGTGAATTATGTGGTAAAAACACCAGATAGAAGGAAGACTCACCGAGTGTGTCATGTGGATATGTTTAAAAGGTACTTTGAAAGGGAAGGAGAGAAAAAGGAGGAGGTTTTAATGATTCTAACTCAAAGTGACGAACAAAATCCAGGTGACTGTGAATTTGACATAACTCAAATGAAATTGGAAAACGAGGATGTTCTTAAAAATTGGGATAAATTGTTGAGTTACCTTCCTGGACTGACCTGAAAGAGTTACTGATATCACATGGGCAAGTTTGTAGAGATAAATTGGGAAGTACTAAAATGGCTATACATGATGTAGATGTGGGAAATGCTGTTACAATCAAACAATATCCATATAGACTTAACCCTTTAAAATTAGCAAAGAGTTAACAAAGAGATTGAGAGTATGCTTAAAAATGGCATAATTGAAGTGGGTTGCAGCCAATGGAGCTCACCCATAGTGATGGTACCAAAACCAGACGGTACCCAACGATTGTGTGTGGACTATAGAAAGGTGAATGCAGTTACAAGAACGGACTCTTATCCTATCCCACATTTGTAGGATTGCATTGAGAAAGTGGGACAATCAGCTTTTATTTCCAAACTAGATTTATTTAAAGAGTACTGGCAGGTATCTTTATCCGAAAGGGCGAAGGTGATCTCAGCTTTTGTGACTCCAGATGGTATATACCAATTCAAAGTTATGCAATTTGGCATGAAAAACGCACCTGCCACATTTTCAACGGTTAACTAACAAAGTTGGTTCAGGATTACCCAATTGTGCGGTATACATCGACGATCTGGTAATTTTCAGCCAGACATGGAAAGAACATTTAAAACATCTGATGGAGTTCTACGATCGACTTGAGGAGGTGGGTTTGGTGATAAACCTAGCCAAAAGTGAATTTGGAAAAGCCCAAGTCACTTTCCTTGAGGAGTTTCCGATACCCTCAAGACGAAGGGAAATAATGCGATTTCTTGGCATGAGTGAATTTGATCGAACATTTGTGCAAAGGTTTTGTAGCGTGATTGCACCACTGATGGACTTGCTGAACAAACGTCAAAAATTTCAGTGGACAGCGGCATTTCAACAGGCATTTGACTCCCTGAAAGCTATGATAACTAATGCTACTGTATTGGAGAATTGCAAGAGACTCTGTGACCAAATTGAACTAAAGTATCTGACTTTAAAAAGAAATGCCGAGGCGTAGAGAAATGGATGGATGGTGCAGAGACCTTATTGTTCAAAGAGACTGTCAATCGAGAAGGATTCCAGTTGGAGGAAAAATTTTAAAAAATGGACTATATTATTATATATGTTTGTGTCTGGTTTTTTTTAAACAAAAAAGTATATTTACTGTGTACATTTCTTCATGGATAGTGAAAAGGTGAAAAATGAAACCTTATTGAAGTTGATGGTTTATTTATTTTTCTTGGGGGGAGGTGTCATGTGAGAGTACCTTTAAGAAATGGGTGTTTATAAATGGGTGTTTAAGAAATGTACCTTTAAGAAATGGGTGTTTATTACTGCAGTGATGTCAGAGAGTGGGTGGAGCCGGGCTGTCTGTCAGCTTTTTACTTTCATTCTAGAGCAGGCTGCAGGGTGTGTTTTAGTTTCGTTTTCAGAGCTGGATAGCTGCAGTCACAGCCAGAAGGTGTATGAATCTCTCTCTGTAATCTAAAGACTGTAAATCGATCCTGGTGATTTAAAACTAATAACAGTAGTGACTTTAACCTGATGTGGTTCTGGTAAAAGGTGTTTTAAGTCTTCTGGATGTTAAAAGGACAGTGTACGCATTACTTAGTGTTGTATTCTTTGGGGGTTGTATTTGAATTAATGGTTGCTAAGATGGTCACTGTATGTTTTAAAAAGGTTAACCTGAATTCATAGAATAAACATTGTTTTACTTAAAAAAATACTTTTCCATTTCTGCTGTACCACACCTGTAGAGAGGGCCGTGTGCTCCCCATACCACAATCTATTAAAAGTTTTGGGTCAGGTGAACTCCATGGTATACTTTGGGGTTCTCTAAACCCTGGCCTATAACAGACAGAAGTGAGGAGTGGAGCTGGAAGAGAGATCGTGGACTGTGATTGGGGAGCTGGAAAATGTATAAATGTTATAACTTTCTTTTCACTGACCTGTATTGTAACTTACTTGACTTCACATTGTTATAGAGTTTAAGTTTTTGTTTGGTTTGATTGTCATTTTTGCTCCTTTTTTGTTGTTGCAATGGTTATATGTTGTTCCATTGAATTGCATGGGTTAGATTGTTTTTCTTTTTCTTCTGGGACTGGGTGGTAGGGGACAGCATGCTTTTTTGGGGGAGAGGGGGACTACCCGCACTAGCTAACTAAAGTTGGCTAGTGAACGGAGGTGAGGAGAGAGGAGGGCTGCGGACATTGGAGTCTGGATTTCAGGTTTCGTTGGGCCTATGAGGTGAGCAAGTGGGGGGTGGGCGGATCGATACTGGGTGAGATTTTTTCGAGGGGAAGTGCAGAGGGTTTCTGGGAGGGGGGGAGAGGATTCGATGTTAATAATGGAAATGGACGGGTCAGGTTCCTGGAGCAGGGCCCGGTGGTATGATGATGGTGGATAAGAAGGTGGGGGGGTGGGGTGAGAGACCCCCAGTTAGGATAGTCATGTGGAACGTAAGGGAGGCCCAGTCAAGAAATCAAGGGTGCATCTTAAAAGTTTGAAGGCCGATGCAGCAGCTGCAGGAGACTCATCTGAGGGTGAAGGACCAAGTGAGACTTAAAAAGGGCTGGGTTAGTCAGGTGTTTCATTCTGGTTTTGACGGAAGAGCTCGAGAGAGAGATGGCGGTAATGGTCAGCAAAAGGGTACGGTTTCAGATGGAGAAGGTGTTTGAAGATCAGGGTATGTGATTGTGACAGGGGCATTGGAGGGGAGGCTAGTGGCGCTGGTAAGCGTATATGGTCCCAATTGGGATGATGTGGGATTTATGAATGTGTGTGGGGCCATCCCCGACTTGGACACACACAAACTGATAGTTGGGGGGGGGTCTGGAACTTGGTGTAGGAGCCAAAATTAAACAGGTCACCGCCGCGCTCACTGGTCCCTTCAGTGGGGGGGGGGGGGGTTAAGGTGCTGGCTGGGTGAATGGTGGAAATGGGAAGGGTGCACAACTTTGATTTTTCTGCACCCGAGGAAGTGGGAGTACTCATTTTTCTCAGCGGTCCATAAGGTGTACTCGCGGATTGACTTTTCCTTGGTGGGGAAGGCCCTGCTGGCTGGAGTTAAAGGGTCGGAGTACTCGGCAATTGCAATATCAGATCATGCTCCACATTGGGTGCATATGGTACTGGAGAAGGGGATGGTGCAGAGACCAGGGTGGAAGTTAGATGTGGGACTGTTGGGGGACTGAGGGTTCTGTGACAACATTGAAAAAGTAATCGAGGAATATGTAGGTTTTAACTGCACTGGCGAGGTGTCAAAGACGGTTGTCTGGGAGGCTTTAAAGGCGGTGGTGAAGGATGAGGTGATCTCGTTCAAGGCTAGGCTAGACAAAGAGGAGAGGTTGGCACGTCAGAGGGTAATAGATGAGATGCTGGAGGAAGGCAGGAGGTATGCAGAAGATAGGGACCCAGCGCAGTTGGAAAAGAAGAAGGAACTCCAGGCAAGCTTTGACCGACTATCTAACAGGAAAGTGGTACGCCAATTGAGGCGAGCAAGGGGGGCAGTTTATGAGCATGGAGAGAGGGCGGGCCGTATGTTGGCAGGTCAACTCCGGAGGGAGGCTGCGGCAAGGGAAACTGTCCAGGTACGGGACAGAGCAGGGAAGTTGGTGGTAGCTCCAGATCAGATTAACAAGGTTTTTAAGGAAGTCTATGAGAGATTGTCAGAGTCACCTAGGGGAGGTCAGAGTCACCTAGGGGAGGCCGGGAAATGCAGGAATTTCTAGATGGGCTGGAGTATCCAAGGTTAGGGGAGGGGGACAGGGCTACATTAGAAGGGGCGATAATGGAGCAGGAGATAAAAGATGCGATTGGGAGGATACAGTCGGGGAAGGTGGCAGGCCGGATGGGTTTCCGGTGGAATATTGTCATGTGAGAGTGCCCTTTCAGAAATGAGTGTTTAAGAAATGGAGCTGCTCATGTTATTGGAGTGATGTCAGAGTGTGGGTGGAGCTGAGCTCCACTTCTATTTTTTAGTTTCAGTTTGAGAAAAGCTTGGGTGTGTCTGTGAGCTGCACTGCTGTTGATCTATACCATCCAAAGACTATCTATGGATCATTTGGAGAACTCAGAATTGTAAAAAGGTCTCAGTATTGTTATGAGCGAGGCGTTTTCAGAACCCCAAAATGTATCATGGCGTTCAACCAATGAATTTGTTGCTTTTCCTAGCAAACGGCTTTTTCCCTAGGTGTGGGATTACAATTATGGAACGTGGGTTTTTAAACACAAAACACGATTTATTCCATGAACTCAACTTAACATCTTAAATAAACATTGGATCTCTTAACACCCCTTACTTCAAAGATAACTCAGAATATATTGCAACAGTAAATAATTCCTTAAAATGTTCCTTCAAACTTCCAAGAGACTTAACACCTTTAAACAAAATCACATCAGGTTAAAGGCTTCACTATTGTAAGTTTAAATCACCCACATGATCCAGAGATAGTCTTTCATGGCAGAGATCCAGCTCACTGCAAAACACAGACACACACCCAGCTCTTTTCCTCCAAACTGCAAAATTAAACTGCAAAATGGCTGACCTGACCTCAGCTCCACCCACTCCTTGACATCAGTTTTCTTAAAGGTACATTGCTTAAACACCCATGTCTTAAAGGTACTCTCACATGACACCTCCCCCCCAAGAAAAAAAACCCCATCAACTTCAAGATGGTTTCATTTTTCACTTCTGCACCATCCACTAAGAAATGCACACAGTAAATATACATTTTCATTTAAAGAAAACAACACACTCAAACAGGTATAATAATATAGTCCATTTTTCTTTGCTCTTCTTCCTCCAACCAAAATCCTTCTCGATTGACAGTCTCTTTGAACAAAGTCTCTGCACGATCCATCCATTCCTCTATTCCTCGGCATTTCTCTTTAGAATCAATCTGACCACAGAGTCCCTTGCAATTCTCCAATACAGGAACATTGGTGTTCACAGCTTTCAGGCAGTCAAATGCCTGTTGAAAGTCCGCTGTCCATTGAAGTTTTTTAGGTTTCTTTAGCAAGTCCATCAGTGGAGTAATCACGCCACAAAACCTTTGCACAACTGTTCGATCAAAAGCCATTCATGCTAAGAAATTGCATTATTTCCCTTTGTCTTGAGGATAACGGAAACTCCGCAAGGAAAGTAATTTGGTCTTCTCCAAATTCACTTTCGGCTAGGTTCATCACCAAACCCGCCTCCTGAAGTCAATCGAAGAACTCCACACGATGGTTTAAATGTTCTTTCCATGTCTGGAAGTTGGAAATAAAAGCAGATTGTCCCACATTCTCAATGCAATCCTTCCATGGTGGGATAGGATAAGAGTCCATTCTTGTAACTGCATTCACCATTCGATAGTCCACACACAACCGTTGGGTACCGTCTGGTTTAGGTACCATTACTATGGGTGAGCTCCATTGGCTGCAACCCACTTCAATTATACCATTTTAAAGCATAACCTCAATCTCTTTGTTAACCTGTGTCAATTTTAAAGGATTAAGTCTACATGGATGTTGTTTGATAGGAACAGCATTTCCCACATCTACATCATGTATAGCCATTTTAGTACTTCCCAATTTATCTCTACAGACTTGCCCATGTGATATCAATAACTCTTTCAGGTCAGTTCGTTTTTCCTCAGGAAGGTAACTTAACAATTCATCCCAATTTTTAAGAACATCCTCATTTTCCAATTTAATTTGAGGTATGTCAAATTCACAGTCATCTGGAATTGGTTCGTCACTTTGAGTTAGAATCATTAAAACCTCCTTTTTCTCTCCTTCCCTTTCAAAGTACCTTTTAAACATATCCACATGACACACTCGGTGAGTCTTCCTTCTATCTGGTGTTTTTACCACATAATTCACCTCACTTAATTTCCTTTCAATCTGATACGGTCCACAAAACCTAGCTTTTGAAAGCTCCCCTACCACTGGTAACAATACTAAAACTTTATCTCCAATGGCAAAACTACGAACTTTGGATTTCTTGTCCGCTACCCGTTTCATCAAATTTTGTGCAACTTTCAAATGTTGTCTAGCCAATTCACCTGCTCTATTTAATCGTTCCCTAAAATTTGACACGTAATCCAATAGTATAATTTCCGATTTCTCACCCACCAATTTTTCCTTCATCAATTTAAGTGGTCCTCTTACCTCATTACCAAAAATTAGTTCAAAAGGACTAAATTTAGTAGACTCATTAGGTGCATCCCGAATTGCAAACAATACGAATGGGATTCCTTTATCCCAATCCTCTGGATAATCTTGACAATACGCCCTCAACATTGTCTTTAATGTCTGATGCCACCTTTCTAATGCTCCCTGCGATTCTGGATGGTACGCAGTTGATTTAAATTGTTTTATTCCTAAACTATCCATAACTTCTTTGAATAACTTTGAAGTACAATTTGTGCCTTGAACCGATTGAATTTCTGTGGGTAGTCCATATCTAGTAAAGAATTTAAGTAACTCCTCCACAATCCTTTTAGCTGTAATATTACGTACTGGAATGGCCTCTGGAAACCTAGTAGACACATCCATTATAGTCAAAAGATATTGATTCCCACTTTTTGTTTTAGGAAGCGGTCCGACACAATCGATTAGGACTCTTGTAAAAGGTTCCTCAAATGCTGGAATGGGTATTAAGGGCGCTGGTTTTATCACTGCTTGAGGTTTCCCTATCACTTGACATGTGTGACATGATTGACAAAATTTAACTACATCTTTATTTAATCCAGGCCAATAAAAATGTTTCTAAATTTTAGCTTGAGTTTTCCTTATTCCCAAATGACCTCCCACTGGTACTTCATGTGCAACTCTGAACACCTCCTTTCTATACCCTACCGGCAATACTAGTTGATGAACTTCTGCCCACTTTTCATCCGCCGGCATATGTACAGGTCTCCATTTTCTCATCAAGACATCATTTTTACGGTAATAACACTCCAGTATATTCTCAGATTCCTCTTCCGTATATGCTTTCTGATATATCCATTTTATTTCTCCATCTTTCTGTTGTAACTCCGCCAATTTTCCTGAACTAAAAATATCCACCTCATCCTCCACCTGCTCTTGTTCTTTTTCAACCATCTGATCAAAAATCGTTTCTGATAATTGCACGTCAACGTCATCTTCACTCTTTGATTTCTCCTCTTGTTTTAACCTGTGACTTTGCGACCTTATTACTACACAATCTGGAAAAATCCGCAGGACATTCGTCCTTCAACACTTCAGTTGACTGATTTTCCACTGGCTTATCAACCCCAGTCGGCATCACTCCCACCTGCGATCCAGCTATATCATTACCCAAGATAAACTGTATTCCTGGACAAGATAGTTAATCTATTACTCCTACTACCACTTCACCACTCGTCACTGGACTTTCCAATCTTACCTTATATAATGGAACGCTACTCCTCTCACCCTGAATTTCACATATCACCACCTTTTCTGGCAACATTCTTCCCAAACTACATAATTCCTCATCTCTTACCATTAAAGGTTGACGAGCCCCTGTATCTCTTAAAATTGTGACTTCTTTACCTGCTCCTCCTGATACACATGAGTAAACTTTACCCACACAAGTAAATTCTTTAAATACATCTGGCACCTTCTTAACAATTACTTCTTGAACAGGCTGTACAATCGTTTGCACCTCCTTCGCTTCCCTTGGACTTTCCTTCACCACTCTAACAAACCCCACTGCCTTATCCTGTGTTACCACATCAGCCTTCCCAGTGCTTTTCTTCAACCACCAACACTGTGACTTTACATGGCCTAGTTTATTACAGTGAAAACATCTGAAACTTTTCATTTCTTTTCCACCCTCCTGGATTTCTTTTTTAATCTGAGGTACACTCTCTTTATTGTCTCCCATCACTCCAAGATGGCGCCGGAGCGAGGCGACTCTCTGCGAGCTCTCCCAAACAGATCCACTTTTTACTTAACCTATACTCGTTCTAATCTTTTAAAAATTTACTCTAAAACTAACTTTATTCGTTAGTTTCTCTCTCTTATCTTCTCTTGCAGGCTTGAATATCCTCCGAGGCCCTTGGAGATCTTTTGACCCGACCCGACCTTACCTCTGCGACCTGGAAGAAGATCGGGCCCAAACCGGAAGTGAAGCCCCGACCTCGATTTGGAGCCGACCCGGACCTCGGAGCTCCCAACCTGGCCTAACTACCGACGCCAGCCCCCGGATCGCCTTGCCCCCCGGAGCTCCCGACCCGACCCTCGACGGCAAGACCTGGCCCAACGCGACCCCCAGCGACCCGCCCAACAACCCGACCTACCTGGTGATGGAAGAAAGAAAAATCCACATGGAGGCCCGACCGGGCCTACTTCAACATCCGACCTCAGGAGCGCCCAGGGAAGGAACAGACCACAGGACCCAGCCCAACCTGCCTCAGGAAGCCCCTGCCCACGATCCAGGACCCCCAAAACGGCGGACACTCCGCACGAGGACCCGAACGCGCTGCAAGGTATTCCCGCGCCCGCAGAACGCCGGGACCCATCCAGACCGCAAACATGCCCCCCTAGCAATCCCTCCACCTCAACCAGTGCCCATGATCCTGCCAGACGCGACCCCAGATATGTAAACAGCACCCTGTTCCCCGCCAGCGCTCTGGACCCCGCAACCACCTACCTTCCACAAGAGCTGCCATCTGCCATCGGATCCCAGGATCATCCAGCAGCAGCTGCCGACCGAGGAAGCGAGGGAAACGCGGCGGCCTGCAGGTTAGACTGAAGCAACGAGGTTGCAAGACCCCTCTCCCTAGCATACTCCTGGCAAATGTCCAAGCGATCGAAAACAAGCTGGATGAACATAACGCCAGACTTACCTCTCAGAGGGTAGTAAGAGACTGCTGTGTGCTCTGTTTCACAGAGACATGGCTCATCCCTGCCTCACCGGATTGTGCCATACAACCTGAAGGCTTCTCAATTCACTGGGCGGACCGCACGGCATCATCAGGCAAAGCGAAGAGTGGAGGGGTTTGCCTCCTCATCAACTCCTCCTGGTGCTTGGCTGTGGCGACTCTGGCGACCTACTGCTCCCCAGACCTGGAATACCTGACTGTGAAGTGCCGCCCATATTATCTTCCACGTGAGTTCACTTCAGCCATTATCACAGCGGTCTACATCCCACCCCAGGCAGTAGTGAGGAAGGCGCTGGACGAACTATACACAGTAATAAACAACTACGAAACAAAACACCCGGAGGCCTTGTTCATCGTGGTCGGAGACTTCAACAAGGCCAACCTCAAGAGTGTACTGCCAAAATTCCACCAGCACATCTCCTGTCCCACCAGGGGCGACAACACTCTTGACCACTGCTACTCAAAAATCAAGGGCGCCTACCGTTCCATCCCCCGACTGCACTTTGGGAAATCAGACCATAAGACGGTGCTCCTTCTCCCGGCATACAAGCAGAAACTGAAGTGGGAGAATCCAGCTAAGAAGGTTGTGCAGTGCTGGTCCGAGGAGACAGAAGAGCTCTTACGTGACTACTTAGAGACAGTGGACTGGTCCATATTTAAGAACTCAGCGACCAACTTAAATGAGTATGTCACCACCATTACAGACTTCATCAGCAAATGTGTGGACGACTGCGTGCCAAAGAAAGCAGTACGTGCGTTCCCCAACCGGAAACCATGGCTCAATCGCGAGATTGACTCCCTACTGAAGGACAGATCTGAGGCGTTCAAGGCAGACGACCCTGACCTATACAAGAAATCCAGGTACGACCTCCGCAAAGCCATCCGGAATGCCAAGAGAGAATATCAAACCAAGCTAGAGTCACAGACAGACTCTCGGCGGTTGTGGCAAGGACTAAACATAACGGGCTACAAAGTGAAGCCGAACAGTATCTCTGGCAGCAGCGCACCCCTCCCCGATGAACTCAATGCATTCTATGCTCGGTTCGAGCAGATAACCAACAATTCGCTGGCGAGTGCCCCAGCAGCCCATAATTCACCCATACCCACCATCACAGCTTCCGAAGTCAGATTGGCCTTCCTGAAAATGAACCCTCGGAAGGCGACGGGATCCCTGGTCGTGCACTCAGAGCCTGCGCGGACCAGCTGGCAGAGGTATTCACGGACATCTTTAACCTGTCCCTACTCCACTCCGAGGTCCCCACCTGCTTCAAGAAGACCACCATCATACCGGTACCAAAGAAGAACCAGGCAACGTGCCTCAATGACTACCGACCAGTGTCCCTGACTTCAGTCGTAATGAAGTGCTTCGAAAGGTTGATCATGAAGCGCATCACCTCCATACTCCCAGAATGCCTTGATCCACTGCAATTCGCATCCCGCTGCAACCGGTCCACATCAGACACCATTTCCCTGGCCCTACACTCATCCCTAGAGCATCTCGAAAACAAGGACTCCTACATTAGACTCCTATTTATTGGCTACAGCTCCGCCTTCAACACCATACTCCCAGCCAAGCTCATATCAAAGCTCCAAAACCTAGGGCTTGGCTCCCCACTCTGCAACTGGATCCTCGATTTTCTGACCAACAGACCGCAATCAGTAAGAATGAACAACAACACCTCCTCCACAATAGTCCTCAACACTGGCACCCTGCAAGGCTGCATACTTAGCCCGCTGCATACTTAGCCCCCTACTCTACTCCCTGTACACACACGACTGCGTGGCAAAACTTGGTTCCAACTCCATCTACAAGTTTGCTGACGATACGACCATAGTAGGCTGGATCTCAAATAACGATGAGTCCGAATACAGGAGGGAGATAGAGAACGTAGTGGAGTGGTGTAGCGACAACAATCTCTCCCTCAATGCCAGCAAAACTAAAGAGCTGGTAATTGACTTCAGGAAGCAAAGTACTGTACACACCCCTGTCAGCATCAACGGGGCCGAGGTGGAGATGGTTAGCAGTTTCAAATTCCTAGGGGTGCGCATCTCCAAAAATCTGTCCTGGTCCACCCACGTTGACGCTACCACCAAGAAAGCACAACAGCACCTATACTTCCTCAGGAAACTAAGGAAATTCGGCATGTCCACATTGACTCTGACCAACTTTTACAGATGCACCATAGAAAGTATCCTATCGGGCTGCATCACAGCCTGGTATGACAACTGATCGGCCCAGGACCGCAAGAAACTTCAGAGTCGTGAACACCGCCCAGTCCATCGCACGAACCTGCCTCCCATCCATTGACTCCATCTATACCTCCCGCTGCCTGGGGAAAGCGGGCAGTATAATCAAAGATCCCTCCCACCCGGCTTACTCACTCTTCCAACTTCTTCCATCGGGCAGGAGATACAGATGTCTGAGAACACACACGAACAGACTCAAAAACAGCTTCTTCCCCACTGTTACCAGACTCCTAAATGACCCTCTTATGGACTGACTTCATTAACACTACACCCTGTATGCTTCATCCGATGCCAGTGCTTATGTAGTTACATTGTATATGTTGTGTTGCCCTATTATGTATTTTCTTTTATTCCCTTTTCTTCTCATGTACTTAATGATCTGTTGAGCTGCTCACAGAAAAATACTTTTCACTGTACCTCAGTACACGTGACAATAAACAAATCCATCCATCCATCAGATCACCTTCACCTTTACCACTTGAGTATTTCTCATGTCCCCAGTTTCTATCCCTCACCGGCTGAAACTGATGTTGGAAACCAATCTTTGATTTATGAACTAATTCATAATCATCTGTCATTTCCGCTGCTAATCTCACAGTTTTAACCCTCTGTTCTTCCACATGAGTTCTCAGTACATCAGGAATTGAATTTTTAAACTCCTCCAAAAGTATAATTTCTCTGAGAGCTTCATACGTTTGGTCTATTTTCAAAGCCCTTATCCACCCATCAAAATTACTCTGTTTGAGCCTTTCAAACCCCATGTATGTTTGACCAAATTCTTTCCTTAAATTTCTAAACCTTGGTCTGTACGCTTCAGGCACTAGCTATTATGCACTGAAGATGGATTTCTTCACCTCCTCATACGTTGCAGATACCTCTTCCAGTCGTGATGCAAACACTTCACTAGCTCTACCTAGCAGCTTTGTTTGAATCAGTAATACCCACATGTCCTGTGGCCATTTCATTTGTTTAGCTACCTTCTCAAATGAAATGAAAGAGGCTGTCTCTTCCTTCTCGTCAAACCTTGGCAATGCTTGGACATATTTAAATAGATTCCCACCAAGCCTTCGGCGATGACGCTCTTTCTCACTATCCTCATCACTATCATCCAACTGTATGTTTCCCTTTACGTCTGCCAATTTTAACTGATTGTCATGTTTCATGGCCATTTTCTGAAGTTCAAACTCCCTCTCTTTATCTTTTTCCCTGATCTGTATCTCCCTTTCTTTTTCTTTTTGTTCTGCTCGGGCTATTCTTTCTTTTCTCCTTTCTTCTCTCTTTTTCTTTTTCCTCTCTCTCCCTTTCTCTTTCTTTTTCCTCTCTCTCTTTCTTTTTCCTCTCTCTCTCTTTCTCTTTCTTTTTCCTCTCTCTCTCTTTCTCTTTCTATTTCCCCTCTCGCACTCTTGTATGCAAGCCACTTTAATTCTTTTTCATGTTCCATTTGTTTAGTTTGCAACTGAATTTTTTTGCCATTTCCAATGAGTCAAACTCTATCTCAGGCAACTTTAAATGCTTAACCACCGCCATTATTATCTCATCTTTTTGCATTTTGCCAGGTAATGTTAACTGCAATGTTCTTGCTAAATCTAACAGTCTGCTTTTCGTTTCTGTCCGTAAAGTACTACGTGTGACATTCTCCACCCCCAAAAACTTCTGAGCCTCTGAAAGAGCCATTGTTCACAACACTCGCCCCACTAAACTAAAATACCACACCGGAAAAGCAACAATCCTTCACTGTCTTTAAGTTCACAAAAGCCAATCCAATAGATAGACTTTTATCTCCCTCGAGCCCCCAATTGTTATGAGTGAGGCGTTTTCAGAACCCCAAAATGTATCATGGAGTTCAACCAACCTCTCCCTTTAATGGATTTGTTGCTTTTCTTAGAATGCGGCTTTTTCCCTAGGCGTGGGATTACAATTATGGAACGTGGGTTTTTAAACACAAAACACTGTTTATTCCATGAACTCAACTTAACATCTTAAATAAACATTGGATCTCTTAACACCCCTTACTTCAAAGATAACTCAGAAAATATTGCAACAGTAAATAATTCCTTAAAATGTTCCTTCAAACTTCCAAGAGACTTAACACCTTCAAACAAAATCACATCAAGTTAAAGGCTTCACTATTATAAGTTTAAATCACCCAAATGATCCAGAGATAATCTTTCATGGGCAGAGATCCAGCTCACTGCAAAATACAGACACACACCCAGCTCTTTTCCTCCAAACTGCAAAACTAAACTGCAAAATGGCTGACCTGACCTCAACTCCACCCACTCTCTGACATCACTGTTTTCTTAAAGGTACATTGCTTAAACATCCATGTCTTAAATATTGAATATAAATCTAATGTGTTCCTGTTTGAAGGTTTGTTAAGTCTTTTGGATGGTAAAAAGGACAGCATACAAGTTATTTAGTGTTGTATTTTTTGGGGGGTGTATTTGATTTACTGGTTGCTAAGATATCACTGTTTGTTTTAAAAAAGTTAACTTGAGTTCATAGAATAAACATTGTTTTGTTTTAAAAAACACCGGTCCATTTTCTGCTGTACCATACCTGTAGAGTAAGCCGTGTGCTCCCCATACCACAATCTATTAAAAGTTGTGGGTCAGGTGAACTCCATGATACACTTTGGAATTCTCTAAACCTTGGCCCATAACAATATTATAAAAAATTCAAAAATAAACTAGTACCGCTGATGGTAGGGATGTTTGAGGAGGCGATAGGGAAGGGGATGTTACTTACACTTTGGGGCAGGCATCGATTTCCCTGTTACTTAAGAAAGAAGGATCCGACGGAGTGTGGGTTGTATAGGTCCATATCACTTTTAAACGTGGACGCAAAGATATTGGCAAAGGTACTGGCAGGTAGGCTGGAGGAGTGCCTCCCGAAGGTGCTGGGTGAAAATCAGACGGGGTTTGTGAGAGGGAGGCAGCTTTTTTCGAACATTAGGAGGCTATGAACGTGGTTATGGTACCGGCGGAGGGGAAGGAAACAGGTGGTTGTGGCATTGGACGCCGAGAAAGCATTTGACTGGGTAGATTGGGGTGACTTGATGGCAGTTATAGAGCGGTTTGGAATTGGACCCAGATTTGTGGACTGGGTAAAGCCATTATATAAGGAGCCGTGGGCCAGCGCATGCCCAAATAACATCAGCTCAGAGTACTTTCCTCTCCACCGTGGGACTAGGCAGGCATGTCCTATGTCCCCCCTGCTGTTTGCACTGGCGATTGAGCCATTGGCCATCCATCGCATTAAGTTGGGGATGTGGAAACGGATAGTGCTGGGGGGATAAAGCATAGGGTGTCCTTATGTGGGGGGGCTCAGTAGGTACAACATTTCTAGTTTGGTGGGGAGGGTGAAAGCTGATCTGGCAAGGTTGGATGATCTCCCTCTATCATTGGCCGGTCGGGTACAGGCGGTTAAAATGAATGTGCTGCCGCGATTCTGGTTTATTTTTCAATGCCTCACGATTTTCCTGCCAAAGGCATTTTTTAGAGAGATTGAAGGGATGATTACCTCGTTCATGTAGGGAGGGAAGGTGGCCAGAATTAAAAAGGTGCTACTAGAGAGAGGAAGGCAGGCAGGGGGTTTAGGTCTTCCGAACCTGATGAATTATTACACGGCGGCGAATGTGGAGAAGGTACGGAGCTGGGTCAGAAGGGTTGACTTCCAATGGGACAGAATGGAGGAGAGTTTGGGTAGGGTGTCGGGATTGAAGGGCCCGGGGAGATACTCAGGGAGTCCGGTAGTATTAGCTTCATTGAGAATTTGGAGGCAGTTTCGACAGCACTCCGGGTTGGAGGCAGGGTCAAGAGAAATGCCGATTTGGGGGAACCATAGATTTGAGCCAGGGAAGTGTAATGGAAATTTTCGGAGACGGTAGGAGAAAGGAATTAGGACACTAAAAGATTTATTTCTTCGGGGTTTTGCGGGATTGAAGGAGCTGGGAGCGAAGTATGGGCTGGAGCAGGGGGAAATATTTAGATACATACAGGTTCGAGACTTTGCCAGAAAGGAGATATAGAGCTTCCCAGTAGAGCCGGCTTCCACATTGCTGGAGGAGGTACTGACGACAGGGGAACTGGAGAAGGGGGTAATATCGGCGGTTTACGGGGCTTTTTGGAGGAGGAGAAGGCGCCGCTAGAAGGGATCAAGGCAAAGTGGGAGGAAGAGTTGGGAGAGGGTATGGAGGAGGGGTTTTGGTGTGAGGTGCTCCGGAGGGAGAACGCCTCCACCTTGTGTGCGAGGTTGGGGCTGATACAACTGAAAGTGGTGTATAGAGCGCACCTGCAAGGGTGAGGATGAGCCGTCTCTTTGAGGGGATAGAAGATGTGTGTGAACATTGCGGGGAAGGGGGGGGGGGCAAACCACGTTCATATGTTTTGGTCCTGTCCAAAGCTGGAAGATTGCTGGAAGGAGGTGTTCAGGGTAATCTCTAAAGTGGTGCACATGAAACTGGACCCAGGCCCTCGGGAGGCCATATTCGGGGTGTCGGACCAGCCGAGGTTGGGAACGGGCGCGGAGGCAGATGTTGTAGCCTTCGCCTCGTTGATCGCCCGAAGGTGGATCCTGTTCGGGTGGAGATCAACCTCTCCACCCTGTGCCCTGGCGTGGCGGGTGGACCTGCTAGAATTCTTAACACTTGAAAAGGTTAAATTTGAACTGAGGGGAAGGATGGAGGGATTCTACAATTCATGGCCATTATCAATTATGCACTTTCAAGAATTGGATCACATCGAACATTGGGGGCTGGGAGGGTTGGGGGGAGGGGGAATGTATGTGTCAATGGTGACTATGGGTGATTCCTGGTTCCTTTTTGTCATTCGTTTATGTTAACATGCGGGCCAATGTCTGGGATTTGGTTTTGAGGATGGGATTGTTGTTATTGATATGGGGATTGACATTACATTCGTTACTGATTATTGTTTATTGTTGGGTGTGAATTTGGGAGAAAATGTGAAAAAGGAGATAAAACAATATTTAAAAACAAAAAAAGTTCTTTGAGGAGGTAACAAGGAAGTTAGACAAAGGAGAACCAGTGGACGTGATTTGTTTAGATTTCCAGAAGACCTTTGACAAGGTGCTGCATAGGAGACTGTTAAATAAGTTCAGAGCCCATGGTGTTAAGGGTACGACCCTGGCATGGATAAAGGATTGGCTGACTGGCAGAAGGCAGAGTGGGGAGAAGGGGTCTTTTTCAGGATGGCAGCCAGTGACTAGTAGTGTGCCTCAGGGTCTGTGCTGGGACCACAACTTTTCACAACATACATTAGTGATCTGGAAGAAGGAACTGAAGGCACTGTTGCTAAGTTTGCAGATGGTACAAAGATCTGTAGAGGGACAGGTACTATTGCAGAAGCAAGGGGGCTGCAGAAGGATTTAGACAAGCTAGGAAAGTGGGCAATGAAGTGGCAAATGAAATACAATGTGGAAAAGTGTGAGGTTATGCACTTTGGAAAGAGGAATTTAGGCATAGACTATTTTCTAAATGGGGAAATACTTAGGAAATCAGAAACACAAAGGGACTTGGGTGTCTTTGTTCACGATTCTCACCTTAACGTGCAGGTTCAGTCAGCAGCTAAGAAGGCAAGTGCAATGTTAGCATTCATGTCAAGAGGGCTAGAATACAAGACCAGGCAGGTACTTCTGAGGTTGTTGAAGGCTCTGGTCAGACTCCATTTGGAGTATTGCGAGCAGTGTTGGGCCCCGTATCTAAGGAAAGACGTGCTGGTCCTAGAAAGGGTCCAGAGGAGGTTCACAAGAATGATCCCTGGAATGAAAAGCTTGTCGTATCAGAAACGGTTGAGGACTCTGGGTCTGTACTCGTTGGAGTTTAGAAGGATGAGGGGGGATCTTATTGAAACTTACAGGATACTGCAAAGCCTGGATAGAGTGGACATGGAGAGGTTGTTTCCACTTGTAGGAAAAGCTAGAAGCAGAAGACACCATCTCAGACTAAAGGGAATGATCCTTTAAAACAGAGATGAGGGGGAATTTCTTCAGCCAGAGGGTGGTGCATCTATGGAACTCTTTGCCGCGGAAGGCTGTGGAGGCCAAATCACTGAGTGTCTTTAAGACAGAGATAGATAGATTCTTGATTAATAAGGGGATCAGGGGTTATGGGGAGAAGGCAGGAGAATGCGGATGAGAAAATATCAGCCATGATTGAATGGCGGAGCAGACTCGAAGGGCCGAGTGGCCTAATTCTGCTCCTATGTCTTATGGTCTTATATGTGCTTAGATCATTGAAGGTGGCAGGACAGGTGGAAATAGCAGTTAATAAAGCATATATTATTCTGGGCATAAAGTACAATAGCAAAGGGGTTATACTGAACGTAATTAGACCTCTATTGTGCGCAGTTTGGGCGCCACACAACAGGAATGATGTAAATGGATTGGAGAGAGTGCAGAAGATGTTTACAAGAATGGTTCCAGGGAGGAGAAACTTCAGTTTTGTCGATCGATTGGAGATATTGGGACTGTTCTACTTGAAAAGACTCAGATATTTGATAGTGATGTTCAAAATCATGAGGGGGCTAGACAGAGTAGATAGGGATTAACTGTGCCCACTCGTAAAGGCTCAAGAGTGAGGGGGCACAAATTTAAAATAATTTGCAAAAGAAGAAAATGTGATGTGAGAAAAACTTTCACACGAGTGGTTGGGGTTTGGAATGCACTGCCTGGAAGGGCAGTGTGGTGATGTGCATCACTGTGAGTACACGGGGGGTTAATGTAAATACATGTAGGCTAGCTAGACACTAGAGGGAGCACCAGAGACATCACACACCACACACTCAACCGATAGATCAGTTAGATAGGACACGACCAATGGACATTCACGATACACTCAGAGGTGACACGACCACAGGAGGGCATTACACCAACCCATATATAAAGGACACCACACACATGATCTGCCTCTTTCCAGTGGAGACAGTCAGTGAGTACAGACACAGGGTTGATTCAATATCACTCCCACCACGTGGATTGCAGCAACTGGTTAGTCAGTCTGGGTAGCTATAGTAGGATTAGCAGTAGTGTTGAACCCGAGTAATAGAAGTGTAAATAGTTTAATAAACGTGTTGAAGTTATCTCCACGTCGGAACCTTCCTTTGTCAAGTGCACCACAAGGAAGCCGCTTATGCTACACTTAGAGCATAACAAATCATGGTACCAGCAGTGAACTGTTTCAATCCATATAGCCATACCTCAGTGTACAGTGACAACCAGCAACGATACCCAGGCAAGATGTTCGAGATCCGGGTTCCGCAGCAGCTCCAGTGCCACGGCGATCTCCGTGAAAACTGGCAGGCATTCCGGCAAAGGTTTGAACTCTTCCTGGTAGCAGCCGACCTCCAAGATGTGGCCGATGCTGAAAAGACAGAGCTTCTGCTCACCATCGCTGGTGCCAGAGCAGAAGAAATCTTTAAAAAATTCAAGTTCTCCAAAGGGGAAAACAGGAGCGACTTCCAGGCAGTTCTGGATAAATTCGGCAAATACTGTGAGGAAAACACACTCCAACCAGCAACAAAAGGTAAGAGAAGCGGCAGTACACACCACGAGGCCGAGATCGCAGAGCAGAGAACAATTTTGATCGGCGGCCATCTTTCTAAAGGGACTGCACTTGTGCAGTTGCGCAAGAAGTGCACAGAACGGGAAGGTCCGTTTGCGCATGCGCGAAACAGCCCCCGGTACAGGAACAGCGATTTGCACACGCGCAAACGCTTCCTGCATATGATGCCACATGTGTCATGACATCAGAGGCCCCGGACATCGCACATTTAAAGGGGAAACATCCCAAATCAAAGAAAAAATCTTTTAAAGCCGTAAAACAACCTTCCTTCACCTGGAATGACAGCACAATGCCTCAAATTGAACCAGGAAAGAACCCTGCAACAAGCAGTTACCTACGCCCAAACCTATGATTCCGACCTTGAATACTTCGAAACCGACCTTTATATTTTCTCTGGACCTCGCGAGCCCAATGCCAGCTCCGATGCAAACAGTGATGATATGGTCCTAGAAGACAACGACTCAGACGAAGCTTTCACCTTGGGAGGCTACCCCAGTACCAAATCCGAACCGCAACTAGACGTGTTGCACATTGACGACCCCGACGACGAGTTCTTCGGATTTGAGGATCTTCAGCCCAGCAGATATGACATTCCGACTCGTGAGTGCAGAATTATGCTGCGGCCTGACACCAAGTGACAGAGAGCGGTACAAGCCCACAGAGAGCGGCCTGCTGCCACACAGAGTGCGGTCCACGCACCGTTCAGGGTTCCTGACTCTACAAAAGAAGACACGCAAGACTCCACACCGCAGTCCTTGCACGAACAAGAAGTGACTCCAGTGTCACAAGCCTCCACAGTGAGCTCGTGGACAGACTCCACGATAGAAGAAACGCAAGACTCCAGAGTGCAGTCCTTGCACACACAAGACGTGACTGCAGTGTCACAAGCCTCTGCAGCAAGCTCGTGGACAGCCTCCATGATAGAAGCAATGCAAGACTCTGACGCGCAGTCCTTGCAGGAACAAGACCATGAAGGTCTAGCAACCTCCTCTGATCAACTAACGGCAGACGATGCAAGTCTTCCATGCTCAAGTAAACAGCAAGAAGACTATGACAGTCTACCACGCTCCAGTGCACAGCAGGACGACCATGACGGTCTATCATGCTGCAGTGAAGAACAAAGCGACGATGACAGTCCAAGCCCAAATGAAGAACAGCAAGACAATGACAGTCCACCCACACTGTTTGCGCCACCAGATGAAGACTCTGACAATTTACCCAACCCAAGTGAACAACAAGCAGCTACTGAGGCTCTACCCACGGTATGTGAGACAAGTGACGACAGCATCCCACTTCCCATGCAAAATGTGCAAAGTGACAGACCTCAGCTAGTGTGTACAGAGGCACTCGACGATCACTGTGAGACCACTGGTGACTCCGGTGACACCACGATACATCCACCCTCATTCACTCGAACCTCTCTACAAGTCAATGCATTCCTGCATGTTCCGACTCCAGACGTGCAGCTTCAAGAAATCTCAGCTGACTCCAGTGAACCTGCTAAGACTCCGGACGGGGAGCATCAACAAACCAACACTGACTCAATTAAAACAGACCAGACTCCAGATGGGGAGCAACCAAACGCCGACTCTGATTCATGTAAGCCGGACTTTACTCCAGACAGGGAGTTCCGCAACCCAGTGATGGCACGCTCAGGGTGACAGCAGATGCCACAATGACAGGAGATGGATCACTTAACAATTACACTGGGTCAGTAATAACAAGCAGCGGCTACAGTCCAAGAGGAATACACCAATATTCACCACAGCTATATCCACACATTTTATCCACACCAGCAGTGCAGCCAATGACAGCTCGTGCTGGACAAACCCAGTATTCAGGCATGCAGCAGCCAGCAGTCTATGCAGCATATTCTCAAACAGGCCACTTGCAACGGATTGCCCACTAATGGAATCAAGACCGAAGGAGGACTACCACAAGCGCAATCTGCACTACAGACTGGATGCCTTAGTTACAGCCCAGGATTTGCTGCACCCCAGCCTGGCCAGATGGCATATTCCTATCAAATGCAAGGTTCTAGTTTCACACCATCACCAGGTATTTATACGAGCAGCAATTCTGTTTCCAATTCGACAAGCACCAACGGTTCTCAGCAGGATCACCCTTCCTGCACAGCATGTGGCCAGAATCAGTATGTACAGTCTTATTCAACTTCAACATATGGCACATCCGTGACCTCAAATTATACTGTTGATGGTATCTCTTCAACGTCAACACCTTATCAGCTACAAGATGCCATCCGACAGCACCATCACAAACATCAAAAAAGAAAGGGACTCCAAATCAGACAGCGAAGTGAGTTGACCACTTCTTGGTTCCTGTGGCACAGGGATGTTGATGGCGTTCATAACCAAGAGAGACATTTGACCATGATGATTGATGGTTTTTGGACTCACACAAATGATTTGGACTTATTGTTTAATCACTGTTCCCATGACTTGTACATACCTTAACTTATCTACCTGTTTTTTGTTCAATTTTCTTAAAGTGTACAGAAAATATGTAACATATAGAAAAGGGGGGATGTGGTGATGTGTATCACTGTGGGTACACCGAGGATTAATGTAAATACATGTAGGCTAGCTAGACACTAGAGGGAGCACCAGAGACATCACACACACACACTCAACCAATAGATCAGTTAGATAGGACACGACCAATGGGCATTCACGATACACACTGAGGTGACATGACCACAGGAGGGCATTAAACCAACCCATATATAAAGGACACCACACACATGATCTGTCTATTTCCAGTGGAGACAGTCAGTGAGTACAGACACAGGGTTGATTCAATATCACTCCCACAATGTGGATTGCAGCAACTGGTTAGTCAGTCTGGGTAGCTATAGTAGGATTAGCAGTAGTGTCGAACCCGAGTAATAGAAGTGTAAATAGTTTAATAAACGTGTTGAAGTTATCTCCACATCGAACCTTCTTTTGTCAAGTGCACCACAAGGAAGCCGCTTATGCTACACCTAGAGCATAACAAATCAGGCAGTGCAGACAAGTTCAATCAATGCATTCAAGAGAAACATTGTGTAGATGTATGGGGAAAAGGCAGGGGAATGACACTAAATTGTTTGGAGAGCCTGTGCAGATATGTTTGTCCAAATTTTCATTTCATTTTCATTTCAAATGTCCTCCTTCTGAACTATAACAATTCTGTGATTTACAAATATGCTGCTGAAGGAAGCCATCAAGATTTGTTCAATGTCTTTATATCATGCAATTTAGACACACCACCATATTCTGAATCTTTAATCAATGAACTTAGCAACTCGTTCAGTCAAGTTCAGTTTTAATGATACCAAATAGATGGTATCATCATTGGATCCCCTTTAGGTCCAGCACTCACGAACAATTTTGTCCCTTTCGACAAGAAATATGTTCTGGATGGAATGATCCCTAGCTTCTTCCAAGCGCATTCCCGTTAGGTAGATGATATATTCATGGGGTGAGATTCTCCATCCGCTGACACAGGAATCAGGAAACATGATTGGGCGGAGAATCAGTTCTGACGCCGGAATTGTCGCAGGTGCTGGTTTTGCAATTCTCCGATTCCTCGACAGCAGCGTCAATGCATTCCACTCCACAAGTACCTGGTACCGGGCCTGACCTGGTATTCTCTGGGGCCTCCACGATTCTCCACTTCCAATGGGGGGAATTCCCAATGGCAAGGTCACTTGTGCTTTTAAAAATCGGGAAACAGGCGCTGTGGCTGATGAGGGAGAGAAAGGAGGTAGGACATGCAGAGGCGCGACCATTGGCTGGGGGTCCTAACACTGGCCGGTTTGGCTGGGGGACGGGTCTGGGGGGGGCGGGTGTGGGGTCAGGGTGACCCCCGATGGGACTGGGGCAGTGTCCAGGCATGGACCGCCTTTGCTACATCCTGCAAGGCAGCCACCTTGCTGCACTCCCCAGACCACCCAGCTAGTTTCTGAAGAGTTTACACCCCCACCCCACCATCTCTGCACCCCAGCCCCCATCCTCCGCCATATCGCTCCCCCCCAACCAGTCACCACCCGCCGGCGGGGCATTCTGATCACCTCCAGATTCACTGCCGGGGATGGGATGGGAGCACTGGCCAATGGCACGTACATTGCTCGCACAGCGCCCTCCCCACTGCTGACCAACCCTGCCTGCAATACCCTCCGGGATACATACCTGCTGCACGATGGGGTGTGGGCCCTGGATTGGCAGTAACAATGGGTCTGGTCCATGGAATGGAGGATGATGACAACCAGCTCTGGTGCTCTGCTTCCTTTGACTCCTGCCCACAGTAGCACTTTCCACTGTCCACCTGAATGATCCCTGCATGTGAGCTGGCCATTCTATCTCACGGTCCCATCGATTCCCTGGGCTGGTGGAGGTAGGCGCGGTGGAGGGGGAGGGGACAGTGGTGAGCGCTGGCTGAACTGCGATCCCTGAGCCAAGCCCACCCCCGAAGTCCACACATTTCCAGTCCACACATCTGCAGTCAGCCCAGCCCACTCCTCACATCCATCTGACAGAGCACCGAGGCAGGTTGTAACATTGTAAACATCTGTGCACAGGTGTTTAATGTGAAAGCATATTCCCAGATATGTGCCCTAGCCCCGATCACTAAACTGTGCCCTGCACGCATGCCAACTCAACTGGTGTCTATTTGTCTGGCCTTACAGCCGTACACTATGCCGAGATGGATCCCCAGATGGTACAACAGGAGTGGAGGCGGCCTGCTGTCATTCCCCTTTGGTGGCCATCTTCTGGGGCGACTGGGCATGGATGAACCCAGCTGCTGCTCGGGTGTCCCAGGTGGGGTCGTGTCACCTTGTTCTGCCTGATGTCCACTAGATTCACCAGGGATGGGGGGTCGTCTGAGGTGCTGCGGTTTCTGGCACCTCCCCTGTGGGAGTCACCGGCATGGGTCCCATCACTGCCTCCTCTCCCGATGGGTGCCCGATGGCCCGAAGGCTACTCCATAGGACGTTGGTGCATATAGAGCTATCCCCTGAGGCTCCCCCACCATCTGGCATTGCAAGTCTTGGAGGCCTGCTGCCGTCTCGACCAGGGTCTGCAAGTTTGAGGCCATGGGGCACAGGGACTGCACCACATCATGCGGTGACTGTGCCACCGCCTTCGGGGTCAGTACCACATCAGCCAGTGACTGGGCCATCTCCCTCTTGGAAATGACCACCTTCCTCTGGGACTGGGCCACCTTCCTCTCTGTATACACATCGGCCAGCACCTGGGCAATGATCTCAGCCATGGCCCGCTGTGACTGGGAACGGGAAATCCTTATCATCCGTGGACTCAAGCTCTGGCGTCCCGAGTATATGTTTGGCATCCGTGTTGGTGTCCTCATTGCCAGCCAGCACCTGGGGCTCTGGCTGTGGGCGGGGGACACCAGAAGGGCCCCCCCCCCCCCCATCACCAGCAGCTCCTGCAACACACAAGAGAAGACGCATGATTAGACTGCGTGCTGGGGGGAGTGGGGGTGGTGGAGCACAGGTGGTGTGAGGGGGAGGATGGTGTGGGGGGGAGGGTGATGTGAGTGCGAGGATGGTGACAGGGTGGCGTGGGGGTGAGAGTGGTGTGGAAGTGAGAGTCGTGTGAGGATGGTGAAGGTGCTGTGGGGTCGGTGTGGGGGGGGGGTGAGGGTGGTATGTGTGTGGTGTTGGCAAGGGGTTGACACACGTGTCACAGCGAACTGCAACTCAGGAGGGTCTCACTTCCTCGCCTGATGCTGAACTCCATCCCGGTGACTGCCCTTTCCATGGTGAGGGGCCGTAGGTCCAGTGGTCCCCCTCCAGTCCCGGAGGAAACCCTCGCAGACAGGGGGAGAATTTGCAGACTCCGCACATCCAGTGACCCAAGCCGGGAATCGAACCTGGGATCCTGGAGCTGTGAAGCAACAGTGCTAACCACTGTTCTACCGTGCCGCTCTATTGTCCAAATGATAGCAAATATATGTTGAAATTTGCCACATAGAACAATGTCCCACAAATAACATGTGTTGGACTACACCAAACATAATAAGTGCAGTAATATTCTATACAAAAGTCTGGTCATAAAAAACACATAACAAGTGCTGTACAATGTCAGATAAGTACAGTAACACACCACACAAAAGAGTTGCAATATAAACATGTATCATGTATTGCAATATACTACACATACAAATACTGTAAAATGTCATACGTAATAAAGTGTAATATATTATACATAATGAAAGTTGTAATACACCACACACATAACAAGTTTTGAAACATCACATTTAACAAATGCTGATAATAGACCACACTAAATAAGTACTATAATGTAGAACATATAATAAGGGCTGCAATGTATTACACATAGTAAATGCTGCAATATCAGTGAGCAATCAGTTAGTACCATTGGCATGTGGTAACTGGGAGAATCAACCTGGTTTGGTTTTAAATAGGGTTGTGGGTTCATCATTCCAGTCAACTCCCTATATGAGGCAGCAAGTTGGGTTCCAGCACCAACACTTGACAGCTTACTCCACTCAAATAAACAGTACGCTGAAGAGTGTTGTAAATGGAGGGAGGTCTAGTTATACTGAAACAAACATACTTCAGCTGTTGCAAGGTGTTGGGCCACCTGACAGTGGGTTCTATAACCACGTGGAACTTTAATAATCAATAAAAATAAATAATATTTGTCACAAGTAGACTTACATTAACACTGCAGTGAAGTTACTGCGCAAAGCCCCTAGTCGCCACATTCCGGCGTCTGTTCGGGTACACAGAGGGAGAATTCAGAATTGTGTAACCATTTACAATCCTAAAGTCTCCACTGACATATTCAGGACAGCAGAACCACCAATCACCCTGTTGCTCAGATGGATCACAGGTGTTAGGTTGTTCATGCCGAGTGCAGTTGATTGGCTCTGTTATCTGTTAGTTTGCTTGTTCTCCTCAGCATTCCAGTATTGCCTGATGTGCCCACACTGCTGTGGTACCTAGATTATCATAGAATTTACAGTGCAGAATGAGGCCATTCGGCCCATCGAGTCTGCACCGGCTCTTGGAAGGAGCACCCTACCCAAAGTCAACCCCCCCCCCCCCCCCCTCCCCTCCTATCCCCATAACCCAGTAACCCCACCCAACACTAAGGGCAATTTTGGACACTAAGGGCAATTTATCATGGCCAATCCACCTAACCTGCCTCTGGCTCTAGCTTGGTCTGTACATCCTTTATCACAATAGCATTCTGGCAGACAAAGCTGCCCAATGGGCCTGACTTGCTGTCCCAATTTTACTTGAAATACATGACTTTGAAATCTGGTTTGTGTGATTTGTTCTTAATAAAAATGGAAACATCATGCATACTTAATTGCAACAATATTCTAACCTTAAGTTTTTTAACTGTCTTTCTCCAACGATACTGCCCGACCTGTTGATTATTTCTAACACATATTTCTTTTACATCTATTTGAATGTGGATATTATCCAGTTTATTTTCGATTAATTATGGCCAATACTAAAGTAACAGAGGAGTATTTCATAACTGGTTTAAGTGCTGATGTCGTTCTAGCATGTTGCTTAACATTCACAGCGAGAGCAAACATCATCGCTGTCTTCAATGGTGCAGCTAATGCCCAAACTACTAAAGAATCTGTGGAGAAGAAGAAGCCCGCTTTAGGGAATATTTTATCTGGATTTTAGTTCTCCAGGATGTAAAACAAGTCAGGGGGGGGGGGGGGGGGGAAATGATCCAAATGGAGAGAAGGCAAAGTGATTGGAAGTTTATGTGGCTAGATAATTTGTTAAGTCTTAATGTGTAGGAATATGTTTCAAAGCTGAACAGAGATGCTCTAATTTCATCAACTTGTTAAACCATCTGACAGCTCCCAGGCAATCATTCCCGTACCAGCCTCCCCGAACAGGCGCCGGAATGTGGCGACTAGGGGCTTTTCACAGTAACTTCATTTGAAGCCTACTTGTGACAATAAGCGATTTTCATTTCATTTCATTTCATTCTGTTGGTGCAAACATGGATGAAAGTGATTTTCATTTTCACAATGGGATCGATTACCAATTTCCATAACTCAAATGTGTCAGTAAATAGATGGAATATGTTGAATATCTTCAGTAAAAAAAATGAAAAGTTTCTAATTGACCAGAAACAGTGGGGAAATCAGAATTAATAATCATTTTTAAAAGGGAAGTGGGGAAATGATTGCAAGTGAAAAAAGTAGGGCATGAGTGGGGAAATGACAGAGAAATTCGACTAAATTTAGAACTCTTAGAGACCTGACACAGGCACAGTGAACTAAATGGCCTCCTTCGTGCTGTGAAATTAAAGGATTCTAAGAAGAATTGTGTTATCCATTCCATACGTACCATTAAGCATGTTTTCCATTGCTTACACCTTAGTTCAGTGGATATATACATCATGAGGTGTGACAATATCTAAATGCCTGGATGATCCCAGTTCAGCCCAGTCTCTATTCTGAAACATCTCTCTCAGCAGGAGCAGTGGTGCAGTGTTCAGACATTATTTTGTGGTAATCCAATACCTCAATCAGTCACACCTGCAGGAGTGGAGAGTGCTCTTAATGCATGATCAGCAAGACTGATTCATAAAGCTGAAGGTGTAGGTTTCTCATTTGGGGCTTGGATTTCTCGCTCTCAGCTCCAGGCAAACTGCAGCCTAACGCCTGAACTGGTATGTGAACTAGTACAAAATTTGCACTTGTGGGTTTTGTGCTCTTTAGCTGGTGAAACTCCAGCAGCATTTGTGTGCATACTGATGGGGTAATGCCTCACTATTGTTCTGCAATCTGTGCTTCAGTCCTCTGGATGTATGTACTTATGGAGATAGAGGTCGTAATTCAACCAAAACATTTCTAAGGACGTTATTTAACAGCCATGTCACCCCCTCGCTCCGGCGTGACGCAGCCAGAAGATCGCATCATGAGGTCAAAATCGGGAACTGCACTGGGCACCAATCCATTTGCGATCTAACTGGCCCGCCCCATTGGCAAAAGCCAAAACCTACTGCGGTGTGGCCAGAATCCAATAATCACCAATTAAAGCCTATCTCCATACGATTAACGGGAACGAACCCCTGTCTAACGGCCTTCCGTGATCTAGCCCCCTTCATGGGCTGGATTCCCTAGCAAGCGGTCAGATGGGCGCCAATTAATACATCTTTTTAAAAATGTGACGCAGGCGATCCGAGGAGGTGAGTAACCACTTTCAATCTTGGGTAGTGAGCGCGGGGATACTGATTTTGCTGGCCAAGTATGTGGGGGGAGGGGGAGAGCCTCGGTTGGGGGGTGGGTGCACCATGTCACCCCCTTGATCGTAATGGGAGCAGCTCCGGCAACTGCCAATCTTCCCCATCAACCACCCGTGACCCCCACTGACCGTGATGGCCTCCGTGTGCACAGCCAAAGGCTATTGCTAATCGGGAAATGGCAATCAAAGTAATGTGTGAACTTCATGGGCTGGACTCTCTGCCCTGCCACGCCACATTTCAGGTTCACCCCACCGGCGGGATGCTGTTACGCCGGCTGGTCAATGGGGTTTGCCATTATGGGGCAGCCCCACACCGTCGGGAAACCCCCAGGCTGCCGGCAAAATGGAGCATCCCGACGGTGGGGAATCCAGCCCCATAGCTCCAAAGTGGATTCCCGTGGGTTGATGTGCCATGTTGTAGGTGAGATTTATTGCCTAGCATCCCAACCAAACTGTGAGGCCTGGACACTTTGACTGAACACCGGAGGTTTCAACACCTCATAATCCAACATCCAAACACCCAAGAGCTGGGCGTCAGCATTGGAGACATCACTGAAACCAGAGGGTGGATCTGTGCACCGAGGAGGGAACCAGTGCCTGGTCCAGATAACGTTACCAGCGGGTGTCTTGGGTACAGGGTCTGGGGTCCGGTGCCCAGGGACTCCTCTGCAGCCGAAGGTGCCTGTGCAGGGCATGTTGGGTGGCACCCTGAAGGGTGGTAGGGGATGTGAGGGGAACCATGTGGGATCAGAGGGTACTGGGCTGGAAGCCATAATGGATTGTCCATCCTTCACCCTCAATTTCTTATAGATATTACATACAGAAGCTGCCCTCGCGGTGCTGTTGGCAGCCCAGTCAGCCAGATGCCGGAGGAGGCAGTGACAGCAGTGCCGACAGAGGCTCGAGGAGGCAGCTTATCTGCAGGGTCCCACCACACCCTGAGGACCTGGCCATCCATCAAGCCAGGGAGGGACCCAGAGGGGGAGGCCAGTGCCGTCCCAAGGTGTCGCTGGTCTTTCAAACAGATGTCAGGCAGCATGTGCCGCAGGAGGCTCTGCATTACCAAGCTGACGGTGCGACACCTGTGCAATGTCCTTGTGAAGGAGGAGGATACCTGCTCCCGGTGGCTGTCTAGGTCACCGCAGCGCTGAACCTCTACACTCCAAAATTACTCCAGGGCTCGAGCAGGGCTTGGGCGGCATATCCCAAACAACAGCTCACAAGTGCATTTGTGAAGTAACGGATGCCTGTTTGCCCGGACAGCTTTGACATATTGGGCTAGATTCTCCGATTCTGCGGCTATGTCCGCAGGATCTGTCTGGTCTTACCAATCCTCCGCCTGGTGAGAGGCTAGCAGCCGCACCGCGTAAAGCCACTTTACCTGCGGATACAGCCGCAGAATGGCCGGGTCCGTGGCTGCGATTGCAGACGATGGCGGCTTGCGGCGGCTGCGCCATACAACATGGCTCCGGATGAGCGCGGACTGTGCCTGCCAAAAACTGCCCCCCTTTAGCTCCCTCGCCAATCCCAGACCACCCCCACCAATCCCCCAGCCCCCGCCAAAGGACCCCTGCCAGCAGAACGGCTCCCCCACCCCAACTGTGGTGGTGCTGGACACAGGCAGCAGCCGCCACGCGAGGCATCCAAATGTAGTGAGGACACATGCCCCACACCACCGAGGACTCGGCCCATCGGGGGCGGAGAATCGTGGGAGGGCCTCAGGTGACTCCCTGAAGCTGTCACAATGGCGTACTCCTCGAGTACACCGTTTTTGAGGGGGCGGAGCATTGGAAAAACAGCGCTGGCCTCGATTCCAAAGACACATTCTCCGGCCAATCGCCGAACGCGATTTCGGTGTCGGCGATTGGAGAATCCAGCCCATAAACTTTGACATGGACCAAGCCCAACAGGATACCTGAGCAGCAGGATTCTCCACCATCATCGGGATTCTCTCGATCCAGGGGGTAATTGATGGCATGCATGTTGCCATGCGCACACCTGGGCATCAGAGAGCACCCTTCATCAACAGGAAGGGGTTCCACTACCTGAACGTCCAACTTGAAGATCATGCACGTGTGTGCATGCTTCCCAGGGAATGTGCATGACAGCTACATCCTGGGGCAGTCGGAAATCCCCGAAGTCTTCGAGGGACACCCAAGGATGACCGGTTGGCTCTTGGGGGATAAGGGGTATCTACTGAAGACCTGGCTAATCACACCAGTATGGAGGCCGGAGACCGAGGTGGAGACCTGATATAACGAGTCCCAAGTGGCCACCTGGGCTTTCATGGAGCTGCTTAAAATGCGGTTCCGATGCCTCGACTGCACTGCAGTACACCTCCCGGATGGTCGCCCACTTTGTGGTGGTTTGCTATGCCCTCCGCAACCTGGCATAATAGAGGGGCAATGTGCTGAAGGTGGAAGAGGAACATCTGAGGAGGAGGACGGGGAGGCACGGGACCAAGAGGACAAGCCCAGGGAGGTCCCACAGGACCATCCGGGGGAAGGAGGATAGGGACAGCGGCGGGAGTCTGTCATGCCCGGAGAGTCAGGGAGGCCCTCATCCTTGACCGCTTCACGTAGGACATGGCTAAGTCCATCATCTCACCCCCTCCCACCCTTCCCACCCATCGTCCACTACATCTATACCCCTATCACCCACATGGCCTGCCTCACCTCACCCTCCCACCCTGTTCCACCATCCCAGGGTCGGTGTTACATAACTCCAGGGTGATGGACCTGTGTTGGCACTGTCAGCGGGGTCAATGTCGAAGGTAGGAAGGTGATGATAACCCTTTGCGAGCTGAGCACTGATGCTCCTCACTCTATGCCATAGTCTGACTCCTGTTTGTCTGCTAAGTGCACGCTCACGCCCATCAACTAAACATGGTATGCCTTTGTTGCGGGGGGCAAATTCAAGAGCACCGTGCCGGTGGGCTGGGGCAGGATTTGGAGGTGGTTCCGCATTGCGGAATAACATGGCAGAGGATTCACATGTCTTGGCAACAACGTGTTTTATTGTTTTACAATTGTGACCCGAACTGCCCTGAACCCATGATGGTGCTGCCCCCCCCCCCCTACCCCATCAGTCCCCTCGTTCCCCACCCCACTCCATTCTCTGCACCCCTGGATTGAGTTCCGGATGCTCCTGAATCATCTGGCTCTGCCAGCCCCGGCGGCTCCCCAATGTCTGCATCGATGCCCTCAGCAATGCCCCTCTGTGAGCAGGCTATGCTTTGCAGTGCCTCGCCAATGTCCACCTGAATCTGTGCGACATGATCCTCGGCGATAAAGACATGGTCTGGAGTGCCTCAGCATTTCCCCACCTGAGACTTTGACATGCTCCGCAGCGTCCCGCCAAGGCCCACCCGAGACTGGGACACGTCCCCAGCGACGAGGATATGCTCGGCAGTGCCTAAGAAAGGTCCACTTGTGTTAGGGACATGTCACCCAGCGGCTCGGACATGCTGCCGAGGCACTCAGCCACAGCCGTCACTGACTGAGCTACTCCTTGGACACCTCCATGCATGGTGCTGACATCGTGCTCCAGGCTTTCCACTGACGGTCGCCACCCTAGCAGCGTTGGCCTGTGTCACGCTATCTCCTGCGCCCACAGCCTTTGGGACTTCGTCATTCGGCTGTGGACCAGCTGGAGTGTCGCTGACACCCCTCTCTTAATCTCACAGCTGCACCCTATCCATTGCATCAGCTCCGGGTACACCTGGTCCAGAAGCTCAGCATTTGACTGGCACTCAGCTAGGTCCTGGGATCCAGCAGATCTATCACCCCTGGACGTTTCTGCCTCCACCTAATGCGCATCTACAACTATGTGGTGTTCACCAGATTGTGCCACAGAAGCCTGTCCACTACTTTCGCCCGCCGAGATATGTGTCTACGCTGGTGGAGGGTGGGGATGACAGCCATGACGCGATTATGGTGGCATCCTCGGAAT
This sequence comes from Scyliorhinus torazame, assembly GCF_047496885.1. Lineage (NCBI taxonomy): Eukaryota > Metazoa > Chordata > Chondrichthyes > Carcharhiniformes > Scyliorhinidae > Scyliorhinus > Scyliorhinus torazame. The sequence continues at coordinate 277,849,002 of NC_092712.1, forward strand.
TCTCCTCCGTGGTGTTCTCATAGGCGGAGGGCAGCACAATCGGATGGCGATCCTGTGGAAGAATGGACATGTGGTCAGTGGGAGGGAAGGATCAACATGCTGGCATGAACAACACACGTGTGACAGGTCATCTGAGTGGGGGCCGGTGGATACTCACTTCTGCGGCGAAGGCCAAGCTCGACGCGGTAACCGATCTGTCTTCGGCCACCCCCATTCCTGCTAGGTCTGGCCCTCACCCCCATCTGGCCCTCTTCCATTTGTTATGGACCAACTTGACCTGCAGGGACACAGGGAGAGCAACGTGAGCCGTACGCGTCATGCATCGCAGCGGGGTGGGGGTGGCAGAATGAGCACCACTGCTGTGCCTGGGTGGGCTGGAACACATTATGGTGTTGGGCAGGGGTGGTGCCTGACACATGGGCGTCAGGCGGGAGTGGGGGTGACAGGCGGGAATGGTGCCGGGGGCCAATGCCAACTCACCCGTGCGGCCCAGTGGAGGTCATTTTGCTTCTTGAGGCACTGGGTGGCAGTCCTCCTTGTCACACACCCCATGCTGACGGCCACTGCCACTCCTCCCAGGTGGCACTGGCTGCCCTGTGGCTGATCCCCCGAGGCATCTGGAGAACAGGGTATTTCGTCTGGACACCACCGCGTTCAACAACCTGGTCAGGTCGGCAGCTCCGAATCTTGGAGCTGGTCTGCGCGATGGCATGGCTGCGTACTGTGTGGGGTTTGCTCTCTGGCAGCGGTGCTCCCCCGCGTTAGTGAAGAGCTGCCAGACGCAGTCCAGACGCATCAGCCGGCAAGACAGTCATTTGCGGCGTGACGCCTGTGGGGACTCGTTAAGCGGACCAATTAATGTTATAAACCGGTGACCACCCTGCCAGATCAGTTGTCGGAAACACTTGGTATTTTCTGCTCGTCAGCACACTTACAATGTGTTTGGTTAGATTGCACCCTAAGTGTAATTTTTGGCGGGTTTGGCGGAGTGTTTCTTGCGGGATTTTTGCTTCTCAACCACACTTGTCATTTTGTTGGGCCTTGGGGAATTTCTCCAATGGCCTCGGAGACTCCCCAATGCCATCACACCTAGTCCAAGTTTGTGTGGACAAGTACTAAACGCTGCCTGGTCGAGGCCTCGCAGGGGATGGCTCATTTAAATAGATTCTCGTGAGACGTCTCAAGTTTCACAAATCTTGTGAGATTCAATGGCCTTTCGGGTTAGCAAGTTGGGTGTGACAAGGCCGGTAAATCACACTCCTAGGGCGGGATTCTCCGACCCCCGCCGTGTCCCGGAGTCTCCGCCACCAGAGATTCGGCGGGGGTGGGAATCACGGCGCGCCGGTCGGCGGGGGCGGGAATCGCACCGCGCCGGTCGGCGGGCCCACCCCCGCCGATTCACCGGCCCGCAATGGGCCGAAGTCCCGCTGCTGGAATGCCTGTCCCGCCAGCGTGGATTAAACCACCTTTTGAACGGCTTGACAAGGCGGCGCGGGCTGGCTCCGGGGTCCTGGGGGGTGCCCCCATAGTGGCCTGGCCCGCGATCGGGGCCCACCGAGGGGGCACTCTTTTACTTCCGCCTTCGCCATGGTCTTCACTATGGCAAAGGTAGAAGAGACCCCCTCCCCTGCGCATGCGCGGTGATGACGTCAACAGCCGCTGACGCTCCCGCACATGCGCCGACCCGCGTCGCCTGGCGAAAACCTTTCGGCGCTGGCTGGCATGGCACCAAAGGCCTTTCCCGCCAGCTGGTGGAGTGGAAACCGCTCCGGCGCCGGCCTAGCCCCTCACGGTGAGGGCTTGGCCCCTAAAGGTGCAGAGACCTCCGCACCTTTGGGGCGGCCCGACGCCGGAGTGGTTCCCGCCACTCCATTACGCTGGAACCCCCCCGCCCCGCTGGGTAAGGGAGAATCCCGCCCCATGTCAATACTGTATCAGGCAAACAGGAGGGAGGTAATGACTGGAAGTAAAAGTTGGCCAGGTTCCTTGGATGGGATTCTCCGTTGGCTGACACTGAAATCGGGAAAGGCGATTGGGCAGAGAATTGATTCCAACAAAATTGCGGCAGGTGCTGATTTGACGGCAAATCGCAATGCTCCATCACCTCGACAGCGGAGTCAATTCATTTCGGAAAGCACGTACAGTAGACACCGTTTACATGCCATTTGCGGGACCGACCCGGTATTCTCCGGGACCTCCGCGATTCTCTGCCTTCGATGGGCTGAGTTCCCGATGGCGCGGTTCACTTGTGCTTTTAAAAATTGTGAAACTGGCGTGGCGGCTGCTGAGGGAGAGAGAGGGGGGTATGGACGGTGTCGAACATCGCCATAGTTTGCTGACAGTTGTGCTGCTGGCCGAGGGGCTTCTGCCAGGGCTGGGGGGAGCAGCGGGGGGGGGGGGGGCACTTTGAACTTAGTGCCAGGGTCATATAGGTGCCCACTGGCCGCAGCAGACCCATCAGCTTTATTGGACATGCTCCAGCACAACCATTGCCACCTTGTTGGCTGGGATGGTGTGTGTGGGGATTGTAATGTGTATGTGCAGCTGCAGCTTGTCAGCATCTCGAGTGATAATCGCGGACTCGGCGTATCCCACACCATCCTTCATTGAAATCAATTGTGTTCCCCGCGGCACAGGTGCTCGCCCCTCAATGGTAGAAGAATCAGTACAGGTGAGGCGCCGGTTTTTCTGTTTAAAAGTCCACAGATTCAGCGTTCGCATCAATAAGTCTCAGAAACAGAAAATCCCGCCCCTTATTTCTGATTGCTGCTCAATGACCCTTATTAAAATGTGAGTTGATACGTTGTGAGGATAGAATCAGAATCCCTGTATTCTCAATCCTCGGAAATATACGTGCTAGTGTCATGTGAGAGTACCCTTTAAAGGGCAGCACGGTTGCGCAGTGGTAGCATTGCAGTCTCACGCGCTGAGGTCCCAAGTTCGATCCCGGCTCTGGGTCACTGTCCGTGTGGAGTTTGCACATTCTCCCCGCGTTTGCGTGGGATTCGCCCCCACAACCCAAAGATGTGCAAGGTAGGCGGATTGAACACGCTAAATTGCCCCTTAATTGGAAAGAATTAATTGGGTACTCTAAAAAAAATTTTTTTTAAATGAGAGTACCCTTTAAGAAATGGGTGTTTAAGAAATGTACCTTTAAGAAATGGAGCTGCTCATGTTACTGGAGTGATGTCATAGTGTGGGTGGAGCTGAGCTCCACTTCTGCTTTTTAGTTTCAGTTTGAGAAGAGCTTGGGTGTGTCTGTGTTTTTCAGGGAGCTGCATCTGAAGTCTGCCATCCAAAGACTATCTTAATCATTTGGTGAATTCAGAATTATAAATGATTTTAGTATTGAATGTGAACCCTGATGTGCTTCTGTTTCGAGGTTTGTTAAGTTTTTGGATGTTAAAAGAACAGCATACAGATTACTTAGTGTTGTATTCTTTGAGGGGTGTATTTGATTTACTGGTTGCTGAGGTGTTCACTGTTTGTTTTAGAAAGTTTAACTTGAGTTCATAGAATAAACATTGTTTTGTTTTAAAAACCACTGGTCCATTTTCTGCTGTACCATACCTGTAGAGTACGCCGTGTGCTCCCCATACCACAATCTATTAAAAGTTGTGGGTCAGGTGAACTCCATGATACACTTTGAAATTCTCTGGCCCATAACACTAGTATTTTACCTCCGACAGTATACAGAGCTCAATATGTAGGAACCTTCCATCTTAATGGCATTCTAATGACTCTTTGGAGTTTCCATGACATCACTGTAGAAAAATATTTGAGACATTAATTAATATGCGAGCAATCAGCATTTTTATCGCAAGTATTTATGATCAGGCCTTAGAGAGTTGCCATGACAACGATAAACAATGACAACAATAAAAGCTGCTTGACGAGGCAACACATGATCGGCATCTACACCGAGGAGATTGATGAGTTTTAGGGGTAATTCAGGATTGGCTGCCAGCTTCATGAAGGAAAACAGCTAACTAAGATGATTAAGAACCCAACTAGGGGAAATTGAACAGTTTTGTTGCCATTTTGCCACTGGCAGAGCAGCTCTCTCACTGAATATGGAGGCCCCCAACACCTCAATGTTGAGAGCTGTTGTGATCCTGAACTATTCAGCAGCACCCACCTCTTTGGTGTGGCCTCCTAGGCTCCAGACCTGCTGCACCTCTGGTTGGGTCTGCAGCATTGGGATCCCATTAACTGTATTTATATGGGCAGATGGACAGCAAGTTCGGAAGCAGCCAAGAAAGTCAACTCCTGGAACATTGTGCTGTTAGGTGTACTGCCAGCAAGAGCAGGATTGGGACCCCCACTTAGTCATCTGGATGGCGGGATTCTGATTTCCGCAGGAAAGTCCAACCCTGGGTTTTGAGAATTTTAGTTAAGGTGTTGATTAGGATTCAGCGAGACTGTTTCATCAGCAATCTTGCAAGAGGTGGCAGCTGGTTGGAAAATTGCAGACAGTTCACTGTTTACATAAGTTGCCAGCCAGAGTCACTGAAACCTCCACCTTTATGTCTCAAGCGGAAAAGTAAAGTTGAAGATAAAAATATTAATGGAGAGGGAAAATCTTTGTATGTAAGACACTTATTGGCCAGTTACCTATAATAGGCTTGATTATCCATCATCCCATTCTTCTAATTTTTAATTATCTTCTAGAAAAGATTTAATGATGGAAGGAAGTTTAATGATTGGACATTTAATATGATGTGGAAATGCCGCGTTGGACTGGGGCGAGCACAGTAAGAAGTCTGACAACACTAGGTTAAAGTCCAACAGGTTTGTTTCAAATCACTAGCTTTTGGAGCACTGCTCCTCATCTGAGGAAGGAGCCATGCTCCGAAAGGCAGTGATTTGAAACAAACCTGTTGGACTTTAACCTGGTGTTGCAAGACTTCTTACTGGACATTTAACAGATAGGGCTCTACAATCTTTAGACGTTTTGATAGAGTAAATAGAGAAAAATGGGTAAATAACGAGAGAACATAGATTCAAAATAATTACCCAGAGTGGAGATAAGAAGAAATGTTTAACGCAGAGTTGTAAGGTTCTAGAATGCTGAAAAGGTGGTGGAAGCTGTATCCATAAACAATTTTAAAAGGCAGTTGGCTCCGTGCTCAGGGATGAGGTACTTACAGGGTTTCAGACAAAAATAGATGGCTTGAGACTAAACACGGCTGTACTTTCAAAACGCCAACACAGATTCAATGGGCTGCATTGCCTCTTCTGTGCTGTAAATGCTTGTGATTCTAATAGGCATAATCGATCGGTTCCAATAATAGAGTTTAATGATGGAAGCAATCTTATTGGATGAATATTTAATGAATAGAATCATAGAATTTACAGTGCAGAAGGAGGCCATTCGGCCCATCGAGTCTGCACCGGCCGGCTCTTGGAAAGAGCACCCCACCCAAGGTCATCACCGCCACCCTATCCCCACAACCCAGTAACCCTACCCAACACTAAGGACAATTTTGGACACTAAGGGCAATTTATCATGGCCAATCCACCTAACCTGCATATCTTTGGACTGTGGGAGGAAACCGGAGCACCCGGAGGAAACCCACGGACACACGGGGAGGATGTGCAGACTCCGCACAGACAGTGACCCAAGCTGGAATCGAACCTGGGACCCTGGAGCTGTGAAGCAATTGTGCTATCCACAAGGCTACCGTGCTGCCCCATAAATTAATAATAAAGGTTTAGTTTTGGAAATTTGTGGTGTTGTTATTTGGTTGCCTATAGGCAACGGCCATCAGTGACCTTTTTAAATTACTATTTTCTAATTTCTACTCAAATGGATTCAACCATTTTCTCCATAGAATCTATATCATCTTTCACTACCACCGTAATGTTATCCTTACATATCAGACATTCCTTCCTGTCTGTCCTTCCGAATAGTCTGATGCCCCTGGATATTTAATTCCCAATTGTGACCACCCTGCAACCATGTCTCTGTAAGGGCCACTAAATCTTACTCATTCCTGATGATTTGTGCCATCAACTCATTTACCTTGTTTCGAATGCTACGAGCATTCAAGTAAAGTGCACTTATGCTAATTATTCAACCTTCCTTTTTAATCCTAACACCTCCATTAATAACATCTCCTGAGTTCTTCATCTTTTTTCCTGCAGTTGAACCCTCATCCCCCACATGCTAACCTGCTGCTTCGCTAACCATTATTCTTCCCGTAGTTTCACGCATCCCTTCCCCCCACTTGCTAGTTTAAAGTCCTTGTGACCACCCTATTTATCATTTCCGCGACAACACAGGTTCCAGATCGGTTCAGGTGAAGACCGTCCCAACAGTACAGTTCCCTCCCGTTCCAATACTGGTCCCAATGCCCCATGAAAAGGAACCTCTCTTCCCGCACCACTCCTTTAGCCACCTGTTTACTTCCGTAATTTTTCCATCGCTACCCTAATTCGCATGTGTCGTGGGTAGTGATCCTGAGATTATCGCCCTTGAGAACCTGTTCTTTAATTTAGTTCCTAGTTCCTGATAATCCACAAAAAGGTCCTCTTACCTAGTCTTGCCTATGGTGTTTGCCCCAATGTGGACCACAACAACTGGATCTTCTCCCTCCCACTCCAATATCCTTTCAAGCCTGTCAGAGATGTCCCTCACATTGGCATTGGGCAGGCAACATACAGTGCGGGACTCTCGATCCTGCTTACAAAGGATGTTATCAATCCCCCTAATTATGAAATCCCCAACAACTATCATTTGTTTTTTCCTCCTCCCGCTTGAATGGCCTACTGTACCATGGTGCAGTGGTCAGCTTGCTCATCCTCCCTACAGCCCTTCTCCGCATCCACACAGGGAGCAAGTACCTCATACCTGTTGGACAAGGTTAAGAGCTGAAGCTCCTCCATTCCTGAATTCAGGATCCCTCTACCTGCCACACCTGCAGTCATCACACCCTGCTGTACCTGACCACTGACCAACTTTGAGGTACTTAATCTACAGGGTGCAACCGCTTCCTGAAACAAAGTATCCAGGTGTGGTAGTACCAGGTATTGCGGTACCTAAGAGGCTGATGACCATTGGTTAGACCCAGGAGTCTACCATTGGCTGTTGTACGTAGCTCCGCCCTGACAGGCAGAGTATAAGAAACGGTGCCGTCCCAGCAGCCTTCACTTTCTGTACCGAAGCTGCTGGGGAACAAGTTCTAGTAGATTAAAGCCTTCAGTTATGAAATCACTTTGTCTTGAGTGTATTTGATCGCGCATCAATTTAATCTACTAGAATTAAGCTGGAAGGATGAATCTCCGAATCAAACCTGAGTGCCTTCAACTCAGCCCCCATGCGGAGAACTCAGCTGCAATATTTAAACACTGGCTGGCGTGCTTTAAAGACTACCTCGAGACGGCCGGAGGCACCCCCACAGAAGGACAGAAAATGCATCTCCTGCGCTCAAGGGTCAGCCCTGGGATCTACCCCCTTATCGAGGAGGCGGAGAACTATGATGCCGCGATCGAACTGCTAGGACATTATATCCGCCCTGTAAATCAGGTCTACGCATGTCACCTGCTTGCAACTAGACGGCAAAGCCCCGGGGAATCGTTGGAAGATTTCTACCGGGCGCTACTGGTGCTGGGCCGAAACTGTGGCTGCCCGCAAGTTTCGGGGAGCGAGCACACAAAACTTTTAATCAGGGATGCTTTCGTAGCAGGTATGAGCTCCTCAGATATCCGCCGAAGACTAGAAGGGGACACCCTGGGACTTAGAGAGGGACGGGCCCTGGCAGGGTCCATGGACGTTGCCTACAAAAACGCGCAGTCCTATGCGCCCGACTGCGCGGCAGCCCCCTGGGCTACGTGGCACCCCGCAGCGGCAGCCCCACAGACCTTCCCCCTGACCCCGCAGGCCTGCGCTATGAGACGGCCCGCTAACGCCGCCGGGCGCTGCTGTTTCTTCTGCGGGCAGGCGAATCATCCCCGCCTGCACTGCCCGGCCCGCACCGCCGCCTGCAAAATGTGCGGCAAGAAGGGCCACTTTGTGGGGGTCTGCCAGGCCTGCGCCGTGGCCTCCAGTGACTCCGGACCGCCGCGGCAACCCCCCCTTCAGGCCCCGACCGGCCAGCGCTCACCACCACCCCCCTATCCTAGGGCCACGTGCGACCCATGGGCGCGGCCATCTTGCCCCCCGGACACCACGCTGGGCGGGTGGGCGCCGCCATTTTGTCCATCACCGCCGCCATCTTGTTCATCCCCGGACACCATGTGCGACCCATGGGTGACGCCATCTTGGATGGGGCCCCAGGCCCTCCAGCACGGCCGACTACACGCTGCCCGATCAGAACTCGCAACTGCTTCATCTGGCCTCGGTGACACTGGACCAAAGTCGACCACGAACACTCGCAACAGCTACAACGACGGTCTTCAACAACGGCCACGAGACGTCTTGCCTGATTGACTCTGGGAGCACGGAAAGCTTTATTCACCCCGACACGGTAAGGCGCTGTTCACTTGTAACCCACCCTGTAAACCAAAGGATCTCCCTGGCATCCGGGTCACACTCGGTGGAGATAAAGGGGTTCTGCCTAGCGAACCTCACTGTCCAAGGCAGGAAATTCGACAATTTCCGCCTGTATGTCCTGCTGCACCTCTGCGCGGCAACCCTCCTGGGGCTGGACTTCCAATGCCATTTGCAAAGCGTGACCATTAAATTTGGCGGTCCTATACCTCCCTTACTGTCTGCGGCCTCGCAACCCTTAAGGTCGACCCGCCTTCCCTGTTTGCGAACCTCACCCCGGATTGCAAACCCGTCGCCACCAGGAGCAGGCGGTACAGTTCCCAGGACGGACCTTCATCAGGTCAGAGGTCCGAAGGCTGCTGGGGGAAGGGGTCATTGAAGCGAGCAACAGTCCCTGGAGAGTTCAAGTAGTGTGGTAAAGACCGGGGAGAAGCATAGGATGGTCATTGACTACAGCCAGACCATCAACAGGTTTACGCAGCTGGACGCGTACCCTCTCCCCCGTATAGCCGACCTGGTAAACAAGATCGCACAATACAAGGTCTTCACCACGGTGGACCTCAAGTCCGCCTACCACCAGCTAACCCTCTGTAATAGTGACCGCAAGTACACTGCCTTCGAAGCAGATGGGCGGCTCTATCAATTTTTAAGAGTTCCCTTTGGTGTCACTAATGGGGCCTCGGTCTTCCAGCGAGAGATGGACCGAATGGTTGACCGGTACGGCTTACGCGCAACGTTCCCGTATCTGGATAACGTCACCATCTGCGGCCATGATCAGCAGGACCCCAACAAATTTCTCCAGATCGCGCAAATCCTTAGCCTGACATACAATAAGGATAAATGTGTTTAGCACCGACCGTCTAGCCATTCTAGGCTACGTAGTGCGAAATGGAGTTATAGACCCTGACCCTGAGCGCATGCGCCCCCTTATGGAGTTCCCCCTCCCTCACTGCCCCAAGGCCCTGAAGCGCTGCCTCGGGTTTTTCAGCTATTATGCACACTGGGTCCTCAACTACGCAGACAAAGCCCGACCCCTAATCCAGTCCACAACCTTCCCCCTGTCGACGGAGGCCCGCCAGGCCTTCAGCCGCATCAAAGCAGACATTGCAAAGGCCACGACGCGCGCCATCGACGAGTCCCTCCTCTTCCAGGTCGAGAGTGATACGTCCGACGTAGCTCTGGCGGCCACTCTCAACCAAGCGGGCAGGCCGTGGCTTTCTTCTCCCGTACCCTCCATGCTTCCGAGATTCGCCATTCCTCGGTCGAAAAAGAGGCACAAGCCATAGTAGAAGCTGTGAGACATTGGAGGCATTACCTGGCCGGCAGGAGATTCACTCTCCTCACGGACCAACGGTCGGTTGCCTTCATGTTCGATAATGCACAGCGGGGCAAGATTAAAAACGACAAGATCTTGCAGTGGAGGATAGAACTCTCCACCTTCAACTCCGAGATCTTGTACCATCCGGGGAAGCTAAACGAGCCTCCTGATGCCCTGTCCCGCGGAACTTGTGCCACTGCACAAGTGGACGGTCTCCGAGCCCTCCACGAGGACCACTGCCACCCGGGGGTCACTCGTTTCTTCCACTTCATCAAGACCCTCAACCTGCCTACTCCATCGAGGAGGTCAGGACAGTCACCAGGGACTGCCAAATCGGCGCGGAGTGCAAACCGCACTTCTACCAGCCAGAGAGGGCGCACCTGATAAAGGCTTCCCATCCCTTTGAACGCCTCAGCATGGATTTCAAAGGCTCCCTCCCCTCCACCGACCGCAACACGTATTTCCTGAACGTGATTGACGAGTACTCCCAGTTTCCATTCGCCATCCCCTGCCCAGACATGACCATAACCACCGTCATCAAGGCCCTCCAGGGTATCTTTACACTGTTCGGTTTCCCCGCGTACATACACAGTGATAGGGGGTCCTCCTTTATGAGCGACGAACTGCGTCAGTTCCTGCTCAGCAAGGGCATCGCCTCGAACAGGACGACCAGTTACAACCCCCGGGGAAACGGACAGGTGGAGAGGGAGAACGGAACGGTCTGGAAGACTGTTCTACTGGCTCTACGGTCTAGGAATCTCCCAGTCTCCCGCTGGCAAGAGGTCCTCCCGATGGCCTTCCACGCCATTCGGTCGCTGCTCTGTACAACCACAAATCAGACACCTCATGAACGTCTCCTTGTTTTCCCCAGGGAGTCCTCCTCCAGGACCTCGCTCCCAACCTGGCTAGCGACACCCGGACCCATCCTGCTTCGGAAGCAGGTGCGGGGGCACAAGTCGGACCCATTGGTCGAGAGGGTCCACCTGCTGAACGCTAACCCCCAGTATGCCTACGTGGCGTTCCCTGACAGCCGGCAAGATACAGTCTCCCTTCGGGACCTGGCGCCCACCGGAACCCCCATGCGCACCCGAACCATTACCCCCCCCCCCCCCCCAGCAGTGGGAGGGGTCAGTACTCCCACCGCTCCTGACTAGGCCCGCCCACCCACCGACGCCCCCTACAGGCGCCCCCCACCCCCCCGTGTCAACCGTTTGCCCCAACAGCGCCGCCTAGGGGTGACGAAGCTGCCAGGGAGGCCGAAACCACGCTCCTGGAGTCGCAACCACCGGGACCCCCACCAGAATCACCACCGAAGCCCAGACGCTCCAGAAGGACGACCAGGACACCCGATCGACTGATTGCTTCGCTGTGACTTTAACTGTGAACTAACAGTTTGTAATTATCCTCGACAGCACGGTACCTTCATACCTGATCATACCATGTTAAAGGCGACTGTTACCACTGGCCACCACCCCCGCCGGACTCTTTTTTAACAGGGGTGAATGTGGTAGTACCAGGTATTGCGGTACCTAAGAGGTTGATGACCATTGGTTAGACCCAGGAGTCTACCATTGGCTGTTGTACGTAGCTCCGCCCTGACAGGCGGAGTATAAGAAATGGTGCAGTCCCAGCAGCCTTCACTTTCTGTACCGAAGCTGCTGGGGAACAAGTTCTAGTAGATTAAAGCCTTCAGTTATGAAATCACTTTGTCTTGAATGTAATTGATCGCGCATCACCAGGTAACTCTCCCCCTCCCGAATGTGCCGCAGTGTCCGAGGCTCAGATTCCAGCTCATCAATTCTGAGCCGAAATTCCTCGAGCAAGCAACACTTACTGCAGATGTGGTCACTGCAGCTCGCAATGACATCGACCAGTTTCCACATCACACAGCTACAGCACATCACCTGCCCAGTCATCTCTACCTAGTTAATTAATGTATTAATTAGTTTTGCAGTGTTCTCCTTCAAATCCCGCAGACTAATCACCCCTCGATTCAGACCATGTGATCTCCAGGGAGAGGTGACAAAAGCAGAGTTAAAACCCCAGGGTCAATATGGGAAGAAATTCTGGGAAAATTCTCTCCAACCCCTTGTGGCTATTGAGACAAGTCCAGGAGATCACTGTGGCCAGGATGATATTTAAAATAAACTCTCACCTCTCTCCACGGTGTTCAATATGAACTCTTGTCTTTCTCCCCACTATTCAAAATGAACTTTCTCCGTGCTTTTTGAAATGAACTCTCCTTTCTCCCCAATCTATTCAATATGGACTCTCTCCCCTCTCCCCATGCTCTTTGAAATGAACTCTCTCCTCTCTCCCTGTGCTTTTTGAAATTAACTCTCTCCTCTCTCTCTGTGCGCTTGCGCTTTGAAATAAACGTTCTGCTCTCTGCCCACACTTTCATCCGCTGCCCCAGTAGAGGTGTCTCTCATGGGACAGGTTTTCCCCGTTCACAGAAGCTGAGTGAAGGCCCTGAGCCTCACTCTCTATTTATCCGTTGCCCTTTTAGAGATGTCCCTCGCAGGTCCGGCTGTCTCCGTTCCCCGACGGCGAGTCTGTTTTTGTCCGAGTTTGTTGAAAACTCACTCACGGAATTTTGTGGTTTTATTCCCTTCATGAGTATCTTGAATATCAAACCTTGCCAACTTTAAACAAAATTTTATCAGTCCCTAACCAGATTGTACCAACATCTGGGCATCTGGTCCAGGATGATATCATTGTTACTCCTGTTTGGGCATGAATACCAATGGAGGACCATCTCCAAAGTAGTTTTGATTCGCCACCTGCCACCGAAGCCTGGACTTACCTTGAAGTCCGGTCTATGGCTGATCTTCTTTAAGGTCTGTCTGCAGCCCTAGCTGTAGCCATCCCTCCTGGTAAGGATGGAAGTCCTGCCTCGAGTCTAACCACCCCAACACTAGATAACTGGATGCAGGGTGAGTCAGGAACATGGAGGCAGACATCCTCCTGAGTTTTACCCAGAGGGTAGTGGCATTGCTTGCAACTGAAATTCCAGCATATTATATGATCTATTGCTGAATTTGATTAATTTGTGAGCTTTGCCTCAATTTTGTCATATATACTCATTGATTAGTAAGGAGAGCTTTGCAGTGTTGACTGCACTGGGTTAAATAAGAACTAAGAACATAAGAACTAGGAGCAGGAGTAGGCCATCTGGCCCTTCGAGCCTCCCGCCATTCAATGACATCATGGCTGATCTTTTGTGGACTCAGCTCCACTTTCCCGCCTGAACACCACAACCCTTTATTCCTTTATTCTTCAAAAAACTATCCACCTTTATCTTGAAAACATTTAATGAAGTAGCCTCAACTGCTTCACTGGGCAAGGAATTCCACAGATTCACAACCTTTTGGGTGAAGAGGTTCCTCCTAAAATCAGTCCTAAATCTACTTCCCCTTATTTTGAGGTTATGCCCTCTCGTTCTGCTTTCACCGCCAGTGGAAACAACCTCCCCGCATCTATCCTATCTATTCCCTTCATAATTTTATATGTTTCTATAAGATCCACCCGCATCCTTCTGAATTCCAACAAATACAGTCCCAATCTACTCAACCTCTCCTCGTAATCTAATCCCCTCAACTCTGGGATTAACCTAGTAAATCTCCTCTGCACACCCTCCAGAGCCAGTTCGTCCTTTCTCAGCTAAATAAATTCATCAGCGCCGTAGGCAGCAATGCTAACCACTGCACCAACGTGCCACCCCAAAATTTAGAGTACCCAATTATTTTCTATCCAATTAAGGGGCAATTTAGTGTGGCCAATCCACCTGCCCTGCACACCTTCAGGTTGCGGGGTGAAACCCACGCAGACACGGGGAGAATGTGCAAACACCACACGGACAGTGACCCAGGGCCGGGATTCGAACCCGGGTCCTCAGCATCATAGTCCCAATGCCAACCACTGTGCCACCGTGCTGCCCATATCTTGGTATTCTTTTGGGTTGGGTGCCTGTGTCATGCCATAGTTAATTTTGGTGGTTCGTCTGGTTTTCTTGGCCGGGATTCTCCGAACCTGCGCCGGGTAGGAGAATCCCCGGGGGGGAGGTGCGAATCCGACCCCGCTGCCCCGATGCCGGCTGCCCTATTCTCTGGTGCTGTTTTTCAGGGGGCGGCAGGATTCTCCAGGCCCCGATGGACCGAGTGGCAGTCCAGTTTTGGCCAGTCCCACCGGCGTGAATTACTCACCTCACGAACGGCGGGACCTGGCAGGTAAGTGTGCGGGGGCGGTCCTGTGGGGGGGGCACAGGGGGATCCGACCCTGGGGGGGCCCCCCACGGTGGCATGGCCCGCGATCGGGGCCTACCGATCCGTGGGCGAGCTGGTTCCATGGGGGGCCTTCTTTCCTCCATACCAGGCCCTGTAGGGATCCACCATAATGCCCAGGGGCCGGCGCGGAGAACAGAATCCTCTGCGCATGCGCGGAATATGCCAGCCGTTCCGCGCATGCGTGAACTCAAGCTGGCCCTTCGGCGCCGTCTGGAGCGGCACCAAACACCCGGCCGTCAGACAAGCCCCCGAAAACTTGGAGAATTCATCACTTTCGGGGGCTGTTGACGCCGGAATGGTTGGCACCGTTTATCCCTCCGGCATGGGGACATAGCCCCATTTTTGCAGAATCCCGCCCCTTATATTTTTCACAGAGATTTGGTACAAACACCATGGATGGGATTCTCCATTGGATGACGCCGAAATCGTGAAACGCAATTGGGCGGAGAACAGGCGCCTCCGATGCCAAATTCGCGGCAGGTGCCAATTTGGCGCCAAATCGCAATTCTCCGTCATCTCGATGGCGGCGTCAATGCGGTTCAGAATGCATGTACAGTAACACCGTTTGCATGTCATTAACAGGTACGACCCGATATTCTCTGGGGTCTCTGCGAATCTCCGCCTCCAATGAGCCAAGTTCCCGATGGCGCGGTTCAATTGTGCTTTTAAAAATTGTGAAACCAGCATTGTGGCTGATGAGGGAGAGAGAAGAGGTAGGACATAGAGAGGCACGACCGTGGGCTGCCGGGCCAGACACTGGCCAGGCTGTCTGGGGTGGGGGGAGTGACGGGGGAACTTGCCAAGTGGCCGGGGTGACCACAGGACTGGGTCGGTGCCATTGCCATTGCCTTCAAGGCAGCCATCTTGCTGCACAAACCACTGACCACCCACCTTGATCTCTGATTCTCCAGAGTGACATGGCCATATGGGTGCATACACAGCTGGCCATCACCTACCAGTGGGGTATCAGGCAGCCCACCAAGGACAATGCCCACTGTAGCTACTACGGGGGCGATGGGTGGCGGTTCAGAGTATACCACTGGCAAGGGCAGTGCCAGCCGACAGTACCCCTGGCATCAGGAACAGGCCCCAGGCCTGAGGCCCCCATGATGCCGGCCACCAACGGGACCGTGGGTGCGGGGATGGGGACATGCGGTGGCGGAGCCCGCAGTGCCAACTGGGGCAATGTAACCCAGTGGAGTTGGTTGGGCAAGGGGTTACGTATCATGCTAATGTGTTGGCCTTTCAGCCCTTGCAGACAATGGATATTGGAATTCTACCAGCAATGGTTGCATTTCGGCTGGTCGCCGCAGCCCTGGGGGGATGCCCTGTGGCTGTACGAGCGGGCGCTGCTGGAGGAGGAGAAATCTGCAGCAGTAGAACCTGCCCCAGAGCAACAGGAGGCAGACACCCAGGATAGAGAGCCTGCTGCCCAACAGGCCGAGGAGGAGGAGGTGCCAAGGAAGCGGTGCATGAGGCCTCGTGTGTACTGGCCGTGCCTGTCATCCAAGGATGTGCGAACCTGGTATGACGTTAAAGACTCATGCTGAGCAGGGAGACAGTGCGATACATCTGTCAGATCATAGCACACCTGGCACTGGGGGGTATGGGAGGGGACACCCGTTCCTGGTAGGGGCCCAGGTGACGGTCGCCCTGAACATTTGCGATGGGGTCCTCCCAGGCGCTGAATGAGGACCTGACCAGGGTCTCACAGACCTTGGTGCAAAGGTGGATCCATGCTGTCATGGAGGCCCTGTATGCCCAGGAAGCTCAATACATCCACTTCAATGTGGATCGAGCCCATCAGGATGCCCAGGCAACGGGGTTCGCACTATCGATGGGATACTTTTGGTCCAGGGGCTGATCAACAGGATGCATGTCTCAGAGAATTTTTTTTTACAGTGCAGAAGGAGGCCATTCGGCCCATCGAGTCTGCACCGGCTCTTGGAAAGAGCACCCTACCCAAGCCCACACCTCCACCCTATCCCCATAACCCAGTAACCCCACCCAACACTAAGGGCAATTTTGGACACTAAGGGCAATTTAGCATGGCTAATCCACCTAACCTGGAGGAAACCCACGCATACACAGGGAGAACGTGCAGACTCCGCACAGACAGTGACCCAAGCCAGGAATCGAACCTGGGACCCTGGAGCTGTGAAGCAATTGTGCTAACCACAATGCTACCGTGCTGTCTCCCTACGAGCACCTGCAGGTGACAGGCCCCTCGAAATTAAATGGGCCTCACTCGATGAACTTGCAGCTGATATGTGATGATCAGCTGCGCATCACGCTTGTCTGCGCCCGATAACCGGGCAGTGTTCAAGACGCCTTCATCCTGGCACACTCAACCATCCCTGACACGCTCAAGACGGCCCCCAACCTCCCCTCACCTCCCCTCCCCCTCCTCCTTCCCCCCTCCCATCCCCCCTCCTCCTCGCCATCCCCTCCTCCCCCCCATCCCCTACTCCCTCCTCCCCACTCATCTCCTCCCTCCTTTCCCACTCCCCTCCTCCCCCTTCCCCACTCCCCTCCAACCCCCTTCTCCACTCCACCCCTCCCCCTTCCCCTCCTACCCCCCATCCCCACTCCCCTCCTCCTCCCCCCTCCTTCCCCCCTCTTCCCCTCCTCCTCCCCCTTCCCTCCCCTCCCCCTCCTCCTCCCCCCTGCCCCCACTGCCCTCCTCCCCCCCTGCCCCCCCTCCCCCCTTCCCCTCCTGCCCCTTCCCCACTCCCCTCCACCCCCCTTCCCCACTCCCCCCTTCCCCTCTCCCCTCCTCCCCCCCTTCCCCACTCCCCTCCTCCCCCTTCCCCACTCCCCTCCTCCTCCCCCCTTCCCCTCCCCTCCTCCTTCTACTCCCCTCATCCCCCCTCCTCCTCCTCCCTCCCCTCCCCTCCTTCCCCCTCCCCTCCTCCTCCTCCCCTTCTTGCCCCTCCCCTCCTTTTCCCCTCCCCTTCTCCTCCCCCTCCTTATCCCCCTCCCCTCCCTTCCTTCTCTCCCCCTCCCCTCCCTCTCCCCCCCTTCTCCCCTCCTTCTCTCCTCTCCTCCTTCTCCCCTCCCCTCCTATCCCCTTCTTCTCCCCTCCCCTCCTTCTTCCCCCTTTCCCCTCCTTCTCCCCCTTTTCCCCTCCTTCCCCCTCCTTCTCCCCCGGTTGAAGCTGTCAACAATCACCACCTCGGCCAGGTTGATGCTGACGGGGTGCGTACAGTACTTTGCTTCCTGAAGTCAATGACCAGTTCTTTAGTTTTGCTGGCATTAAGGGATAGATTGTTGTCGCTGCACCACTCCACTAGGTTTCTATCTCCCCCCTGCATTCTGACTCGTCGTTATTCGAGATCCGGCCCACTATGGTCATATCGTCAGCAAACTTCTAGATGGAGTTGGATCCAAATTTGCCACGCAGTCGTGTGTGTACAGGGAGTAGAGTGGGGGCTAAGTACTCAGCCTTACGGGACCCCGGTATTGAGGACTATTGTGGAGGAGGTGTTGTTGTTTATTCTTACTGATTGTGGTCTGTGGGTCAGAAAGTCGAGCATCCAGTTGCAGAGTGAGGAGCCAAGTCCTAGGTTTTGGAGCTTTGATATGAGTTTGGCTGGGATTCTGGTGTTGAAGAAGCTGTAGTCAATAAATAGGAGTCTGATGTAGGAGTCCTTGTTGTCAAGATGCTCTTGGGAGGAGTGTCAGGGAGATGGTGTCTGCTGTGGACCGGTTGCGGCAGTATGCGAATTGGAGCCCAGACAGGCAAGGGAGGCCGCATGACATGTGAGCCAGGGCCAACACGCACAAGACACTGATCGCCTCCAGGTTCACCAAGTGGAGAGGGGGACTGTCCAGGGGCACGGGCACCGCATCCCAACCCCCCTCTCTTCCCACCCCCCCTCCCCCAACCCCCGGCCACCCTCTGCCTGTAACTCCCTCCATGATACATATCTACCGCACTACAGGGTGTGGATGATGACAATCTACTCTGTGATGAGCTTTGGTGCTCCACAATATTTGCCCACT
This sequence comes from Scyliorhinus torazame, assembly GCF_047496885.1. Taxonomy (NCBI): domain Eukaryota; kingdom Metazoa; phylum Chordata; class Chondrichthyes; order Carcharhiniformes; family Scyliorhinidae; genus Scyliorhinus; species Scyliorhinus torazame. Next base: position 277,867,102 of record NC_092712.1, read on the forward strand.
GTAGCACTTTCCAGCACCAACCTGGGTGACCCCTGCATGCGAGCTGCCCATTTCAATCGCACAGTCCCGTCAAATCCCTGGGGTAACGGTGGTGGGGACGGTTGGAGGGGGTGTGTGGAGGGTGGGGAGCCTCGGCCGCCCACAACATCTGCCATTTCCCCGCCCCAACGTCCGGCCATTCAGCCCACCTCCTCTGGCCAGCCCAGACCAGCCCACCCCTCTGACAGAGCACCGAGGCAGGTTGTATCAGTGTGAAAATGTGACAATGCTCAATTTGTGCCCTAGTCCCGTAACTAAACTGTGCCCTGCACCTGCGCCAACTTAACCAGTGTCTAACTTTCTGGCCTTACGCAGGAGCAGTAGTGGAGGCAGCCTGCTGTGATTTTCGCCCTGCGACGTAGGTCCTCGTTGGTGGGCGTCTTCTGGCAATGACGTCGGAGCTGCTCTCACAGTCGGTGCTTGGCTCATGGGGCAGCTCTGGCTGTGGACACCGGATGGGCCCGCACCATCTTCAGCAGGTCCTACAAGACACAAGACACGACGTGTGATTAGACCACGAGCTGGAGGAGGAGTACGGTTGGTGGGGGTAAGCGTGTGGGTGGTGTTGAGGGTGGGGATGGTGTTGGGTGAGGATTGGTTTGGGGGTCAGGGTAGTGTTGGGGGGAAGGAGTTGACGCACATGTCACGGGGAACCGAAGGGGTCTCAGTTCCTCGCCCGTGGCCGAACTCCACCCCGGCGACCTGCCATTCCTGCAGGCCGCCGGCCATTCCCAGGATCCTCTGCACTGCCGTGGTGAGGGGCCGCAAGTCTGGGCAGCCTTCTCCTGTGGGCGGGGGGTCAATCGGGGGGGGGGGGGGGTCAATCGCTGACCTGGCACCATTTTTCATTAGAATGTATTGTGCTCTACATGGCGCTGGTGCTAGCCCTTAATAATAGCAGAATCGGTGCAGGTGTGGCGCCGATTCTTCTGTCGTGAAAGTTCATGGATTCTCCTTTAGCCAGTAACAGCGCATCAACACTTAAGGCTGGGTTCTCTGTTCTTGCGTTGAATGCGTTGAATTTCATGACAGGAAATTCGGCGGCGACTCCACAACGATTCCAGTACTGGTGAGGGGCTGAAATCCCTGCCACCTGTGCCGAAAATGGCGTCCCAGGCTGCGCATACGTACAGCTGACGGCCTGCACCAGTCACGCCTTACAACATGGCGCCGGCCGTGTGTGTAACATAACCCACAAACTGCGGCCCCATATCGCACCCCCTGGCCACCCCTCACCAGTCCCTCCAGCCTTAGCAGACACCCCCCCCCCCCACCCCAGCCAGTGGCATAGATCCCGGCTGAGCATTGGCGGCGCTGGACACAGTCCGGCAAGCCGGTTTCCCGCACGGTTGAGACCACACGTATCTCGTGTCGTCGTGAATTTCGGTGGAGCATCGCAGGTGTGCCGGCCGATGACATGGCAACAGTGTTGAAAAGGCACGCATCATTTTGGAGGGGGTAGAGTATGGCAGACCTGCATAAAACCGATGCCGGCCCCAATTTCGGCGTCTGAGCCCATTCTCCGTCCAATCGGCGAACATGATTTTGGGGTCAGGCTACAGAGAATCCCGCCCTTAGTCTCAGTAACGGAGAATCTCACCCGAGGTCTTATTCATGGATACTTCCAGGGCAGAAGTTTCACATATGGCAGTTTAATGGATGAGGAAGAACGCATGAATCAATTTTGGCACGAACAACGGGCTGGATTCTCCGGTCGCCGATGTCAAAATTTAGTTCAACAATTAGCCGGAGAATCAAAGTTCCCGACCATCGCTTTCGCGATGCTCCATCCCCTCCAAAGCGGCGTACTTGCAGAGTATGCCGTGCCACATATCAACGGCCTCAGGACATTGCCTGAGGCCCGCCGCCCCAATGCTCCACCCCCAACCGGCCGAGTTCCCAACGGCGTTGGTCGCATGTGGTCTTATCCATCGGGAACTCGGTATGGTGGCTGCGGATTCAGTCCAACGCCGCCATAGTCGGGGGAGGGCCAGTCCGCGGGCTGGGGGCCTTTATCAGGAGCTGGGGGCACTGTTTGGGAGTGGTCTGGGGGCCCGAGCTGGCCAAAGGTGGGGGGTGTACTATTTTACTGGCTGGGTCCGCGAGCAGCCTCCGCCATGTTCCACAGCGCGGCCTCTGCAGGCCTCCGCCGTGCGCATGCATGGCCACGGACCCAGCAATTCTCCGGGCTGTATCTGCAGCTAGAGCTGGGTGCTCTATGCTGCCGGCATACTAGCCCCCAGCCAAACGGAGGATCAGTGGCTGTTTTACGCCATTTTGTTCTAGCGTATAACCCCAGGGTTCTAAAACTTGGAGCTTGTGGAGGCATTGGTGATGATCTTTCAGGCATCACTGGAGGTAGGAAGGGTCCCAGAGGACTGGAAAGTGGCTAATGTAACACCGCTGTTTACAAAGGGAGGGAGGCAGAAGATGGGAAATTATAGGCCGTTAGCTGGACTTCGGTCATTGGTACGATTTTAAAGTCCATTATTAAAGATGAGATTGCGGAGTACTTGGAAGTGCGTGATAAAATTGGGCTGAGTCAGCATGGCTTCGTCAAGGGGAGGTCATGTCTGACAAATCTGTTAGAGTTCTTTGAGGAAGTAACAAGGAAGTTAGACAAAGGAGAACCAGTGGACGGGATTTATTTAGATTTCCAGAAGGCCTTTGACAAGGTGCCCCATAGGAGACTGTTAAATAAGTTAAGAGCCCTGCATGAGTAGAGGATTGGCTGATTGTTAGAAGGCAGAGAATGGGGATCTTTTTCAGGATGGCAACCGGTGACTAGTGGTGTACCTCAGGGGTCAGTGCTGGGACCACAACTTTTCGCTATCTACATTAATGATCTGGAGGAAGGAACCGAAGGCACTGTTGCTAAGTTTGCAGATGATACAAAGATCTGTCGAGGGGCAGGTAGTATTGAGGAAGTGGGCTGGCTGCAGAAGGATTTGGACAAGCTAGGAGAGTGGGCAAAGAAGTGGCAGATGGAATACAATGTGAGGTTATGCACTTTGGAAGGAGAAATGGAGGCATAAACTATTTTCTAAATGGGAAGATGCTTCGGAAATCAGAAGCACGAAGGGACTTGGGAGTCCTTGGTCACGATTCTCTTAAGGTGAACATGCTGGTTCAGTCAGCAGTTAGGAAGGCAAATGTAATGTTAACATTCATGTCGCGAGGGCTCGAATACAAGACCTGGGATGTACTTCTGAGGCCATACAAGGCTCTGGTCAGACCCCATTTGGAGTATTGTGAGCAGTTTTAGGCCCCGTATCTAAGGGTCCAGAGGAGGTTCACAACAATGATCCCTGGAATGAAGAGCTTGTCGTATGAGGAACAGTTGAGAACTCTGGGTCTGTACTTAATGGAGTATAGATGGATGAGGGACGATCTTATTGAAACTTACAGGATACTGCAAGGCCTGGATAGAGTAGACATGGAGAGGATGTTTACACTTGTAGGAAAAACTAGAAGCAGAGGACACCATCTCAGACTAAAGGGACGATCCTTTAAAACAGAGATGAGGAGGAATTTGTTCAGCCAGAGGGTGGTGAATCTGTGGAACTCTTTACTGCAGAAAGCTGTGGAGGCCAAATCACTGAGTGTCTTTAAGACAGAGATAGTTAGGTTTTAGATCAATAAGGGGATTATGGGTTATGGGGAGAAGGCAGGAGAATGGGGATGAGAAAAATATCAGCCATGATTGAATGGCGGAGCAGACTCAATGGGCCGAGTGGCCTAGTTCTGCTCTTATGTATTATGGTCTTATGGCAAAGTGCCACCGTTCCCATGCTGGCGTGGGGGACATGGCCTCAGAATCGGAGAATCCAGCCCAACATTTAAAGTAAATGTTATATAAGAAAAAATGGAAAGAATATACAAATTGCATAAACTTTTAATAACCATAACAATCAAGTAATTAATATATCCAGTATAATTTTTCATTTTATTGTAGACAAAGTAGCAACAGAATCAGCACTTACTGTACTTCAGAAAGAAGACTAATAGTATCCCTGCAATAAACACATAAATCACCACTGTAGCTGCAATTGTTCCTGAAATGTCTCTCACAGGGACCTGGCATTCTGTAACTGTAGTAAAGAATAAATATTGTTTGTCAAATTACCATTTTATCAAATTGTACCTCAATTTTGAATTATTAATATAAAAATAAATTTATTGGGAAACATATTGGGAAAACTAACAAATAAATTTCCTTTGAACATGTTTCATATTATCCTTGTTGTCCAATACAACCGTAATTGATTTGCATATAATTTGCATGATTATGGCACACAGTGGTATTGAATGGATAACAGAAATGACCATAAATATCACACAATTTAGAGATCCCTCATTTGGTTCAAACTAAAACACCAGAAATATCAATCTGCGCACTTTGACCAAAATACACAGAATGATTGGAGTAGAGAGGAGCTAAGGAGCCACATTAATGGCAATTATCTCGGATCTCCAGGACTCTGTGGTGGGCTGTGCAAATCAACTCCCATTCTCCCCGCAAATTACACACAAAGGAAAGAAATCAAATGAAGCAAGTTGGTCCATTCCTGAACTATGATTCAGTCTGGAGAGCTTGTCCTAGAATGTGAAGGTATATAGAGGACAAAGCATATGTCTGAAAGAAGCAGGATGGGGTTGAATCTCCTGTCATGAAATTGGAAGATGAACTGAAGGGCTCGCATGAACAAAGTAGGAAACTGATTGAGGTCTTAAATGAACCTTGGGTAGTCTGACTGAAAGTCTCGTATGAACCAGCTGGAGACTGAAAGTCCCGTGTGGACCAGCTGAGAGACTGACTGAGATACCGTTGTAAATTGGGAGAGGGGAGTGTGCAGCAGGACCTGGGTGTCCTTGTGCACCAGTCGCTGAAGGTACGCATTCAGGTGCAGCAGGCGGTAAAGAAGGCTAATGGTATGTTGGCCTTCATTGCGAGAGGTTTTGAGGAGAGAAGCAGGAATGTGTTGCTGCAATTATACAGGGCCTTGGTCAGGGCACACCTGGAGTATTGTGTGCAGTTTTGGTCTCCTTCTCTGCGGAAGGATTTTCGTGCTCTCGAGCTGGTGCAGCGAAGGTTTACCAGACTGATTCCAGGGATGGCGAGACGGTCATATGAGGAGAGATTGACGAGGTTGGGATTGTTCTTGCTGGAGTTCAGAAGAATGAGGGGGAAATCTCAGAGACTTATAAAATTCTAATAGGACTAGACAGGGTAGATGCAGGAAAGATGTTATCAATGATGGGTATGCCCAGAACCAGGGGTCTGAGGATTCAGGATAAACCATTTTGGACAGGGATGAGGACACAATTCTTCAGCCAAAGAGTGGTGAGCCTGTGGAATTCATTACCACAGGAAGTAGTTGATGCTAAAACATTGAACATATTCAAGAGGCGGCTAGATATAGCACTTGGGGAGAATGGGATCAAAGGGATCAGAAGGGGAGAAAGCAGGATTAGGCTATTGAGTTGGATGATCAACCATGATCGTGATGAATGGCAGAGCAGACTCGAACGACCAAAAGGCCTCCTCCTGCTCCTATCTTTTATGTATCTATGAACCAAGTGGAATCTGAGAGGGGATCTTATTGAAACTTACAAGATATTGCGAGGGTAGAATGGACGTGGAGAGGATGTTTCCACTTGTCGGAAAAACTAGAACCAGAGGACACTATCTCAGACTAAAGGGACGATCCTTTAAAACAGAGATGAGGAGGAATTTGTTCAGCCAGAGGGTGGTGAATCTGTGGAACTATTTACTGCAGAAAGCTGTGGAGCCCAAATCACTGAGTGTCTTTAAGACAGAGATAGATAGATTCTTGATTAATAAGGGGATCAGGGGTTATGGGGAGAAGGCAGGAGAATGGGAATGAGAAAATGTCAGCCATGATTGAATGGCGGAGAAGACTCGATGAGCCAAGTGGCCTAATTCCGCTCCTCTGTCTTATGGTCTTATGCAGTGCTGTAAGAAAAAGGGAGAAAGAAGATGCTACATGTATCATGCTTATTATCTAGGGATATGCAGTTCCAATCTATTTAGAGCTCACCAGTGTACAGAAATGACCAATGTTGTTGCTGTTTACATTATCAATACTCACTGTTTTTCTGTCCTCTATAAATTGGTACTGCTGAAATGATCACAGAAAAGACTCCATAGAACAGGAAAAAAATGCGATAATCTGTGAAGTAAATTTGAAGACAAGACAGATACATGGGCAGTTTATAAAGAAAATGAGGGCTGTCTTAGCCTAGAACAATTAATTTGCCAATTTCAATTAAGTACTCGGACAAACCAGATTTCCTGTGGATTTGACTGCTCACTTTCTCTGCCCTGGAATAGTAGTTTGAAGTGATATTAATGAGAAGGTATCAAATGTTGATGCTATTGCATAGTTTGGGGCAAAAGGCTAGAGCACCAATACTGGCTAGTGGAATGAGGTTTTATTTAAGTTTATTTAAATTTAGAATACCCAATTCATTTTTTCCAATTAAGGGGCAATTTCGCGTGGCCAATCCATCTACCCTGCACATCTTTGGGTTGTGGGGGCGAAACCCATGCAAACACGGGGAGAATGTGTAAACTCCATATGGACAGTTCCCAGAGCCGGAATCGAGCCTGGGACCTCGGTGCCGTGAGACAGCAGTGCTATCCACTGCGCCACCATGCTGCCCTGAAGTTTTATTTTATTCATTCATGGGATGTGTGCTTCGGCTGGCTAAGCCAGTATTTATTGCTTAGCACACTGGGCTAAATCGCTGGCTTTTAAAGCAGACCAAGGCAGGCCAGCAGCACGGTTCAATTCCCGTACCAGCCTCCCCGAACAGGTGCCGGAATGTGGCGACTAGGGGCTTTTCACAGTAACTTCATTTGAAGCCTACTTGCGACAATAAGCGATTTTCATTTCATTTTAATTTCATCCCTAATTGTCCTTGAGACAGAGGTGGTGAGCTGCCTTCTCGAACCGCTGCAGTGCACGTGGTATAGGCACACCCAGTGCTGTGGGGAAGGGATTCCAGGATTTTGACTCAGTGACATTGAAGAAACAATATTTCCAAGTCAGGATGGTGTGTGGCTTGGACATGAATACTCAGGGACGGTGTTCCCATGTGTCTGCCACCCTTTACTTTCTAGATGATAGCGGATGTGGGTTTGCAAGGAGTTCCCTCTGGGGTGTTGGTGAGTTCCTGCAGTGCATCCTGCAAATGTTACACACTTCTGCCACTGTGCATCAATGTTAGAGGATGTTTGTGGATGGGGTGCCAATCTAACAGACTGCTTTGTCCTGGATGGAGTCGAGGTGTATGAGTCTTGTTGGAGCTGCACTCATCCAGGCAAGTGGAGTGTATTTCATCACACTCCTGAGTGGTGCCTTGTAGATTGTGGACAGGCTTTGGGGATTCAGGTGAGTTATTCGGTGCAGGATTCCTACTCTCTGACCTGCTCTTAGAACATAGAACAGTACAGCACAGAACAGGCCCTTCGGCCCTCGATGTTGTGCCGAGCATTGTCCGAAACCAAGATCAAGCTATCCCGCTCCCTGTCATTCTCGTGTGCTCCATGTGCCTATCCAATAACCGCTTGAAAGTTCCTCAAGTATCCAACTCCACTATCACAGCAGGTAGTCCATTCCACACCTTAACCACTCTCTGAGTAAAGAACCTACCTCAGACATTCCTCCTATATCTCCCACCCTGAATCTTATAGTTATGCCCCCTTGTAACAGCTACATCCACCCGAGGAAATAGTCTCTGAACGTCCACTCTATCTATCCCCCTCATTATCTTATAAACCTCTATTAAGTCGCCTCTCAACCTCCTCCGCTCCAAAGAGAAAAGCCCTAGCTCCCTCAACCTTTCCTCATAAGACCTATCCTGCAAACCAGGCAGCATCCTGGTAAATCTCCTTTGCACCCTTCCCAATGCTTCCACTCCTTCCTATAATGAGGTGACCAGAACTGCAGACAATACTCCAAATGTGGTCTCACCAGGGTCATGTATAGTTGCAGCATAACCCTGCGGCTCTTAAACTCAAGCCCCCTGTTAATAAACGCTAACACACTATAAGCCTTCTTCACGGTTCTATCCACTTGAGTGGCAACCTTCAGAGATCTGTGGACATGAACCCCAAGACCTCTCTGTTCCTCCACATTCCTCAGAACCCTGCCGTTGACCCTGTAATCCGCATTCAAATTATTTCTACCAAAATGAATCACCTCGCACCTATCAGGGTTAAACTCCATCTGCCATTTTTCGGCCCAGCTCTGCATCCTATCAATGTCTCTTTGCAGCCTACAACAGCCCTCCACCTCATCCACTACTCCACCAATCTTGGTGGCATCAGCAAATTTACTGACCCATCCTTCAGTCCCCTCCTCCAAGTCACTGATAAAAATCACAAATAGCAGAGGACCCAGCACTGATCCCTGTGGTACACCACTGGTAACTGGTCTCCAATCTGAAAATTTTCCATCCACCACCACCCTCTGTCTTCTATCTGATAGCCAGTTACTTATCCAATTGGCCAAATTTCCCTCTATCCCACACCTCCTTACTTTCTTCATGAGACGACCATGGGGAACCTTATCAAACGCCTTACTAAAATTCATGTATAACGACATCAACTGCTCTACCTTCATCTACACACTTAGTTATCTCCTCAAAGAATTCAATCAAATTAATGAGGCAAGACCTACCCTTCACGAATCCGTGTTGACTATCCCGGATTAAGCTGCATCTTTCCAAATAGTCATAAATCCTATCCTTCAGGACCTTTTCCATTATCTTCCTGATCACCGAAGTAAGACTAACTGGCCTATAATTACCAGGGTCATTCCTATTCCCTTTCTTGAACAGAGGAACAACATTCGCCACTCTCCAGTCCTCTGGCACTATCCCCATGGACAGCGAGGACCCAAAGATCAAAGCCAAAGGCTCTGCAATCTCATCCCTTGCCTCCCAAAGAATCCTTGGGTATATCCCATCTGGCCCAGGGGACTTGTCGACCCTCAGGGTTTTCAAAATTGCTAATACATCTTTCCTCAGAACATCTACTTCCTCCAGCCTACCCGCCTGAATCACACTCTCATCCTCAAAAACATGGCACCTCTCCTTTGTGAACACTGAAGAAAAGTATTAATTCAACGCTCTCCTATTTCTTCTGACTCCATGCACAAGTTCCCACTACTGTCCTTGACCGGCCCTACCCTCACCCTGGTCATTCTTTTATTTCTCACATAAGAGTAAAAACCTTGGGGTTTTCCTTGATCCGACCCGCCAAGGACTTTTCATGCCCCCTCCTAGCTCTCCTAAGCCCTTTTTTCATCTCATTCCTTGCTACCATGTAATCCTCAAGCGACCCTACTGAACGTTGTTTCCTCATCATTACATACTCTTCCTTTTTCCTCTTGACAAGACATTCAACCTCTTTTGTGAACCATGGTTCCCTCACACGGCCATTTCCTCCCTGCCTGACAGGGACATGCCTATCAAGGACACGCAGTATTTGTTCCTTGAACAAGCTCCACTTTTCATTTGTGCCTTTCCCTGATAGTTTCTGTTCCCATCTTATGCTCCCTAATTCTTGCCTAATCGCATCATGCTCTTGTTGCCACAGTATTTATACGGCTTGTCAGGTCCAGTCACTGTTAATCCCCAGGATGTTGATCTGATGTTGATTCAGCAATGGAATGCCATTGAATGTCAAGGGGTGATGGTTAGATTTTCTCTTGTTGAAGATTCCCATTGGCTGGCATTTGTGTGGCATGAATGTTACTTGCCAATTGTCAGTCCAAGCCAGGATATCGTGTAAATCGTTCTGCATTTTGACATGGATGGCTTCAGTGTCTGAGGAGCTGAAAATGGTGCTGAACATGGTGCAATTAGTGAACATCCCTACTTCTGGCCTTATTCTGGAAGTGTGGTGGTATGCATTAGGGGTATTACGGTACCCTGTGATGCCGAGAGGCTATTGGTGGATCAGCCGCCTACTGGCTCCACCCAGTAAGGCAGAGTAGAAGAGTCCGGGTTCTCCCAGCAGCCGCATTCTGTAACTGTGCTGCTGGGGAACAAGTCTGCGTAATAAAGCCATTGATTGACTCCTTCTCATCTCGTCTTGTGAGTGATTGATTGTGCTACAATTTATTACGCAGACTTTAAAGACCATGGAGCTCCGAATCACTCCGGAGTGTCTGCGGATCAGCCCACACGCGGCAAACTCAGCTGCCACTTTTAAACACTGGTTAGCGTGTTTTGAAGGATACCTCCGAACGGCCACCTGCGTACCTACAGAAGACCAGAAAATGCTGGTCCTGAATTCCAGGGTGAGCCAGGAAATCTACACTCTCATAGAGGACGCGGAAGATTAACAGGCGCCGCTCGTCATGCTGAGAGGACTCTATGTTTGGCCTGTCAACCAGGTTTACGCACGCGACGAGACGGCAAATCCGTGGGGAATCGCTGGACGAATTCTACAGTGCACTGCTAATACTGGGGAGAAATTGCAACGGCCCACCGGTTCCGGCTAATGAACATACGGAGCTACTGATTCGGGATGCTTTCGTGGCAGGTATGCTTTCATCCCAAATTCGCCAGCGATTGCTGGAAAGAGACTCACTAGGCCTCAAGGAGGCACGGGCTCTCGCTGCCTCGTTCGATGTGGCATTGCAGAACGCCCATGCCTACTCCCCCGACCGTGCGGCAGCCCCTTGGGCACCGTGGACCCCCGCCGTGACCAAACCCCCGGCACCCCCCGCAGGCCTGTGCTGCCAGAGCGCCAGATCACCCGGGTGGGCCCCGCTGCTACTTTTGTGGGCAAACTAAACAACCCCGACTGCGCTGACCGGCCCGCTCAGCCCTCTGTAAAGGGTGCAGCAAAAAGGGGCACTTTGTAGCAGTGTGCCAGGCCCGGGGGGTCGCCGCAATCTCCGGGGGAAGAACCAGGACCCCAATCTCAACCCCCCCCCCAACGATCCATGTGCGGCCACCGGGCGCCGCCATCTTGGGTCCCGGACTCCATGCGGGAGTGATGGGTGCCGCCATTTTGTGCTCCTCCGGCCACGTGCGATCAATGGGCGGCGCCATCTTGCCCACCCCCGACCGTGTGCGACCCGTGGACACCGCCATCTTGGCTGATGGCTAAGGACCCCGGGATGGACGGCCCCACGGGGCCTGAGGAAAACGCCCCGATGCAGCAACAGCGACTGGCTTCGGTGACCTTGGACAGTCGCAGCCCCGAACGCTCCAAACGGCAACAACGACGGTATTCATAAACGGGTACGAGACGCCCTGCCTGATCGACTCTGGGAGCATGGAGAGTTTTATACATCCCGATACGGTAAGACACTGTTCCCTTCCGATCCACCAGAGTAATCGAAAGATTTTCCTGGCAGCAGGATCCCATTCTGTAGAGATCAAAGGGTTCTGCATCGCGAACCTCACGGTGCAGGGGAGGAAGTTCAAGAACAATCGGCTTTACTTCCTTCCCCACCTCTGCGCTGCCACACTCCTGGGGTTGGATTTCCAGTGCAACCGCCAGAGTTTAACGTTTCAATTCGGCGGCCCTATACCCCCACTCACTATCTGCGGCCTCGCGACCCTCAAGGTCGACCCGCCTTCCCTGTTTGCAAACCTCACCCCGGATTGCAAACCAGTCGCCACCAGGAGCAGACGGTACAGCGCCCAGGACCGAACCATTATCCGGTCAGAAGTCCAACGGCTGCTGAGGGAAGGCATAATCCAGGCCAGGAATAGTCCCTGGAGAGCTCAGGTGGTAGTTGTAAAGACCGGGGAGAAGCAGAGGATGGTCATAGACTATAGTCAAACCATCAATAGGTACACGCAGCTGGATGCGTACCCTCTCCCCCGCATATCCGACATGGTCAATTGGATTGCACAGTACAAGGTCTTTTCCACAGTGGACCTTAAGTCCGCCTTTCACCAGCTCCCCATCCGCCTGAGTGACCGCAAATACACTGCTTTTGAAGCAGATGGGCGGCTCTATCACTTTTTAAGGGTTCCATTCGGCGTCACTAATGGGGTCTCGGTCTTCCAATGGGAGATGGACCGAATGGTTGACCGGTACGGTTTGCGGACCACGTTTCCATATCTCGATAACGTCACCATCTGCGGCCACGGCCAGCAGGACCACGACGCCAACCTCTGAAAATTCCTCCAGACCGCAAATGAAATGAAATGAAAATCGCTTATTGTCACAAGTAGGCTTCAAATGAGGTTACTGTGAAAAGCCCCTAGTCGCCACATTCCGGCGCCTGTTCGGGGAGGCTGTTACGGGAATTGAACCGTGCTGCTGGCCTGCTTTCAAAGCCAGCAATTTAGTCCTGTGCTGAACAGCCCCTAAACGCCCTGAATCTCACATACAACAGGGAGAAATGCGTGTTTAGCACCGACCGTTTAGCCATCCTCGGCTACGTAGTGCGAAACGGAGTTATAGGCCCAGACCCGGAACGCATGCACCCCCTTATGGAGTTCCCCCTCCCTCACTGCTCCAACGCCCTGAAACGCTGCCTGGGCTTTTTCTCTTATTATGTCCAGTGGGTCCCCAACTACGCGGACAAGACCTGTCCGCTAATTTAGTCCACTGTCTTTCCCCTATCGACAGAGGCCCGCCAGACCTTCAGCCGCATCAAAGCGGATATCGCAAAGGCCACGATGCACGCCATCGACGAGTCCCTACCCTTCCAAGTCGAGAGCGACGCGTCCGACGTAGCTCTGGCGGCCACCCTCAACCAAGCGGGCAGACCCATGGCCTTTTTCTCACGCACCCTCCTCAGTGGAAAAGGAGGCCCAGGCCATAGTGGAAGCAGTGCGACATTGGAGGCATTACCTGGCCTGCAGGAGATTCACTCTCCTCACTGACCAACGGTCGGTTGCCTTCATGTTCGATAATGCACAGCGGGGCAAGATCAAGAACGACAAGATCTTGCGGTGGAGGATCGAACTCTCCACCTATAACTATGAGATCTTATATCGTCCCGGAAAGCTAAACAAGCCTCCTGATGCCCTATCCCGCGACACATGTGCCAACGCACAAGTGGACCGCCTCCGAACCCTCCACGAGGACCACTGCCACACGGGGGTCACTCGGTTCTATCACTTCGTGAAGACCCGCAACCTGCCCTACTCCATCGAGGAGGTCAGAACAGCCACCAGGAACTGCCAAATCTGCGCAGAGTGCAAGCCACACTTCTGCAGGCCAGATAAAGCGCACCTGATAAAGACTTGAAGTCTGGACTTCAAAGGTCCCCTCCCCTCCACCGACCGCAACACGTACTTCCTGAACGTGGTTGACGAGTACTCCCGTTTCCCATTCGCCATCCCCTGCCCCGACATGACCGCGGCCACAGTCATTAAAGCCCTCTGCACCATCTTTACACTGTTCGGTTTCCCCGCCGACATACATAGCGATAGGGGGTCCTCCTTCATGAGCGACGAACTACGTCAATTCCTGCTCAGCAAGGGCATTGCCTCGAGCAGGCCGACCAGTTACAACCCCCGGGGTAACGGCCAGGTAGAGAGGGAGAACGGAACGGTCTGGAAGACCGTCCTACAGGCCCTACGGTCCAGAAATCTCCCAGTCCCCCGCTGGCAGGAAGTCCTCCCGGATGCCCTTCACTCCATCGGGTCGCTGCTGTGTACCACAACAAATCAAACACCTCACAAACGCCTCCTTGCCTTCCCCAGGAAGTCCTCCTCCGGAACGTCACTCCTGACCTGGCTGGTAGCCCCGGGACCCATCCTGCTCCGAAAACATGTGCGGGTACACAAATCGGACCCGTTGGTCGAGAGGGTTCACCTCCTCCACGCGAACCCTCAGTACGCGTGGCGTACCCCGACGGTCGACAGGACACGGTCTCTCTGCGGGACCAGGCGCCCGCCGGATCTACACACACCCCCCCAACACCAATCACCCCCTCCCTCTCACCGGCGTGCCCCACAGCCGCCCCCTTCCCGGGTGGATCGGTCCTTCCCCCGGCCCTGCCTAGGGGTAGTGAAGCAGGAAGAGACATCTCTACGCTCCCAGAGACGACGGTGCCAGAGCCAGCGCCTGCATCACCGCCGGGGCTGAGACGATCGGGGAGGACGACAAGGGCACCCATTTGTCTCATCAAATCATTATAACAAAGCAAGAAATGCCGCTGTAAATAATTCAGTTGCCCAGTAAAAGCGGCATTGTAAATAGTGCTAGTAGTTTGATATCGGAGCATAGCCACTGTGTTAGTGGCATCCCAGGTACCGACTCTGTAAACCCCTACCAACAGACGGCCCACTACCCCCACTGGGTTCTTTTTTAACAAGGGGTGAATGTGGTGGTATGCATTAGGCGTATTACAGTACCCTGTGATGCCGAGAGGCTATTGGTAGATAGACGTGGGTACAGATTGGATCAGCCGCCTACTGGCTCCACCCAGTAAGGCGGAGTATAAGAGCCCGGGTTCTCCCAGCAGCCGCATTCTGTAACTGTGCTGCTGGAGAACAAGTCTGCGTAATAAAGCCATCGATTGACTCCTTCTCATCTTGTCTCGTGAGTGAGTGATTGTGCTACAGGAAGGTAGGTCATTGATGAAACAGCTGTAGATGATTGGGCCTAGACCTCCTGTGGTGATGTGCATCAACGTAAATACATGTAGGCTAGCTAGACACTAGAGGGAGCACCAGTGACATCACACACACACACACTCAACCAATAGATCAAGTAGATAGGAAACGACCACTAGACATTCACGACACACGTGATGGCACGACCACAGGGGGGCATTACACCAACCCATATATAAAGGACACCACACACATGATCTGCCTCTTTCCAGTTGAGACAGTCAGAGATAACAGACACAGGGTTGATTCAATATTACATCCACCACGTGGATTGCAGCAGCTGGTTAGTCAAGTCTGGGTAGCTATAGTAGGATTGGCAGTAGTGTCGAACCCAAGTAATAGAAGTGTAAATAGTTTAATAAACGCGTTGAAGTTATCTCCATGTCTGAACCTTCCTTTGTCAAGTGCACCACAAGGAAGCCGCTTATGTTACACCTACAACATAACAAATCATGATACCAGGAGTGAACTGTTTCAATCCACATAGCAATACCTCAGCGTACAGTGACACCCAGCAACAAAACCCAGGCAAGATGTTTGAGATCCGGGTTCCGCAGCAGCTCCAGTGCCACGGCGATCTCCGCAAAAACTGGCGGGTATTCCAGCAAATGTTTGAAATCTTCCTGGTGGCAGCCGAACTAGAAGAAGTGGCTGAGCTTGAAAAAACAGAGCTTCTCCTCACCATCACCGGTGTCAGAGCAGAAGAAATCTTTTAAAAATTCAAGTTCTCCAAGAGGCAAACCAGGAGCAACTTCCAGGCAGTCCTGGACAAATTCGGCAAATACTGTGAGGAAAACACACTCCAACCAGCAAGAAAAGGTAAGAGAAGCGCCAGTACTCATCTCGAGGCCGAAATCCCGGAGCATAGAACATCTCTCTACAAGGTCTGCACTTGCGCGAGAAGCACGCAAAACGGGAAGGCCTATTTGCGCATGCGCAAGACGCCGCGCATGCGCAATCACAAAAAGGCCATCAGTACAGGAACCGCGATCTGTGCAAGTGCAAACGCTTCCTACGTGTTACATCACATGCATCATGACGTCCATTTAAAGGGGAAACGTCCCACATCAAAGAAAAAATCTTTTAAAGCTGTAAAACAACCATCCTTCACCTGGAATGACAGCACAATGCCTCAAATTGAACCAGGAAATGAAATTAATCTCTGAAGAACCCTGCAACAAGCAGTTACCTATGCCCAAACCGATGATTCCGACCTTGAATACTTCGATACTGACCTTTACATTTTCTCTGGACCTCGCGAGCCCAATGCCAGCTCCGACGCAAACAGTGATGATGTGGTCCGAGAAGACTACGACTCGGACGAACCTTTCACCTTGGGAGGCTACCCCAGTACCAAATCCGAACCGCAACTAGACGTGTTGCACATTGGCGACCACGACGATGGATTCTTCGGATTTGGAGAACTTCAGCCCAGCAGATATGACATCCCAACTCGTGAGTGCAGGATAATGCTGCAGCCTGACACTAAGAGACAGAGAGCGGTACAAGCCCAAAGAGAGCGGCCTGCTGCCACACAGAGCGTGGTCCACGCACCGCTCAGGGTTCCCGACTCTATGAAAGAAGACACGCAAGACGACACACCGCAGTCCTTGCACGAACAAGAAGTGACTCCAGTGTCACAAGCATCCACAGCGAGCACGTGGACACACTCCACGATAGAAGAAACGCAAGACTCCGACGCGCAGTCCTTGCAGGAACAAGACCATGAGGGTCTAGCAACCTCCTCTGACCAACTAGCAGCAGACGATGCAATTCTGCCATGCTCAAGTAAACAGCAAGAAGACTGTGACAGTCTACCACGCTCCAGTGCACAGCAGGACGACCATGACGGTCTATCATGCTACAGTGAAGAACAAAGAGACGATGACAGTCCAAGCCCAAATGAAGTACAACAGCAAGACAATGACAGTCCACCCACATTGTTTGCACCACCAGATGAAGACTCTAACAATTTACCCAACCCAAGTGAACAACAAGCAGCTACTGAGGCTCTACCCACGGCATGTGAGATGAGTGACGACAGCATCCCACTTCACATGTAAGATGTAAGATGTGCAAAGTGACAGACCTCAGCTAGTGTGTACAGAGGCACTCGACGATCACTGTGAGACCACTGGTGACTCCGGTGACAGCACGATACTTCCATCCTCATTCGCTCAAACCTCTCCACAAGTCAATTCATTCCTGCATGTTCCTACTCCAGATGTGCAGCTTCAAGAAATCTCAGCTCACTCCAGTGAACCTGCTAAGACTCCGGGTGGGGAGTATCAACAAGCCAACACTGACTCAGTTAAAACAGACAAGACTCCAGATGGGGAGCAACCAAACGCCCACTCTGATTCACGTAAGCTGGACTTTACTCCAGACAGGGAGTGCCGCAACCCAGTGATGGCACGCTCAGGGTGACAGCAAATGCCACAACGACAGGAGATGGATCACTTAACAATTACACTGGGTCAGTAATAACAAGCAGCGGCTACAGTCCAAGAGGAATACACCAATATTCACCACAGCTATATCCACACATTTTTTCCACACCAGCAGTGCAGCCAATGACAGCTCATGCTGGACAAGCCCAGTATTCAGGCATGCAGCAGCCAGCAATCTATGCAGCATATTCTCAAACAGGCCAGCACTACGGATGGCCCACTAATGGAATCAAGACCGAAGGTGGACTACCGTAAACGCAATCTGCACTACAGACTGGATTCCTTAGTTACAGCCCAGGATTTGCTGCACCCCAGCCTGGCCAGACGGCATATTCCTATCAGATGCAAGGTTCTAGTTTCACACCATCACCAGGTATTTATACGAGCAGCAATTCTGTTTCCAATTCGACAAGCTTCAACGGTTCTCAGCAGGATCACCCTCCCTGCACAGCATGTGGCCAGAATCAGTATGTACAGTCTTATCCAACTTCACCATATGGCACATCCATGACCTCGAAGGATACTGTTGATGGTACCTCGTCAATGTCAACACCTTATCAGCTACAAGATGCCATCCGACAGCACCATCACAAACATCAAAAAAGAAAGGGACTCCAAATCAGACAGCGAAGTGATTTAACTACTTCTTGGTTCCTGTGGCACAGGGACGCTGATGGCGTTCATAACCAAGAGACATTTGACCATGATGATTGATGGTTTATGGACTCACATGAATGATTTGGACTTATTGTTTAATCACTGTTCCCATGACTTGTATGTACCTTACCTTATCTACCTGTCTTTGTTCAATTTTCTTAAAGTGTACAGAAAATATGAACATATAAAAAGGTTGTGTTGCTAACTTTTGGTTGGTTCAATTGGCTCTGTTTTATAACATTTGCTCTCGAGTCGCCAGGTATCTTTATGATACCGCCACGAGGTTCAAGTTCAAGTAATGATCAATAACTCAATACACCAATTAGTAAGATTCAAATCAAAGCACATTTATTATACACAGTAATCTCTACTCATGCATAAATTCTACTCCTAAGCTACTTCTACAACTAACAGGCCTATACTTAACTTCGGACTGGCCCACCAGGTCAGGGGAACAAATGGCCTTTCGTTCGGGTTCTGAGTCTGTGGGATTCGAAGTTGGTACAGACTGGTAGCTAGGAGCGCCTATCTCGTAGCGAGCGTTGACTTAAGACTTACTGGCTTTTGGCGGTAGCTGTACCGGTCACTGTCAAGGGTTGGTTCGCGTTGCTGAGTGACCCAGTCAAGAAGAACGATTTGAACTTGGGGGCTTAACTTTATAGTCCTCAGGGGCTTCCCGCCTTTTGGGGCGTACCCTGTACCTGGTTCCAAGTGATTGGACTTCGTTCCAATCGCTTGGTTCGATTTCTCCAATACTGGAGCGGTTCCCTGATCCATGGGCGGTCTTGAGGTGTTCGTTAACCTCTTTTGTGTTGGCTCCTGCTGCCGCCGGGGAATCTGGCTTGGCTTTCTTTATCCCAAATGTTTCGATTGTACCTGGGGATCGCTCATTAGTATGTAGATGGCTGCTACCTTATTATGTAGATGGCTGCTTGTATCGATGCTGTCTGGGCTTTTGCAGCATCTAATACACAGTAAACTTGCACCTGCTAGTTTCTGCCTGTGTTGGCTGAATTTCCCTGCAGCCTTTGCTGTCCTCCATTTTACGTTGGGAGTTGGCCAACCCAGGTGGCTACAGGGATGTGGTGATGTGCATCAATGTAAATACATGTAGGCTAGCTAGACACTAGAGGAAGCACCAGTGACATCACACACACACTCAACCAATAGATCAAGTAGATAGGAAATGACCAACAGACATTCACGATACACAAGGAGGTGACACGACCACAGGGGGGTATTACACCAACCCATTAAATAAAGGACACCACACACATGATCTGCCTCTTTCCAGTGGAGACAGTCAGTGAGAACAGACACAGGGTTGATTCAATATTACACCCACCACGTGGATTGCAGCAGCTGGTTAGTCAATTCTGGGTAGCTATAGTAGGATTGGCAGTAGTATCGAACCCAAGTAATAGAAGTGTAAATAGTTTAATAAACGTGTTGAAGTTATCTCCACGTCTGAACCTTCTTTTGTCAAGTGCATCACAAGGAAGCCGCTTATGTTACACCTACAACATAACAAATCACCTCCTACAGAGCGTCCTGGAACTGAGATGTTTGACCTCCAACACACATCAACTTCTTCCTTTGTGTTAGATATGACTCCAATCACCAGCTCTTGTCCTGAATTGGAAAATTTAATTCATTTTGCCTCCAATTTCCAACCTCTTACCTTCATAGAATCTATCTCAGACTGTTCATTGCTCTTTCTTGCCTCCTACGTCTCCATTTCAGGGGAGAAGCTATCAACAAATATTCATTCTTAGCCCATTGACTCCCACAGCTACCTCAACTACACTTTCTCATACCTTTCATTCTCCCAGATTTCCCACCTGTCACATCTGTTCTGATGTTACAACCTTCTACACCTGTGCTGCAGATATTTCTTCTTTTTCCCTCATCCGAAGACACCCATGCACCGTGGCTGACAGGACCCACAATTGTGTCAGATAATTACTTCTTCTTTCACCCATTCCCCTCACCTCGAACTATGATAGTGTTCCCCTTGTCCTTATCTTCCTCCATTAATATCTTGCACCATTTCTGAGAACGCCAGCATAACATTATCAGCAAAAACGTTTTATTCCTCTTCTCTTTCAACATTCTGAAGCAACTGTTCCCTCCACTTCCAACAACACCTTTCTATGCAAGTAAGGAGATGCAACACCTACCCTTTTCCTCCTTGATCCTAACTGGCTGGCTGCTCTCTAATGCAGGACTGCCTCACGATTGAGGGGTGTTAGTCTTGCCTGTAGCCAATTGATGTTTGTTGAAGTGTGAAATGGCTGCGGGGCAGGTAGAGTTGGTGGGGGGCTCTTTGGAGAGTAGGATGGGAAACCCTGCCGTCTGAAATATCCTGGCCAACATTGCTAACATTTTCCAATTCTTATGGAAGATCATATGACTTGCAATGTTAACTCTGTTTCTCTCTCTAAAGATGCTGCAAGACCAGATATGTATTTCCAGCTTTTTCTTTGTTTATTTTATAATCTTTGGGAATGCATCCCTGTAAATTCTCCACTTGGTCAGTCAGCCCATCATTATCACTCATCAATGAAAAATACATGGAGTAAAATAAATAGTTTCAATGACTAATGGAGATGATCACAGTACATGAGGAAACTAGGGGACCCACTGGAAGAGAAGCTCAGGAAATCAGAATTAGCTGCTAGCTCTAGGGTTAATGGACAGTAATGTCAGGGATTGTAACACAAAATTAATGATTGTGGATCATCAAATGCAGAAAGGGGCTCTGATTATTCCCTCCCTCCTATCATGCATAGCAGATGACTGTGACTGCTGAGGTCAGTACCCACCCTCTGTGACATAATTAGTGGTGTTAATGAATAGACTTAGTAAAAGTTAGAGTGAGAGCACATGCTAACTAATGCTTGTACGCCAATGAACCATAAATGCCCGAAGGATCTGAGATTAGCAGAACTCCCAGCAAGTTGTTTACTGTTAGAAGGACAGACATGGAGTCAGAGCAGATGAAGTGCAGCCTCTGGGAAGATAGGGAAAGAGAAATAGTCTCCATTTAGGAGCAGATCACTCCGCTTCGGGTGAAAGGTTTGATAATAAACCTATATGTATACAAGATTGAAAATTAAACAATGTTCTGTGTATGCGATTAAGAGTGTATAAATATAGTGGAAATCTGCAACTTGGTAGAGTACTGTTTCAGGAGTCTCTCTGAGATAATGCTGTCTCTGGATGCTTTTGTCCTGCAAAGACAATCGTAACCTGTACCTTTGGCGATTCGAAGAATGAGTAGTGGTCTCATTGGAAAGTATAAAAAGCTGAGAGGCTGAAGATTCCAGGGTTTTGGGACGGGAAAGAAGTAATTTTCAGGATTTCATGGCATATTTTTAGATATTTACTGGGGGAAAAAATTCCACAGGATTCACACCGCTTCCATGGCGGGTAACCTCTGATCTGGCTACCCGCCATCATCTGAACACTTCAGTCAGCAATGCGCCAATTTAAAGGCTGCCCCAGAAGTCCCCAGCCACTTATTCAAAGTCCAAGGCAGAGGATGGAATAAGTCTGCATTTTGATTCTCAGAGACCACCCTTGGCAGACTGTCGAATGTAATGGAAGAGCTTCGCCACATCTTTTACTCACGAATAGAGAGGAGGCCTTCAAGTAAAGTCATCAACCCCCCCGCCCCCCCATGGGAGGTCGTGGCAGGACTGGTAAGCACTCTCCAGAGGAGGACGACCATCCAATGCAAGAACAGGATGAGTGATCTCTCCTGTTCTGCCAGGGTGAGTCACTTTTCTCATCACTCTCCACTCAGACATCCACTGGAAGCTCACTCATTGCCACTGAGACAACTGCATCTGTGTTCCACTGAAAGGCTCGATGCTCATGGCTTGAAAGGGTTAATACATCAAATCATACAAGTTCATGTCTAAAACATACAAAGGTTTTAAAATACAACCCTAGTGCTCACATGGGCTGCTACTTGCCATAATTGGGGGAGTTTGAATTCCCTCAGACAGAACAAGTTACCAGCAGGCCTGTGGCCACAGCAACAGACAAGATTCAAGGACCTTTTAGTTACAGCAAGGATATACTTACACAGCTTGTACACAAACATTTAATAATTCAATTGATCATGCAGCTGTGAACTGTGGAAACATAGGACAATGGGATGGAGTATGTGACACCACAGATAATGTATACTTCCAATTTTATGTATGTCTCGTAGCTAATAGATAAGTAGAGACACCTACATGCTTGGCGATATAATTAATTTATAACTGCCGGAATTATGATTGGTAACTATACTCAGGTGCAATGCAGTATGCAATCCTAATTATTAGTTGTGAATACACATAGATAGTTTTTGAATAAATGTATTATTTTGATTAATGCATGTTAATTATTTGAGATAACACACACAAAAGTATAATTGCTCAATTCTTTCTGTGATCAGGGAGTGGGCAATTCATGTAGTGGTAGGTTAGCTCCCCTGCTACAGCCTGCAATAAAGTTCTGAACTGAAACTGAACTCTAAATGTCGTCTGGTCAGTGAGAGTGAAATATACTACAGTTGAATATCTACCAGTGAAGCTCCCACAACAAACGTTGATGAGGAAGGGATATGCCCAGTCAAGCTGTGAAGACAGCGTTACGGTGTGGTGAGTATTATTTATTCTTTGACGATAGTCTCCAACCGGTTACTGTCAGATTAAAGCGGATCTCAGTAAAAGGAGTATCCAAACCCAGAGGCCAGACGACCATGAAGGAGTAAGAGGGACATCCCGGGGGCCTATGAAATTAATTGTTGAAGATCAGCTTAAGTGAAAAGAAAAAGATAAATGAATTAAATAAATTATTATTATATTATTTTAACCAGTGTGAGCTTGAAGTGTTCTGTCTCTTTAAGAATCAGTAGCTGTGAGAGAAAGCTGAGGATTAACTGTTTGAGAGCTGCGTGTTTTGTTTGTTTATGTGGATGTTCGTAGAGTTGTGTTATTGTTAAGGTTTATCTTTCTGGGGAATTAACAGTGTTTTTAATTTCAGACACTTTGAAAGTGGGAGGTCTGCAGTCTCGGAAAAGGAGATTAGTCATGAGATTAGCCTCAGATATCCGAATTTCACAATGGCAGCAAGCACTGAGGAAATCAATCTTGGGTTCGCTAGAGTGTGGGGAGGTGAGGGGACTATGTCTCTACACATTGCCCGAAGGTTTAGAAGGTGAATCGGTAAAAATAAGGATGGGTTCCTACCGACCCTCCACTGCACAGCAGGTAATGGTAGGAGGCTCAGACTCGTGACAAGAAAGACAAAGCTGTTGTCATTATTCTGAGCCTGTACGTACAACAAGCAGAGTTGATGCATCAACAAGATTTAAACTCTATGGCTTGCTCTGGGGACAGCAGTGGAGATCAGCCAAAATGGGTATGACCGCTCCCCTGGCTGCGGTGCAGGTCGCCTCAGCTGATAAATTCCTCCCAGAAACATCGCTGATTATAACTTAGAGGGATAGGCAACCGACCTCCACCCCTAGGACAGTTAGCCCCTTTCCAAATGGTGGTGAAAGAACTGCGTGAACATACCCAGACAAGGAATGTCAAAACAGTGCATTTTGCTACCACAGAGAAACAAATGTCATAATAAAATTGATCAAATAAAGAATTAGTTGGGTTGCAGATGAAATACAAATTTGTATTGTTCTGAGTCAAGGTCAGATTATAAGCTTGCAGTTTGGCGGCAATCCAATTTGAATTCTTCAAAACAAGTTAAAAATGAACTGTTAAGATTTCTTTCAAACTTGATTAAGTAACGAAATTCAAATCAGTTTAAAGGAAAAATAATGGATAGAGGAAAAGAAATTGGAGCACAAAAGTTAACTATTTCAACAGGCAATTGATTAGTTTTTAAATTGCCCAGAAACCTGTCTAAATGACTCGATATAAGGTTTAATTGTCGATTTAGCGGAACTCAATGACACCAGTTAAAAGTAGACATTTTAAGCATGCTCCAGAGAAATTTGGAACAAAATGTGAGAAACATATTGTGCTATCACATCACCCCCATTAAGAAACAAAGGTTTTGAAGGCTGTAATGTGTTTTGAAGGCTGTAATGTGTTTGGAAGAAAATGCTTTTGAGATTTGAACTTAAACAAAGAATAGGAGATGCCGATGAAATCAATTGTTGACGATTAGCTTAAGTGAAAAGAAAAGGATAAATGAATTAAATAAATAATAAGTCTTATAATGAAGACAAATGGAGGATCTTGCTTATTATTTTAACCAGAGTGTAAGCTTGAAGTGTTCTGTCTCTTTAAGAATCAGTAGCGGTGAGAGAAAGCTGAGGATTAACTGTTTTGAGACTTACGAGGTGCGTGTTTTGTTTATGTGGGTGTTCATAGAGTTCTGTTATTGTTAAGGTTTATCTTTCTGGGGAATGAACCTCGCGTTTTTAATTTTAAATATTTTGGCAGTTTAGAACAGTTGCCACAAGGACATTTATGCAATTCATATTGCTTATTGTTGTTTTAAAGCTCTTGATGTGTTTCGCTGCTGGTGTCAGTCATAGAATCCCTACAGTGCAGGAGGCCATTTGCCTATCTAGTCTGCACCAACTCTCTTGAAAAGAGTTCCCTACTTAGGCACCCCCCACCCCTTCCCATCCCTTTGTAACCCACCTAACCTTGAGACACAAAGGGGCCATTTAGCATGACCATTCCACCTGACATGCACATCTTTGGAGCACCCATAGGAAACCCATGCAGATACAGGGAGAACATACAAACTCCACAGAGGGCCTGAATTGAACCCGGCTCCCTGGCGCTGTGAGGCAGCAGTGCTAACCACTGTGCATGAATGATATTCATGAGTGCCTGTTTCAAGCAAAATGTTTTCTGTGTGAAATTTTAATCTTTGAGATCAGTTCCCGTGATTTCAGTCAAACAGCTAACGAAACCTGGAATCATGTTTTTCTGTATATGAAAACATATACACGGGGTAAAGCCAGTCTCGTACCCACACTTACAGAAGGAAACACAATAAGACGCACAGCAGCAGAGTTATTATGTGGGGAATCAAATACCCAGGCAATCTCAGACTCAAGGTAGAAAAAACAATGTTAAATGATTTATTTTAGTTTAGTTAACACATGATCTAAGTATGTGAACTCAATATTATTCCAAACTGAATCCCAAACAACATCCAGAAGACAAAAGACCCTTTTAACCAAGAGAGCAGTTTTAAATTCTCGACTGAAAGCAGTTATCACTCTGAAATCACCCAAATGAACATTCTTTAGCTTGTAGAGAGATCCATGCACATCTGCTGGCTTTCACTGCGGCTCTTCTCTGAAAACAAAACTAAAAACTCAGTGTAGCAGCCTGCTCAAAAACAAAAGTAAAGCAGACAGACAGCCCAGCTCCACCCACACTCTGACATCACTGATAAACACCCATTTCTTAACAGCACTGATAAACACCCATTTCTTAAAAGGTACTCTCACGTGACACCTCCCCCAAGAAAAAAAAAACAATCAACTTCAAGATGGTTTCATTTTTCACCTTTTCACTTTCCTTTAAGAAATATGGACAGTGAATATACATTTCTTTTTAACAAAACAAAACACGCAAACATTTATAAGAACAGTCCATTTTAGTTCTTCTTCCTCTAACTGGAATCCTTCTCGATTGACAGTCTCTTTGAACAAGAAGGTCTCTGCACGATCCGTCCATTTCTCTGCGCCTCGGCATTTCTCTTTAAAATCAGATACATTAGTTCAATCTGATCACAGAGTCCCTTGTAATTCTATAACACAGGAACATCGGTTATCACAGCTTTCAGGCAGTCAAATGCCTGTTGAAAGTCTGCTGTCCACTGAAATGTTCGACGTTCCTTCAGCAAGTCCGATTGTGGAACAACCACACTCCTAAAATTTGATACAAATTTCTGGTGAAATCCACTCATACCAAGAAATCGCATTATTTCCCGTCATGTCGAGGGTATTGGAAACTCCCCTCAACGTTTCTTCAGCAAGTCCGTCAGTGGAACAACCACACTACTAAAATTTGATCCTAATTTCCGGTGAAGTCCACTCATAACAAGAAATCACATTATTTCCCGTCCTGTCGAGGGTATTGGAAACTCCCCAATAACTTTTGTTTTCACATCCCGTGGGACCATTCAACCCTGTCCGATTGTATGGCCAAGGAAAGTGACTTGGGCTTTTCCAAATTCACTTTTGGCTAGGTTTACCACCAAACTTGCCTCTTGAAGTCGATCGAATAACTCCATCAGATGTTATAAATGTTCTTTCTATGTCTGGCTGAAAATTACCAGATCGTCGATGTATACCGCACAATTGGGTAGTCCTGAAACAACTTTGTTAGTTAACCGTTGAAATGTGGCTGGGGTGTTTTTCATGCCAAATGGCATAATTTGAATTGGCATGTACCATCTGGAGTCACAAAAGCAGAAATCTCCTTCGCCCTGTCAGATAAAGGTACCTGCCAGTAACCTTTAAGTAAATCCAGTTTGGAAATAAAAGCGTATTGTCCCACTTTCTAAATGCAATCCTCCAATCGTGGGATAGGATAAGAGTCCGTTCTTGTAACTGCATTAATCTTTCTATAGTCCACACACAACTGTTGGGTACCATCCGGATTTGGTACCATCACTATGGGTGAGCTCCATTGGCTGCAACCCACTTCAATTATGCCATTTTTAAGCATACTTTCGATCTCTTTGTTAACCTGTGCCAATTTTAAAGGGCTAAGTCTATATGGATGTTGTTTGATTGGAACAGCATTTCCAACATCTACATCATGTATAGCCATTTTAGTACTTCCCAATTTATCTCCACAAACCTACCCATGTGATATCAATAACTCTTTCAGGTCAGTCCATTTTTCCTCTGGAAGATAACTCAAAAATTTATCCAAATTTTTAAGAACATCCTTGTTTTCCAATTTAATTTGAGGTTTGTCAAATTCAAAATCATCTGGATTTGGTTCGTCACTGAGTTAGAATCTTTAAAATCTCCTTCTTTTGCTCTCCTTCCCTGTCAAAGTACCTTTTAAGCATATTCACATGACACAATCGGTGAGTCTTCCTTCTATCTGGCGCTCTTACCACATAATTCACCTCACTTAATTTCCTTTCAATCTGATAAGGTCCACAAAACCTTGCTTTTAAAGTACGAAGTCTTACAACACCAGGTTAAAGTCCAACAGGTTTGTTTCGATGACACTAGCTTTCAGAGCGCTGCTCCTTCCTCAGGTGAATGAAGAGGTATGTTCCAGAAACACATATATAGACAGATTCAATGGTCCTCTTACCTCAGGACCCAACATATTTGTCTATATATGTGTTTCTGGAACGTATGTTTCTTCATTCACCTGAGGAAGGAGCAGCGCTCTGAAAGCTAGTGACATCGAAACAAACCTGTTGGACTTTAACCTGGTGTTGTAAGACTTCGTACTGTGCTCACCCCAGTCCAACGCCGGCATCTCCACATCATTGCTTTTAAAGGTTCACCTACCACTGGTAACAATACTAAAGCTTCATCTCCACTGGCAAAACTACGAACTTGGATTTCTTGTCTGCTACCTGTTTCATCACATGTTGTGCAATTTTTAAATGCTGTCCAGCCAATTCACCTGCTCGATTTAATTGTTCCCTAAAATTTGACACGTAATCCAATAGTGTAATTTCCGATTTCTCACTCACCAATTTTTCCTTAATCAATTTAAGTGGTCCTCTTACCTCAGGACCAGAAAATTAATTCAAAAGGAATGAATTTGGTTGACTCATTAGGTACATCCCTAATTGCAAACAGTACAAATGGAATTCCTATATCCCTATCCTCTGGATAACCTTGACAATAAGCCCTCAACATAGTCTTTAAGGTCTGATGCCACCTTTCTAACGCTCCCTGCAATTCTGGATGGTACGCAGTTGATTTAAATAGTTTTATTCCTAAGCTATCCATAACTTGTTTGAATAACCTCGAGGTAAAATTTGATCCTTGATCCGATTGTATTTCTGTGGGTAGTCCATATCTGGTAAAGAATTTAATTAACTCCTCCATAATCTTTTTAGCGTACTGGAAAGACCTCTGGAAACCTAGTAGACACATCCATTATTGTCAAAAGATATTGATTCCCACTTTTTAGGAAGGGGTCCTGCGCAATCAATTAGAATCCTTGTAAAAGGTTCCTCAAATGCTGGAATGGGTATTAAGGGCGTTGGTTTTATCACTGCTTGAGGTTTTCCTATCACTTGACATGTGTGCCATGATTGAAAAAATTTACCTACATTTTTATGTAGTCCAAGCCAATAAAAATGTTTTTGGATTTTAGCTTGAGTTTTCCTTATTCCCACTGGTACCTCATGTGCTACTCGCAACACCTCCTTTCTATACCCTACCGGCAATACTACTTGATGAACTTCTGCCCACTTTTCATTCGCCTGCATATGTAAAGGTCTCCATTTTCTCATCAAGACATCATTTTTACAGTAATAACACTCTAGTATACACTCCTATTCCTCTTCCGCGTATGCTTCCTGATACATCTGTTTTATTTCTATATCTTTCTGTTGTAACTCTGCTAATTTTCCTAACTAAAATATCCGCCTCATCCTCCACCTGTTCTTGTTCTTTTCCAACCATCTGATCAAAAATCGTTTCTGATAATTGCACTTCAACTTTATCTTTTCTCTTTGATTTCTCCTCGTCTTAATCTGTGACTTTGCGACCTTGTTACAACACAATCCGGGAAAATTCCAGGATATTCGTCCTTCAACACTTCAGGTGACTGATTTTCCACTGGCTTATCAACCACAGTAGGCATCACTCCCACCTGCGATCCAGCTACATCATTACCCAAGATAAACTGTATTCCTGGACAAGATAGTTTCTCTATTACTCCTATTACAACTTCACCACTCTTCACTGGACTTTCCAACCTTACATAATTGAACACTACTCCTCTCACCCTGAATTCCACATATTACCACCTTTTCTGGCAACATTCTTCCCAAACTACATAACTCCTCATCCCTTACCATAAAAGATTGGCTAGCTCCCATATCTCTTAAAATTGGGACTTCTTTACCTGCTCCTTCTGGTACACATGAGTAAACTTTACCCACACAAGTAGATTCTTTAAGACATCTGGCACCTTCTTATCAATCACCTCTTGATCAGGCTGTACAATCTTTTGCACTTCCTTCGCTTCACTTGGGCTTTTCTTTACCACTTTAACAAAACCCATTGCCTTATCCTGTTTTACCATATCAGCCTTCTCAGTGCTTTTCTTCAACCACGAACACTGTGACTTTTACATGGCCTAGTTTATTACAGTGAAAACATTTGAAACTTTTCATGTCTCTTCCACCCTCCTGGATTTCATTTTTAGTCTGAGGTACACTCTCACTCTCCTTATTATCTCCATCAGATCACCTTTACCACTGAGTATTTCTCATGTCCCCAGTTTCTATCCATCACAGGCTGAAACTGATGTCGGAAACCAAACTTTGATTTATGAACTAATTCATAATCATCTGCCATTTCTGCTGCTAACCTCGCAGTTTCAACCCTCTGCTCTTCCACACGAGTTCTCACTACATCAGGAATTGAAGTTTTAAACTCCTCCAAAAGTATAATTTCTCTGAGAGTTTCATACGTTTGGTCTATTTTCAAAGCCCTTATCCACCTATCAAAATTACTCTGTTTGATCCTTTCAAACTCAATGTATGTTTGATCAAATTCTTTCCTTAAATTTCTAAACCTTCGTCTGTAGGCTTCAGGCACTAGTTCATATGTACTGAAGATGGATTTTTTCACCTCCTCATACGACCCAGATGCCTCCTCCGGTAGTGATCCAAACACTTTATTCGCCCTCCCTACCAGCTTTGTTTGAATCAGTAATACCCACATATCCTGTAGCCATTTCATTTGTTTAGCCACCTTCTCAAATGAAATGAAAAAGGCTTCTACCTCCTTCTCGTCAAACCTTGGCAATGCTTGAATATATTTAAATAGATCCCCACCAAGCCTTCGACTTATGACGCTCTTTCTCACTGTCCTCATAACTATCATCCAACTGCACATTTCCCTTCACATCCATCAATTTTAACTGACTGTCATATTTCATGACCATGTTCTGAAGTTCAAACTCTCTCTCTTTTATCTTTTTTCTGATCTGTATCTCCCTTTTTTTTATTCCGTTAGGACTATTCTTTCTTTTCTCCTTCATATTTAATTCTTTCTCATGTTCCATTTGTTTAATTTGTAACTGAAATTTTTGCCATTTCCAATGAGTCAAACTGTATCTCAGGCAATTTTAAATGCTTAGCCACCGCCATAATTAACTCATCTTTTCACATTGTCAGGTAATGTTAACTGCAATGTTTTTGCCAACTCTAAAAGCGTGTTTTTAGTCTCTGTCCGCAAGGTACTGCGTGTGACCGTCTCCACCCCCAAAAACATCAGAGCCTCTGAAAGAGCCATTGTCCACAACACACTCCCTACTTAAACTGAAATATCACACCTGAAAAGCACCCACAATATGCTCACCCCTCACTGTCTTTAAGTTCACTAAGCCATTCCAATAGATAGACCTTTATTCCCCTCGAGCCCCCAATTTGTTAAGGTCCAGGGTTTAGAGAACCCCAAAGTGTATCATGGAGTTCACCTGACCCTTAACTTTGAATTTATTGTGGTTATGGGGAGCACATGGGCCTGCCTTTCAGGTGTTATTCAACAGAGTGTTACAGTACTTTTAAATTAAAACAATGTTTATTCATGAAACCAGTTAACACTTTATAAACATCTTAACAACTATCAACACCAATAAATCCTCAAAGAATACACTACTCTGCAGATGGCCCTTAATAAATTCCCAAACAACATCCAGAAGACAAAATACCCTTTTCACACAGAGATCAGGTTTAAATTCTCGACTGAAAGCAGTTATCACTCTGAAATCACCCAAATGAACACTTTTTAGCTTGTAGAGAGATCCATGCACATCTGCTGGCTTTCACCGCAGCTCTTTTCTCTGAAAACAAAACTAAAATCTCACTCTGTAGCAGCCTGCTCAAAAACGAAAGCAAAGCAGGCAGACAACCCAGCTCCACCCACACTCTGACATGACTGATGAACACCCACTTCTTAAAGACCCATTTCTTAAAGGTACTCTGACATGACAGTGATTCAAGAGGTCAGGTTTGAACAATCACTACTGATACAAACTATCTACCTCCATCACAATTAAGTCTGTTGTGCTAAGGAAAACATGAATTAAAACAATCAGGCTTGCGGATTGAATTAGCGCAGTTTTACTTGTGATTTTTAAGCAAAGTCACACTGTTCCATTATTTTAGATTTCGTAAGATTAGAATTAAATTCTGTAATTAACTCTCGTAATTTTTCAGTTCTTCAAATGACTGAATATAGTGTTATATTTAGCAGGCCAATCTCTTTGAACATTGATATGTATTTTATACAGACTTTATGTAATTTTAAAGATGAAGAAACTCATTCCAAATAAGCAAAGAGAATAAATAGTGACCTTCAAATAACTTGTCCAAAAGATAGACAGCATATTTTCCTCATTCTGAACAAATGGAAAGGGCGATTATTCCACTTTAGTAAATAGTAACAGAAGCAAATGTTAATGAGAGGGATGGTCCCACAGGTAATTGATACATTAGAAGGCTGTCAAGGAACTATAGGATTGCGGAGTTTATTTTGGTGTAGTTTACTTGGTTTGGCACAAAATAAGGGACGAGGGGGAATTATATTAAGAGATGACCATCACCTTCGAGAAAGCAATTAGAACAATCAGATTAATCATGGACACCTTAAGACAATTAAGAATTAGACTGGTCTCATTAAAGCCAATCAGAATGCAATAAGATCATTCATCACACTGGAGGATATATGTTGGGATTAGTTAGCAAGCAGCAGCTTTCACTAACCAAGTTGTGAATTGAGTATGGAACTGAAATATTGTTTACAGTGGGTGCTGTTGAGAAAGACTGGGGACCTGAAGGATCCGAGAGGCAACCTCAATGTAAAAAGAAATGATCTATTTGAAAATCTGCGGCAGTCACACCGTGGTTAGCACTGTTGCTTCACAGCTCCAGGCTCCCAGGTTCGAATCCTGGCTTGGGTCACAGTCTGTGCGGAGTCTGCATGTTGTCCCTGTGTCTGCGTAGGTTTCCTCTGGGTTTTCTGGTTTCCTCCCACAGTCCAACGATTAGGTTAGGTGGATTGGCTATGTGAAATTGCCCTTAGTGTCCAAAAGGTTTAGATGGGGTTACGGGGATAGGGTGGAGGTGTGGGCTTGGGTGTGGTGCTGTTTCCAAGGGCTGGTGCAGACTCGATGGGCCGATTGGCCTCGTTCTGCACTGTAAATTCTTATAATTTGAATAGGGGGATTGAAAGGGTTAATAAATCAAATCATACAAGTTTATGTATAAAATCTACAAAGGTTTTAAAATAAAACCCAAGTGCTCAATGGGCTGCTACTTACCACAACTGGGGAGTTCGAATTCCCACAGACAGAACAAGCTAGCAACAGAAGCCTGTGGCCACAGTAACAGATAAGATTCAAGGACCTTTTGGGTTGCAGCAAGGATATAGTCAAACAGTTGCACACAAACATTCATAATTAAATTGTTCATGCAACTGTGAAGCATGCAAACATAGGACAATGGGGTGGGAGTATGGGACACCACAGATAACACATACTTCTAATCTTACGTATGTCTAGAAACACCTACTACTTGGTGATATTATAATTAATTTGTGTATGCCTGATTTATGATTGGTATCTATACTCATATGTAATGCATGATGTAATCCTAATTATTAGTTGTGGATGGACATAGATGTTTTTTGAACAAATGTATTCTTTAGATTTGGGTATGTTAATTACTTGAGATAATGCACAAAAGTATAATTGCGCAATTCTTTCTGTGATCAGGGAGCGGGCAAGCATCTAGTGGTAGCATTGCTCCCCTTCTATAGCGTGTAATGAAGTTCTGAAACTCAACTTTGAGTGTCACCTGGTCAGTTGCGGAGTGAAGTATGCTATGTTGTGCTTAGTCCCTTGAACTTTATGAAGCAACTCACCAATTTGATATGTCAACACCAGGATCCTTTTAGTGTGTCTCGTGTGGTAAAATGGCAATCTGATAGAGCACGTTATCATGGAGTCTTGCTACTCCTCTGAAACTTATGCCTAGCACTGTCCAATTACATGTACGTCTTATTACCCTCTCAATCTTCTTCTGAAGATGGCCAGATGTGTCTCCTTTTATATCCGGGTCCCAGGTCACATGACTTTGGTCTTGAGAAAGCATGGTGTGCCTGTACCGCCACCTGCTGGTTGGAGGTCACACACCATCCAACTATGGTATAGGCCCATAGGCATATCACCACATCCCCCTTCTTCACAAAACATAAATTTTAATTATTTTTACAGGCAACATTACACATTACATTTTAGACAGATATGACGTGTAGCTGGTACAGTGAGCAAGTTTTACAAAAAGTGTCCATTTGCATTCTATGCAGATGTCATTGTTTCAAGTCAGTGCCCACTTCCGCAGAATCTGGCTTGCTTTCCGGCTTCTTGCTTTACTTATGCTTCGCCCTGTGTCTTTGAAAGGCTTGTGTCCAAGACTGCCACATTTGTGTTACCAGTCGCTTTTGTTTTCTGGCACGTTGTTGCTTGTTACCTGCAAGTGCTTTCGATACTGGTTGGCTGGCGGGATGCGGTAGTTCTCCCAGTCTTTTCTTCTTTTTCCTTTTCATTTTCAGAACATGGTGAAGTATTCCTTGATTGTCTTCTTTGTAGCAGCCTCTGGCTTGGCGCTGGTTGTCGAGGTCTAGGTGTCTCTGGTTGGTGTGAGCATGCCCACTTCTGCAGCCTCATCAACACGCTGGATCACCTCGGATTCTAATGCCGGCGTGGAGGATGGAATCGTGGTTGGCGGTCTCACTTCATATCAGCGTGATGGAGCTTCGGTGACTTGCTCGTCATCACTGCAGATGACTATAGTGTCTAGCTTAGCTGATCCAAGCCCTGGGTCTTCTATATCGAACTCGAACGGTATGGCAACTGCTCGGCCCAGGACCGCAAGAAACTTCAGAGAGTCGTGAACACCGCCCAGTCCATCACACAAACCTGCCTCCCATCCATTGACTCCATCTACACCTCCCGCTGCCGGGGGAAAGCGGCCAATATAATCAAAGATCCCTCCCACCCGGCTTACTCACTCTTCCAACTTCTTCCATCGGGCAGGAGATACAGAAGTCTGAGAACACGCACAAACAGACTCAAAAACAGCTTCTTCCCCACTGTCACCAGACTCCTAAATGACCTTCTTATGGACTGATTTCATTAACACTACACCCTGTATGCTTCATCCGATGCCAGTGCTTTTGTAGTTACATTGTGTATGTTGTGTTGCCCTATTATGTATTTTCTTTTATTCCCTTTTCTTCTCATGTACTTAATGATCTGTTGAGCTGCTCGCAGAAAAATACTTTTCACTGTACCTCGGTAAACGTGACAATAAACAAATCCAATCCAATCCAACTCGCAAATATGCGAGTGCTCGTGGAGCTGTAAAATGATATGGTCATTGGGTCGTCCTCCGAGTCAGTGTCAGATTCGCCTAATATTTCGACCTTCACATCGCTGCAATCAGCACCTTCACCCATGTCCTCCCACTTGGCATCAGTTTTGTTGACTTGTTGGTTTACATTTATGGAGCCGTTTCAAGGACTTGTGGCAGGACATCACATATCTTCGAGGCCAGTTTTTTCAAGATCGGTACAACGTCTCGCATCTCTGGTTCCCTCAATAGCCGATCTTCAGTACCATCAGCAGCCTTGAATTCTACATGCGCTGTATCCAAACTCCACAGAGTCCAGCGTGGCGGTCCGGGCGTTCCCTGTGACCACCTCATCATTGCATGCAGACCACCGAAGCCTTGTCTCTGAAGCGTCATCTGTGCTGCTGGAGAAGGGATGTACAAGCAGCTCATAGTGTTCATCATCCGGCTCACCTTCATCATCGTCAGTAACCTCAAACAGACTTTCACAGTAGTCAGCCTCGGATTCAGCATCATCGTCAGTCTTTTCACCTGAAAAATATAGTTTCGCATAAGAATTATTTGTTTTTGAAATAGCGCACCAAGTTCAAAATCAGCCTTTTGTTTGACTGCCAAAGCTTGGCTTAAAATTCCACCCTGTGGAACTTCAGTGGGACTGAAGAAGTTGAAGAACGATTCCTTGGATATGGTTCTTGTCTTGGATTACTTCGACCCCTTTGCTTTGCTTTCATTCGAATTGTTCGTACTGTTACATTTTTGCCCTCCCTCCAGTCGATTGTGCAGCCTGTGCAGCTGATGATCTGCGGCTCATCCAAGCGCATGATTTCAGCAGCAGATTCCAATTGATACACTTGAGTGATCACCTCATTCGTTAAATACTCATTAAGCCCGAATGTAAACTCCAGAGTGAAGCTCCACGACTTGTCAATCTCTGTCCATTTAATACTCCCATCTCACAGATGCTTTAATACCAGTTCATCATGTCCTCACATCATGCCATTGAGACAATGCATGTGCTTCATGATTTAACCAGAATTCCGGAATGCTCACCGGCAATTCCGTCCTTCTGCCTGGTTTGCCGTCTTCCACTAGGATTTTGTCTAAATCCTCATACACCATAGTGCCTTGTAGTGATTCACTGTGCTCAGGTGACCAGCTATCTCCTCGGAGATTTAGTTGCTCGACTAGATTCAAGGGCTCACACGATTTTATACCAATTACTGAGTCCATATCCAAAACTACAATCTGAAAGAGTATTGTGTGCTTTACACCTGCCACTGAGGACTAATTCGCAAACATCAAAAGGTCTCTAGAATTCTTGTGCCGAAGTCTATCATGATCCCATACCAATTAACAAAGTCTCGCTGCACATTTAGCTTTTGCAAAGCATGTCGACTTACGAGGTTGGCTAGCGCTTTGGGGTCAAAGCCACACCGAATGAAAGTATCATTGAACATTACCTTCGATTTCAGTATGGATGTAAAAGTTTTCGGAACATTCTGATTGTCTTCATGCTTTGTTCCGATTCTGCTTCCATCTTTGTTTCTGTTCGTCGTGTGGTTTCTCA
The DNA here is from genome assembly GCF_047496885.1 of Scyliorhinus torazame. Classification (NCBI taxonomy): domain Eukaryota; kingdom Metazoa; phylum Chordata; class Chondrichthyes; order Carcharhiniformes; family Scyliorhinidae; genus Scyliorhinus; species Scyliorhinus torazame. Next base: position 277,903,063 of record NC_092712.1, read on the forward strand.
GCGCGATGAGATCAATTAAAAATTGTACTTCTGTGTTTATCTCATCTACTGCAAGCATCGCTCGTGAATTACCTATGATGGAACGAGCAAAGCATTGCTTTGCAAAGTGCCCAACACGGCAGCACCTAGAACAAACTTTTCCATAGGCTGGACATTGCCGAGGGGGATGTCGAGTGCCAAATTTTGGGTGCAAGCTGGCAGTGGCGGCTCCTGTCTGCCGCTTAAAATGGCAACCCGCAGTGAGACCACTGACTGGATTCTCCATTTCAGTGGGTAAGTGATGACGCCAGCGGAGCACGTGTGGTCTTTTACAGCCCAGCCTGATGAAAGGCGAATCATTTTGCTGCTAACATTGGCAGGTTTACAAGCGCTCGAACTATATAACTCGTTTGTCTTTGAAAGTGAGGGGGCTCAGAAGAACTTTGATGAAATGATAAAGCGCTTCGATAAGCATCATTCCCCCAAGAAGAATGAAACAGATCAGCGCTATAAGTTTCGTATGCAGACCCAGAGACCTGTGAATCATTTGACAGTTTTGTCACAGACTTGAGGACTACCACTCAACCCAGTCACTGTGAATGCCTTATCTCAGCACATGGAACCCAGTGGCTAGACCCTTATTAAAAATGTGTATCTGCCTCCATTGTCCTTAGGGGCACACCTAATTAAGGAGGAGCCTAGATCAGGAGAGATGAAACGGTCCACCTTACATCACTCTGATATAATTCTGGTCAATGAGAATGCACAAAATGCCTGGAGCCAGACAGCAGTCAGATATTTGCAGTACCTCTTTGAGGAATAAGGTATTGTTGCCCTTGCAAGTCATCATCATCCTCCCGCAACATGGGGACTATGGACAATCGCTCCCTTCTCATGACACCCCATTATAGAATCATAGTATCCCGCCAGTGCAAAAGAAGGTCATTCAGCCCATCGAGTCTGCGCCAACCCTTTTGAATGAGCTACCCATTTACGCTCTCCATCCACCCTGCCCTATCCCTGTAACCCCATAGCCTAACATGCAAATAAAGGGGCAATTTAGCATGGCCAATCCACCTAACCTGCACATCTTTGGACTGCGGGAGGAAACCGGAGCACCCCGAGAAAACCCACGCAGATGCGGGGAGAACATACAAACTGCACACAGTGACAAAGGCCGGAATTGAACCCGGGTCCTTGGTGCTGTGAGGCAGCAGTGCTAACCACTGTGCCGCCCCTAGTGTGTGTATGTCAGTCAGCAAACTGGAGAGCACTGCACATGGAAGGATCTTCAGGCTGATGGGACATTATCATAGACCCTAATGATTACCGTCCCTGAAATGGGAGGCAATTAGCACATCCAAAGCTTACCTGTCCCTTCCGACAATCACCTGATGGCCTTCTTCCGCTTCATCCATGATCTCTTCTTTGTCGTCCACCTTGACGTCCTCTTCATCAGTAGAGATGTAGCACTCCTACATCTCCTCCTCAGGCAGCTCCTCACCCTGTTGAAGTTCTAAGTTGTGCAAGGTGTAGCCACGATGCATGACACCCTCTGCAGATTGTATTGCAGAGCACCACCAACTGGTCCAAGCACCAGAACTGCATTTCCAGCATTCCTGGAGTCTGCTCCACCAAGGTGCGAGTTGCAGCATGAGCCTTGTTATATCTGGTCTCTGATGCAATTTGTGGCCTCCGCACAAGCATCATCAGCCACACCCTCAGAGGGTATTCCTTGTTCCCAAGGAATCAATCTTGTAGCCCCTGTGCTCCCGCAAAAATGTTGGGTATCTAAAATTGGCTAAGGATATAGCTAGCATAAACACTCACTGCGAATCTAGCACAAACCTGGAGGATACATTTTGTGTGGTCGCAGACTAGGTGAACTCTCAGGAATAGAAGCCCTTGCAGTTGATAGACTGCACTCCTTGATGTCAGGGGCAATCAGATAGCCATGTGAGTGCAGTCGATGGCTCCCTGCGCTTGTGAGAAGCCTGCTATCTGTGTGAATCCCATGGTTCTTGCGTCCTGGCTTGCCTGATCCCAGTCAAAACAGATGTAGTTGTGAGTCCTTGCGAAGAGTGCATCCATCACCTCCTTGATGCAATTTTGAGTGGAGCCAGTCACATAAACGTAGAAGGTGGCTGTGACTTTCAAAGTCACAGGCAGTGTATGCCCTCCAGGCCCATACAGCACCAACTCCTTATGAGCCACCATGTCCTTGGACCGGTGAAGTCTTTGCCGACACTGGCTGTTGTTCATCACTCTGAAGGTCAGATGCCATCAGCAGACCCTGGGCTGTAGAGGTGCTTTTGAGCAGCTACTATCTATGGTCTCGACTGTGGCAGAGGAGCAGGCCCTGCCACCCTTTCCTTCTCAGGGCTCTGCTCCTGCCTCAGGAGAGCCTGTGCCTCTGTTGATGTCCTCTTTCCTTTTGATTTGCAAGAAGGATAGCCTGTTTGACAGGCTCCATCTCCCTCTCATGCCATTCACAGCAAGATAAGAAGTAAAGGGAGTGAATATTGAGGATAGATTGACCCTTTTGTCTATTCACCCCCAATAGCAGTATCTCAATGGTCATAGACTACAGTGCTGGCCACCACATTGTGGATATTTTCCTTACAGTCTCCCACAAAGTACAAAATCCTACACCATCCTATTCCAACTCAACCCTCGTTTCCTGAGCTTTCAGGTGGGGCACAGGCATTTATCCCATGGGCCACTGTACGTCCTTATGCACAACCCGGCCAAGGGGGAAGGCGGAGGGCATGTAAGGATGCTGCAACTGCCACACTGATGGGAGCAGGGTGAGCATTTTAGCTTTGTTCCTCTGTTGGAAGGGCGGATGTATGTGCTTGCCCTCTCAGAGAATGGTGAAGGGAAACACTGGCGCTCCCAGAATGGGGTGGTCAGTGCACAAAGGGTTAACTGCTGATCGTTAATTAGTGAGATTAACGCACATCAGTGGTGAGTAAATGGGCATAATTGGCTCAGCTGTCAAAACTACAGGAATGTTAATGGACGAGTGGCTCAGAGATCTCATATGCAAAGGAATTTTGATTGATGTCATGTCTCTCTGTCTGAGTTGAGATGACCAGCCATGAACTCACATGCATCTCAGCCCCAAACACAATGGGCCTGAGGAACGATCAATTGAACAAAGACGAGAATTGGATACAACTGAGGCTTTATTGCTCGAAGATGTGTGGCCTCCCACAGCAGCTGGTGAAATGCCTGCTGAATGGAGGACACACATATTTATACACCGCCTACTGGGCGGAGCCAGCAGGCAGGGACTACCGGCGAACCTGCAGTACAGGTCCTACCTTACATCACCTAATACAGGTGCAACAGTGGTTTACCACATTCACCCACTGTTAAAATTGAGTCCGGCGGGGGTGGTGGAGAACTATATACAGCAAAATTGAGTCCGGCGGGGGTGGTGGAGAACTATATACAGCAATGAATTTATATTTACAGTATTTGATCAGAAAAAAAAATGTCTTTTGAAGTCCGGTGCCAGTTAGAGATTTAACAGGTCTGGTGCCTTGATGTTCCGCTGGGAGCGACGTAGCGGTGGCGGCGATGTCGATGCTGGCCTGACGTTCGGTGACTCCGGGAGCGTGCCGAAATCTTCTTCATCCTCGGGTGCGGGCAGGGGAAGGACGGATGGTCCTGGTGAGGTTAATGCTGGGAGCACCGGAGGAGGGGAGGGTGGCACCGGGCTGGAGAGGTGTGTGTGTGTGTGGAACCTGCTGGTGCCAGGTCCCTGGGGGAGACAGTATCTTGGCGGCCGTCGGGGTAAGCCACGTAGGCATACTGGGGGTTGGCATGGAGCAATTGCACCCTTTCCACCAACGGGTCCACCTTGTGGAGGTGGACGTGCCTACGGAGCAGGACTGGTCCTGGAGCTGCGAGCCAAGTCGGGAGCTACACCCCAGATGTGGACTACCTGGGAAAGGCAAAAAGACGTTCATGGGATGTGTTGTTCGTAGCGGTGCACAGCAGTGACCGATAGGAGTGGAGTGCATCAGAGAACCGCCCGCCAGCGAGAGGCTGGGAGGTTCCTGGACCGTAGGGCCAGTTGGACGGCCCTCTATACCGTCCCGTTCTCCCTCTCTACCTGCCCGTTTCCCCGGGGGTTATAGTTGGTCGTCCTGCTGGAGGTGATACCCCTGCTGAGCAGGGACTGACGCAGCTCATCGCTCATGAATGAGGATCCCCTGTCACTGTGGATATAGGTGGGGAAACCGAACAGAGCAAAGATAGTGTTTAGGGCTTTGATGACGTTGGCTCTCGTCATGTCGGGGCATGGGATGGCGAAGGGTAATCTGGAGTACTCATCGACCACACTGAGAATATACGTGTTTTGGTCGGTGGAGGGGAGAGGCCATTTGAAATCCATGCTGAGATGTTCAAAGGGGCGGGAGGCCTTCACCAGGCACGCACGGTCCGGCCGGTTGAAGTGCGGCTTGCACTCCGCACAGACCTGGCAGTCCCTGGTGATTGTCCATACTTCCTCGACGGAGTCGGGCAGGTTGTGTGTCTTTACGAAATGGTACAAATGTGTGACTCCCGGGTGACAAAGGCTCTCGTGCAGGGTCTGGAGTCGGTCTACTTGTGCGCTGGCACATGTACCTCGGGATAGGGTGTCTGGGGGCTCGTTGAGTTTGCCGGGACGATACAAAATCTTGTAATTATAGGTAGAGAGCTCGATCCTCCACCGCAAGATTTTATCGTTTTTGATCTTGCCCCGCTGTGTGTTATTGAACATGAAGGCTACCGACCGTTGGTCAGTGAGGAGAGTGAATCTCCTGCCGGCCAGGTAATGCCTCCAATGCCGCACAGCTTCAACGATAGCTTGGGCCTCTTTTTCGACAGATGAGTGCCGAATTTCTGAGGCATGAAGGGTGCGGGAAAAGAATGCCACGGTCTGCCTGACTGGTGGAGGGTGGCGGCTAGGACGACGTCAGATGCGTCGCTCTCTACTTGAAAGGGCAGTGTCACGTCTACTGCGTGCATCTCGGCCTTGGCGATATCAGCTCTGTACGGGCAAAGGCCTGCTGTGCCTCGGCCATCAGGGGAAAATGGGTAGGCTGAATGAGTGGGCGGGCCTTGTCCGCATAGTTTGGGACCCACTGGCCGTAGTACGAGAAGAACCCCAGGCAGCGTTTGAGGGCCTTGGGGTAGTGGAGGAGGGGAAGCTCCATGAGGGGGCGCATGCGGTCGGGATTGGGCCCCAGAACTCCGTTCTGGACCACATAGCCAAGTATGGCTAAGCGGGTCATGCTAAACACGCACTTCTCCTTGTAGTAGGTGAGGTTGAGGAGAGTGGCGGTGTGGAGAAATTTGGCAAAGTTGGCATCGTGGTCCTGCTGGTCATGGCCGCAGATGGTGCCGTTGTCTAGGTACGGGAAGGTGGCCCGCAAACCGTACCGGTCGACCATTCGGTCTATCTCCCTTTGGAAGACCGAGACCCCTTTAATGACGCCGGAGGGAACCCTGAGGAAGTGATAGAGACGACTGTCTGCCTTGAAAGCAGCGTATGGACAGTCTGATTATAAATGGGGAGCAGGTGGAAGGCAGATTTGATGTCTACCGTTGAGAAGGCACGGTACTGTGCAATCTGATTGACCATATCAGATATGCGTGGGAGGGGGTACGCGTCGAGCTGCGTGTACCGATTGATGGTCTGGCTGTAGTCCACGACCATTCTGTGTTTCTCCCCCGTTTTAACGACTACCACTTGGGCTCTCCAGGGGCTGTTGCTGGCCTCGATAATGCCCTCCCAAAGCAGCCACTGGACCTCGGACCTGATGAAGATCCTGTCCTGGGTGCTGTACCGTCTGCTCCTGGTGGCGACGGGTTAGATTGGCGTAGAGGGAATCCGAGGTTAGATTGGCGTAGAGGGAATGCAGATCGACCTTTAGGGTCGTGAGGCCGCACACAGTGAGGGGTGGTAGGGGCCCGCTGAATTTGAGGGTTAGGCTATGGAGGTTACACTGGAAGTCCAGGCCGAGTAGAAGGGCAGCGCAGAGGTTAGGGAGGACGCAGAGGCGGAAGCCGCTGAATTCTACGCCCTGAACCATGAGTGTGACTGTGCAGAACCCCCGGATTGCGACGGAATGGAATCCGGAGACCAGGGAAATTCTTTGGTTGGTGGGGTGTACCGCGAGTGAGCAGCACCTTACTGTATCCGGGTGTATGAAGCTTTCGGTGCTCCTGGAGTCCAGCAGGCAAGAAGTCACGTGGCTGTTGATTTTCACACTGGTCAATGCGGTGGCCAGGTTCTGCGGACGAGACTGGTCGATCGTCACTGAGGTGAGTCGAGGTCGGTCGTCGCTGACGTCGGATGATGGGGAGCCTGGGGGGCCCAGGTCAAGGAGTGCTGTTGGTGTCCATGTCCCGTGGGCGAGACAAGATGGCGGCACCTGAAGATCCTGCGGAGAACAAAATGGCGGAGCCCATGTGCCGCACGTTGCGGGGTTTGGACAAGATGGCGGAGCCCATGGGCCGCACGTGGACTGAGGGGGAGAAGATGGCGGCGCCTATTGGCCGCGGGGAGGTGAAGATGGCGGTGCCCCCTGGCCGCGCGTGGTCCAGGGAGATGATGATGGCGGCACCCATTGTGTGTAGGCTAAGGGGGTGGGGGCAATAGTGGCGACTAGTGGCCTGGCACACCGCGGCGAAGTGACCCTTTTTGCCTCAAGCCTTGCAAAGGGCAGCGCGGGCCAGACAGCGTTGGCGAGGGTGCTTCTGCTGGCCGCAGAAGTAACATCAGGGACCCCCGGGGTGCGCGGGCTGGCGTGTGGTGCAGGCCTTCTGGCTGGGTAAAGCCCCCGCTGGGGCGGCCGCCTGTGGGGTCCACGAGGGGTAGGCCGCGCGGCTGGTGGGGTAGGCCTGAATGTTACGTGAGGCAACCGTCATGGAGAGCGCTAGCTTCTTTGTTTCAGCTAGGTCGAGTGTGGCCCCTTCTAACAGTCTTTGGCGTATGAGGTCCGACCCAATCCCCGTTACGAACGTGTCCCGCATAAGAAGATTGGGATGTTCGGTGGCCGTAACAGCCTGACAGTCACAGTCCCGGACGAGTGGGATTAGGGCCCTCCAGAAGACTTCTATGGACTCACCAGGGAGTTGAGAGCGAGTGGCAAATACGTGCCTGGCGAAGAGCGTGTTCGTTTTCTGGGCGTAGTTTTCTTTGAGAAGCGCCATGGCGTCGGCGTAGTTCGGGGCGTCCTGGATCAGCGGAAACACGTTGGAACTCAACCTTGAGTACGGGATCTGTATCTTCTGAGCCTCCGGAACAGGGGTGGTTGCTGAGTTGATGTACACCTCGAAGCAAGTGATTAAAGTCCTTTTTGGTGTCGCTGTGGTAAACCACTGTGTTCTGATATTAGAGGTTGTATGGTAGAACCTGCACTACAGGTTCACCTGTGGCCCCTGCATGCTAGCTCCGCCCAGGAGGCGGGGTATAAATATGCGTGGCCTCCAGCTCGCAGCCATTTCGCCAGCTGCTGTGGGAGGCCACCCATCTGATACTAATAAAGCCTCAGTTTGGATTCAACTTCGTCTCCAGCCAAATTGATCGTGCCTCAGTCGCTTGATTGCAGATCCAGCTGCAGGCGATCTGGTTTGATTCGAAGGTCCATCTTTTAGAAAATCTTGGAGCAATAAATTGAGGCACGATCAATTGAACAAAGACTGGAGTTGGATACAACTGAGGCTTTATTGCTCTAAGATGTGTGGCCTCCCACAGCAGCTGGCGAAATGGCTGCTGAATGGAGGACACGCATATTTATACTCCGCCTACTGGGCGGCACCAGCAGGCAGGGTCTACCAACGAACCTGTAGTACAGGTCCTACCTTACATGACCTAATACAGGTGCAACAGTGGTTTACCACAGGGCCATTCAACCTGTCTAATGGACGTCCACAAAACCCACCACCAGCCTAGGTTTGCGGTCCGAGTGTCAGGGTCCTTCAAGGAATCAGAGTCACATCAGTTGAACATTACAGCCTCGGGATGGGTCAGCTTTAAATATGGCACTTCCCCACTTGACAATGAGACGTGCTCCGCTTCGGGGCCAAATCAATCCCTCTTCTCTCAAATAGGCCATTGCTGCTCTGATTCCACATGTCTTTGTCTCTCTCTCTCTCTCTCCCCGCAACCCCCCCCCCATTGCTGGTTCTCCCTCACTGAGTTAACAGCTCTGCCATCTCAAACCCCCAAACCCCTCGGACCACCCAACTCCCTCTGCCTGAGAGGCCTGGCCAGATGCACTTCGCTCCTCCTCGCCAATCCTCACACGCCGAGCTGGGTTCCCCGGGGTTCCCATGCCCCATTGCTTGGTTGCACACCCCCCGAACCCCGGTAATGCACCGGCACCCCAAACTCCACTGCCTGGTCGACACCCCCAGTACTGCACGGAACCCTGTACCCCATTGCCTAATCAGGCCTTCAACCCCTCCTGGTTCCCCGTGCAGCATTGCCTACTGCAGCCTCCACCAATGACCCTGAAACCCGAGCCCTGTAGCTGGCCCACCCTCACGACCTTTCAAGTGTCATCTCTGACCTCTGAGAAAGCGGTGGCCTCTGTGCTCCTCTCAGAAGTGAGCTCACCGGTTTCATGTTTTTAAAAAGCAGTTGTGAATCGCGCTGATGTGACATCACTCCACTGTGGGCAGACTTTAGCGTCAGGGTTGGATTGCCGTAGGTAGGCCTGATAATGATATGTTAATATATTCCAATAGGGTTCCCGACAATGCATGGTAGGAACCTTTTGTAAGGGCCACGAAGAATCCAGCACGAGTTTTAAGGATACAAAGTAATAACGTTTATTTACTATAATAATTATATACATAACAGTAGCAGTAACTTCCCTTGCTACCTTCTCCTGAAGGTTCCTGAACTGGCCAGCTTATTTATACTCGGAGTTTCTCCGCCCCCCTCATTGGGGAAGTTCATACTCCCATAGGATTGTGGGATAGTCATTAGTCCCCAGCCAATCGTAAGTAGGCAGGTTATAACATCCCTCCCCCCCAAAGTCCAAGGAATCCACCGAAGACCCTGGCGAAGGAAGGCGTCAAACTCGTTTGGCTGCAGGCCGGACGCCATTTGCACGCGGCGCTGGATCAGGCGGTGTATAACGAGACGGAGACCGGCGCTTCCGTGATGAACGGCACGGTTGTACATCCACGGCCTGTGGACCCGAGGATTCCCCCTCTGATGCATCCTGTGTCTCCATCTCGGAGTCAGAGTCTGCTGCCTCCGTCATGTCAGCGTCTCTATCTCCATTCGGTCCCGTAACGACCTGCGCAGGCTTCGAGTGAGGCACCAGTGGAAGATTTTGAGGACTACCTTCCCTTGTCTCTGGTCTTTGCGGCTGTTGAAATGAGCTCCGGGGACGGGGAATCTTTTGCGGGGATGATCTCCTGGACCGGACGTGGTCTACGTGTTTTCGCTGGAGACGACCCTGGGCTTGAACTTGGTAAGATATAGGGCCCGTTTGACGAAAGATTACACCAGGAACCCATTGGGCACCACCAGCAAAATTCCGCACGAATACTGGGTCACCGGGCGCAAACTGCCGAATCGGACGATGCCGAGACAATCCCTGTCCCTGCCGTTCTTGTGTGCGGCGTACTTTTGCGCCAATGTCCGGGAAGACCATACTAAGGCGGGTGCGAAGTCTTCGGCCCATTAGGAGTTCTGCGGGAGCTACCCCAGTCACTGCATGGGGGGTGGTCCTGTACGTAAACAAAAACCGAGCCAGTCTCGTGTCCATTGATCCGGAAGACTGCTTCTTTAGGCCTCTTTTGAATGTTTGCACTGCACGCTCTGCCAACCCATTTGAAGCCGGGTGGTAAGGGGCAGAGCGGATATGGCGGATGCCGTTCATCTTTGTAAACCTAGCAAACTCCTCACTCGTGAATGGAGTGCCATTATCCGTGACCAGCACCTCAGGGAGGCCATGCATACTAAATGATAAACGCATCTTTTCAATTGTTGCGCAGGACGTTGTCCCCTGCATCTTATGCACCTCCAGCCATTTGGACTGGGCGTCAATTAGTAGAAGGAACATGGATCCCTGAAAAGGGCCTGCGAAATCTGCATGCAAGCGTGCCCAAGGCCGCCCTGGCCATTCCCAGTGATGTAGGGGCGCGGCCGGCGGAAGCTTCTGATGCTCCTGGCAAATGGAGCAGTTTTGGGCCACCTTCTCAATGTCGGTGTCGAGGCCTGGCCACCAGACATAACTCCGGGCCAACATTTTCATCTTGGTCACGCCCGGATGCCCATTGTGCAAGTCTGATAATATCAGCTCCTGGCCTTTTTCCGGGACAATCACACGCGTCCCCCACAAGAGGATGCCGTCTTCCACGCTGAACTCTGACAGCTTGGAGGAAAATGCCCGCAACTCGCCTGAGAGCTGTCTATGCTGCCCACCATACAGGACTATGTGCCGAACCTTTGACAAGACTGGCTCCGTCTGGGTCCACTCCCGGATCTGTGATGCCGTGACAGGCAAGGTGTCCATAAAATTTAGGGTTGCAACCACCTCACCGGTCGTGGGGGTCGACATGGGGCCGGTCGATAAAGGCAATCGGCTCAGTGCGTCGGCATTTGCTATCTGCGTACCTGGTTTGTGCTCCAGCGAATACTCATATGCAGCAAGCAACAAAGCCCAGCGCTGGATCCGTGCAGAAGCAATGGGCGGTATTGGCTTATCCTCTCTGAAGAGTTCCAGCAGGGGCTTATGATCAGTCACGATAGTGAAATGGCGGCCGTACACATACTGGTGGAAGCGTTTCACCGCAAAAACCACTGCCAGGCCCTCCTTCTCGATCTGCGCGTACTTTTTCTCCGCTGCAGTCAATGTGCGGGAGGCGAAAGCTATCGGTCGCTCGGCCCCGTTCTCCATCTTGTGGGACAGGACGGCCCCAATACCATACGGGGATGCATCACATGTGACGAGCAAAGGCTTGCCCGGATCATAGTGGGTTAGTAACCCAGACGACGACAATTGTTGCTTTACCCGCCGGAAAGCGGTTTCTTGCAGCTGACCCCAAACCCAGGTGCGATTTTTCTTTAGCAGCAGGTGCAAGGGGGCCAGCGTAGTTGCCAGATTGGGGAGGAACTTCCCGTAATAGTTTACGAGACCGAGAAAAGAACGAAGATGCGAAGTGTCAGTCGGGGTGGGGGCATGATGAATTGCACGCACCTTCTCTGCGACGGGGTGCAGACCCTCGCGGTCCACCCGATAACCTAGGTAGACTACTTCTTTTGCCTGAAATACGCACTTTGTGTGACGTAAACGGACTCCAGCCTCCGAAAGGCGTCAAAGGACAGCGTCCAGATTTTCCAAATGCTCTTGCTCCGACATCCCTGTAATCAACACGTCATCTAGGTAGACAGCCACACGTGGTAAACCTCTCAAAATGCCCTCCATAACACGTTGAAAATTGCGCTGGCAGAGGATACTCCAAAGGGCAACCGTGTATATTCATACAGGCCCCGGTGTGTGTTAATTGTTACATATGGTCGGGAGGCAGGGTCCATATCTAATTTTGTGAATGAGATTTCGCGTAGAGATCCTCTATGCGAGGCATTGGGTATCGGTCGAGTCGGGAAACTGTATTCACTGTAAGTTTATAGTCGCCACACAAGCGAACTGTGGCATCTGGCTTCATTACTGGTACAATTGGTGCTGCCCAGTCAGCAAAACGGACGGGCCTGATAATACCCAAACTCTCCAAACGAGTGAGCTCCCCTTCTACCTTCTCGAGCAAGGCGTAAGGCACTGGGCGCGCCCGGAAATAGCGCGGCGTGGCTCCTGGTTCAACTTGGATACGGGCTACGGCCCCTTTTATTTTCCCCAAACCAGGCTGGAATACCTCTGGGTATCGTCCTAGCACCTCAGTCAACCCTCCAGAAACTGTTTGGAGGATGTGCTGTCATTGCAACCGCAAATGGCGCAACCAGTCCCGACCCAACAGACTGGGCCCATGGCCACGCACTACGATAAGTGGGAAACGCCCCTCCTGGCGTCCATAGACAACAGGGGTCATTGTAGTTCCTGCAATGTCCAGTGGTTCCCCCGTGTAGGTGGCCAACCTGGCCTGTGAGTCAGTTAATGTAAGGGTCTGTATACCCTGCTTGATGCGGTCGAATGTCCTCTGGGCGATCACGGAGACCGCTGCGCCAGTATCCAACTCCATCTCCAGCGGGTGGCCATTGACCCGTACTGTCACCTTAATGGGGGCCACACGGGGAGCTGCCACACAATGCAGCTGCAGGCAGTCGTCCTCCGTCTCCACGTCCTCAGGAGTGGTCGCCGCTGGTTCATCCACATGGAAGGTACGGCCTCTGGGCTGGTCCCAGTTACGGCCCCTGGGCTGGTCCCAGTTTCGGTCGGAACGACGGCGCCTCTGGCGTCCCCAGGACCGCCGTCCGTGACGGGGTCGGCGCCTACAAGTCTGACACGGACATGGCTCCTCATCCATTGGCTCTGGAGAAAGCTCCCTTCGGGGTGGAATGTCCGATGGCCACTGGCGTCGGTCCGGTCGTTGCCTCGCCCAAGGTACCGCAGGAGTGCGGGGGGACGTTTTTGGGCGGAAAGGGTTGCACCCCAAGGCATGCACTTCCATTCCCTGTAGCTCCTGTACTCCTCGCTCTGCGCTCTCTCGGGACAAGACTATTTGTATTGCCTGTTGAAAAGTCAATGTTGGCTCCGCTAACAACTTTCTCTGGGTTGCTGCATTGTTAATACCGCAAACCAAACGGTCGCGTAACATTTCTGACAAGGTCTCACCATAGTCACAGTATTCCGCAATCCCGCGTAGCCTGGATAAAAAAAATCGGCAAGGATTCTCCAGGGGTCCTCTCAGCGGTATTAAACCGGTAACGCTGGACTATCGTGGACGGGGTTGGGTTAAAGTGTTGCCCCACTATATTCACTAGTTCGTCAAACGTTTTGGGGTCCGGCGCAGCTGGGTACTTAAGGCTCCTAATCACCCCAAACGTATGTGGCCCGCAGGCGGTGAGCAATATGACCACCTGGCACTCGTTTTCAGTGATATTGTTTGCCCAGAAATAGTAACGCATCCGTTATGTGTACTGGCTCCAGCTTTCCAGCGCAGCATCAAAACATCCAAACGTCCGTACAGAGGCATGGTATAATATAAAACAACTTCCAACCTGTATCCAACAAAAATCCAGGGAGGTGGCTTCAGCAGTGTAGACAGCTATTCACTTTTACCTTCGTCGCCAGTTTTGTAAGGGCCACGAAGAATCCAGCACGAGTTTTAAGGATACAAAGTAATAACATTTATTTACTATAATAATATATACATAACAGTAGCAGTAACTTCCATTGCTACCTTCTCCTTCCTGCTGGTTCCTGAACTGGCCAGCTTATTTATACTAGGAGTTTCTCCGCCCCCCTCATTGGGGAAGTTCATACTCCCATAGGATTGTGGGATAGTCATTAGTCCCCAGCCAATCGTAAATAGGCAGGTTATAGCAGAACCCCATTACATCATTTGCAGGGGGTGGGGGCAATCTCAAAAATACGTCCAATGCAAATCTTGTTTTTGGCCTCCATTGCAATTTACGCCTGTGGTAAAGGGGTGCAAAATCCTGGCCTAGAGCCATTAAAAATAATATGCAAAAATAATGCAACATGTGACTCACATGTCGTTATAGCTGTTGGTAATACTTGTGTGCACTGAATCCTTAGACTAAACCTGTTTGTAGAGCCATTCTGTAATATGTATATATTTATATATCAGTTGTAATCTTCAAATAAACCAAACCTACTTACAGTTTATCAATCCGATATGTGCGATTGGTGAGTTTACATAAAAAAGCTATAAATGCAACATAAAAGGGGTATGGCAATTTTCTGAGTTCGACGATTACAGGAGGAGCCTTTGCAACACACACAAGGCAGACATACAGAGAGGGGAAGAAAGGGGTAAAACAAAATCATAAGTAAAAGGAAAAAAGAGTCTTAGTTTGGGATGGTGGTTACCAGCACCTTACTTCTCTTTCAACTTTGCTTTCAGTTCGTGATTTGTATTCAGACCTCCATAGTTTCAGAAATACAGTACACATAGGCTTTCTGGGGAGAGATAGAAGGTTCCAATCTTTGGTTGCAGCCTGGAATGGTTTTCCTGTAGATAGATTCAGTCAGATTCTCTGCAGTTACAGAAATACAGCCTTTCTGGAGGAAACATGGGGGATGTTGCCAGGAGTCAAACTGACTCTTTGGGACTCTGAAAAGCATTCCACTGGGATAGGATCCAATCACTACCTGTTACTGGGCAGACTGGAGCCTTTTGGGCCAATAAATTGGCACCAGCAAATCAATCAAACCAACACATCTCTCTCTTGTGCCGAAACGTCTACAGCCTCCTGTTCAAATAAGCTGAGACTAGCAGAATGTTCTCTCCTATAACTGATGAATTCCTCTTCTTGTCTCAAAGAAACACGCCCATTAATCATCCATGGATCAAAATAATAACGGCAAAATAAAAAAAGGATAAATAAGGGAATAGGCAGGGAATAAATAAGAAGGACCTTTACAGACGTAAGAAGACATTGGGCTCTCCAATGCAGGAAATATAGCTCTGGAGTTGCAACTAGAAGCGATATATGGCGAAACAAAAAGTATGTGCAGCATCATGGGAGCATAAAGCGGGGTGTGGGCCGGAGTCTGACATGAAATCAAGCACATACTTGAGGTCAGTAGAAAGACAGACCATGGTGAAGATTGAGGAAAGGAGAAATATTCAACTATAAAATGAACAGGCCTTCCATGTCATGAATTTGACACAATGGGTGCGATTGAACCAAAAGGTTAAGTGTGGTAGCGAGCAGGAACTGCACCAAGTTCCTTGACGCTCAACCCAGCGAGGCCATCACCGCGATAAAATGTTTATTGGTCCACTTAATGAGACTCCACAGGTTTCATGCTGCAAATCAGGTTCGCATGCTGATTCACCAGGACTGTGCTCGCCAGCGCCCTGCTAACAAATGACAGCAGCTCTTAAACTGCTTCTGCACAACGAACCCCATTCAGTTCACAGCCATACTGCCACAGAGAACAGCCCATGCTTTGGCAGCACCACCTGGGACGACTGTTGGGACATGGTGGAGGCCAAACGGGATACCCTGTTCCCCCAGGGTCCAGGAGGGTCAGCCACAGGACAGCCGCCGCTACCTTGGGGGGGGGGGGGGGGGGGGGAGTGGCAGCAGCTGTCAGCTCAGGGAGAATGACCAGGAGATCCGGCATCAGTGCCACAAGAAAGTCAACAACCTCCACCCGGCTGCTCGGGTGAGTCTGCAACGGACACCGGACTCCCCTCCCTTACTCCCTACTCCCCCAATACTACCTACCCCCCCATACTCCCATCCCCCCCACCCATACTCCCCATCCCCCCATACTCAATTCAACTATAAAGTGAAAGGGCTTCCATGGTGTGAATTTGACACAATGGGCACGATCAAACTAAAAAGTGTGGGAGCGAGCAGGAACTGCCGTGAGCTCCCTGTAGGGGGTATGTGGGTGTAAGTGAGGTAGTGGGTAAGGTTGGTGGAGGAGAATAGGCAGGGGGGGGAGCCTTGGAAGGGAGAGTGGGGCAGTTGAGGCTCCCCCCCCCCTCCCCCGGACACACCATGTTCAGGTGATGAGCAATAAATGACTAAGCAGATCGGATGGGGTCGGACTATGGCAATCTCTGCAGATTATTATCACCCCCCCTGCCCTGGACCATAACCCGCTGACAGTACCAACACAGTCACATCACCTGGAGTGATGTTACACAGATCCCAGGAGGGTGGGAGTGGGGAGATGCTGCAGGGGAATGGTGGTGGGGGAGGGGGGGGGGCATGGGGAGTCATGCTGGCGGGCCGGGTGAGTCTGTCCTGCCAGCAACTTACTTTGTTGAAGATTGGAGTGCCCTTTGTATAGGCCGCCCTAGTGCAAAAAAGTTCACTCAGAACCGCACCCCTACTGGCACTGCACAGGTACAGTTCCCTGGCACTGAAGAGTAAGAAGCAACTTGATTGAAATAATGAGGGGCTGGATTTTCCGTTTCTGAGGCGAAGTGTTGACGCCGGCAGAGGATGTGTGACGTTTTACGACAGAAAAATCTGACAACACCTGCACTGATTCAGGTACTTTATATGGGCTAGCACCATCGCCATGTGTGCTAAACATCGCCCCTCTGCTGCGCGACATTGTGGAGGATGCAGCAGGCCGCTACAATTCGGGTGACCCTCTCAGCCCTGTACTGGAGGGCTCCTCCAGAGTGGTCTAGGCACCTGAAGCGCATCTTCAGGTGGCCAAAGTACCGCTCGATCACACTCCTGGTTGCTGTAAGGGGTGTCCGCGTCGGTCTGTGGCCTCCGGATTCGTGTCATCAGTCACAGCCGCAACGGGTAACCCATCACCCAAGAGCCAACCCCTCAGCCAGGGGGACTGCCGCTCCAACATGTCAGGGGCCGCCGACTGTGCCAGGGTGAAGGAATTATGCACACTGCCCAGGTATCGGATGCAGAGGTGTACGATGCACAGCTGATGGTCACAGACCACCTGGACATTCATTGAGTGGTACCTCTTTCCATTTGTGAACAGCGGCCTGTTGCCGCTGATGCCAGCAGGGGGATATGCACGCCATCGATCACCTCGTGGACCCGGGGCACCCTGGCGATGGATGTGAACCCCGCTGCCCGGGCACCCTGGTGGGATCGGTCCACATAGAAATGGATGTATTGCTCCACCTAGGCATGTTGGACCTCCGTGACGATGCGGATGCACCTGTGGTCTGAGCTCTGTGAGATCCCAGACAGGTCTCCACTCGGCAACTGGAAGGTCGCCTTTGCAGAGACATTCAGGGCGACCGTCACTTTGACCGGGAGGGGGTGTCCTCCCCCATACCTCCGCGGTGCCGGGTGTGCCATCATCTGGCAGATGTGTCGCCCTATCTCCCTGTTCATCTGGAATCTCCGGCAGGTCCTAGAATGACAGGTGGCTCCGGCACACACAAGGCCTCATGCAACACCTGCTTGGAATCTCCTCCTCCTCGCCCTGTTGGGCGGCCGGCCCTCCACCTTGTGCGGCCGCTACCTGCCCCTCTGCACCCATACCTCTGCAGCCCGTTCCGCTGCTGGCCGCTCTGCTGCTGCCCACTCCCCTGCTGCCCTCCTCCACTCCGAGCAGCTTCCACTCACGCAGTCGCAGGGCATCTTGGAGAACTGCGACCATCACCAGGGCGGCCACCATTGCTGGTTGAATGTCAAACTCCATTGTCCGCAGAGGGTGAAACGCCAACATGTTAGCACGTGCATACTCCCATGCCCAACCAGGTTCCATGGGCTATATGGTGGCCTATGGTTGGCAGTGCAGGCTCTGCCACTGCATGTCCCTCCCCCACCCTCTCATCCTGCCCCGTCGGTGTCAGGACTGTCGGTGCCCTCGGTCCCTGCTGCCTTCTCCGGGGGGAACATCTACATACCTTTAAAACACTTGTTAAAATAGTTGCCTGTTGTTTTCTACTTGTGTAAATGCCAGTCCATCACATCCCATTCATTAACTCTACACCTCCCGCTGCCTGGGGAAAGCGGGCAGCATAATCAAAGACCCCACCCACCCGACATACTCACTCTTCCAACTTCTTCCATCGGGCAGGTGTAGAAGGGAATTTTGTGTGTGGATTAGGGCATGCTTTAATATCTAGTTGCTTGGCTATATTTTATAAGAAAAGGCACTTGCTAAAACATGATGGGATGCTTAGCTACATTTTTGAAATTGCCCCTGTACAAAAATGTGGAAGGTCGAATAATGTAAACATATGCTACAGCTGTAGCCTTTTTCTGCTGACAATCTGCTTTCAAATTGTTTTAGCCAGAGACTGAAAACATACTAGATAAGGTATTAAGAACATTCCCAAGGTTTGTTTTGTGTAAACATGGCCAGCGGAAGTCTGTCTTTTGTCCTCGATGTTTATTCCATGGTAAAAATATATGCTCTTAAATTTGTACGGTAGGGTTTTTGAAATGGCCTCCGAACATTACAACCCCTCCACGATTCGTGTCCAAATTGCCTGAAATGAAGCTCGAAGCACCTGACTATCTTATTTCTACGACAGTAGGAGATACAAAAGTCTTAGAACAAGCACGAACAGATTCAAAAATAGCTTCTTCCCCGCTGTTACCAGGCTCTTAAATTACTCTCTTATGGACTGACCTGATTAATACTACACCCGTGTATGCTTCAACCGATGCCGGTGTCTTTTTATTTACATTGTGTACCTTGGGTTGCCCTACTATGTATTTTCTTTTTCTTTTCTTTTCTTTTCATGTACTAAGTGATCTGTTTGAGCTACTCGCAGAAAAATACTTTTCGCTGTACCTCAGTACACGTGACAATAAACGTGACAATAAACAAATCCAAATCCCTCAATGGGTGTTCCCAAGCTGAACACGTCATAAGGGGACGGGGCTGCGCCCCATCTACGCCGCGCTGGAGCCTGCGCAGACCGGGGTGCTGGAGGCCCCATGCTGCTGAAGGAAAAGGAAGGTTCCTCGTCTAATCGGAGCCCAGGTAAATGTGCACATTTCTAGTTCAAAATCGGCGGCCAGTGGCTTCTCCCACAAGCAAGAAGTTATGGGCCAATCACACTGGTATTCTGTATCACAACATTCCATACGTAGCTATTTGGTAAACAGTTCATTGTGAAAACTGAACACAAAGCATTAGAAACGGTTTGGTGCTACTGACGAATGTACCATCCAGACTACAGCAACCTCTAATAAAAATACAACCTAGGCCATTACATAATGGTTACTTCAGACACGCTGATC
This sequence comes from Scyliorhinus torazame, assembly GCF_047496885.1. Lineage (NCBI taxonomy): Eukaryota > Metazoa > Chordata > Chondrichthyes > Carcharhiniformes > Scyliorhinidae > Scyliorhinus > Scyliorhinus torazame. The sequence continues at coordinate 277,921,907 of NC_092712.1, forward strand.
AGGTTACCAAATTATTAATTTTAAAAATCTAGCATGTTTTACTAGACCTACAAGTTGATAATATAGATTTCAAATTAGAAGATGTACTCCATGTCGACCTGATTAATATTGGTCAACATTAATGCAGCAAATTTCAGTAGGGAACAGAAAATTATCCACAACTGAAAGCATTACGGAAAGTTTCCCGAATACAACACATGACGTGCCAGACATCCTAAGATGTTTTGTGCATACAGAAATGAACTGAGTATTTCAACAGAGATGATTTTCAAAAGAAAGCCCGTGCTTATACCTGAAGCTCTTTACCAAGACATGTTATCACAGTTGCACCAGGGCACAATATTCAGTTTGGTGCACTTTAAGAGTTATATCAGAAAATGGGCCAGAATATATTGGCCCATTATCTGATGTAACTTTAGATGGTGTGCTAAATGGGGCATAAACCATATGATAGCCTTGCTAACAATCTCAGTTCCAATGGCCTTGCCGAGCAAATGGTCCACAATGTTAAGTATGAAGTACAGAAAAACAAGCCAAGTTTCCTCTTAGTCGTGGTTAGACATAGGCTTAACGGTAGCATTGGGCAGCACGGTAGCATTGTGGATAGCACAATTGCTTCACAGCTCCAGGGTCCCAGGTTCGATTCCGGCTTGGGTCACTGTCTGTGCGGAGTCTGCACATCCTCCCCGGGTGTGCGTGGGTTTCCTCTGGGTGCTCCGGTTTCCTCCCACAGTCCAAAGATGAGCAGGTTAGGTGGATTGGCCATGCTAAATTGCCCTTAGTGTCCAACATTGCCCATAGTGTTGGGTAGGGTTGCTGGGTTATGGGGATAGGGTGGAGGTGTGGACCTTGGGTAGGTTGCTCTTTCCAAGAGCCGGTGCAGACTCGATGGGCCGAATGGCCTCCTTCTGCACTGTAAATTCTAAAAAAAAAAATTAACATCACCAGCAGAAATTATGTTTGAGAGGCAGCTAAGGACAATCTCGTTAGGCTATCAACTTTAGAACAAAGAATATAGCACAGGAACAGGCCCTTCGGCCCTCCAAGCCTGCGCCGACCATGCTACCTGCCTAAACTAAAACCGTCTGCACTTACAGAGTCCGTATCCTACCATTGCCACCCTATTCATATATAGTTATGGAGAAACTTTTGAAAAGCAAGACAGAATGAAGATAGCACATGACTGAGATGCAGGTATGGAACTGTCAATTCTGCGATTAAGAGAACTGATTCAGGTCATACATCCTACCCAGGGGTACTAGTTACCTGCTGAAGTTTCTAAAATGTGTAATGAGCTGAGATCCTATGAGGGTACAACACCAAATGAGATAATATTAAAAAGAAAGAGAAGCCATCAAAGGGAATTGTCTAACTGTATTGTCCTGCACAGGCCAGGCTGACAGGGTACAACTCACGTTATTCCACACCAGTCACATAAATCACTCCTCTCCGCTCTCCACTCCATGCAGGGTCTCCTCCGAACTGCTTCCAGGTTGGGGTTTGTATTCTGTGGGAGCTCCTCCAATTGGGAGGCAGCTCCGCCCCCTAGTCACCTGTGTAGCTCATACTCTGAGGTGTAGGAGGGGATGCGGATGCTATACAAGTTCTGTCCCTGTAGGGGGTCATAACGCACCTCCTTCCCCAAAATGTCCAGAGAAATATCCATGTCCTCAGGTGGAGGGTCCCGTGGCCGCTTGGGTTGTGGGCGGAGTACCAGGGATGGTACAGTCAGCCCGGGAGGTGTGTAGCGTACCGGGGACCGCTGCTTCAGTGATGACGGCGTAGCTGGCATGGCCCAGTAAGGCTGCTGGTACAATCGGTGCCGGCGTATTGTCACTGGTCGCTCCAATGTCCATATCGGAATCTGTCTTGCTGTCTACGCCATTGCTGGCCGGGTCTATGGGCGACGCGTATTGACGTTCAACAGGAGGCAGAATGGGCGGGTGTGGCCCTGGTTCTCCTCTGGTCTTGGGGCTCCTCCTTGGCCATACGGGAGACCGAGTCCGGGTGCTGCGTGTGGCCTCCGGGCCACATGCCGGTGGTTCCTGGTCGTGTCGACGTAAGAGGTCCAGGTGGCGCTGTGTCTCTGCGCCCTGTATCTAGATTGCATAGGAGACTGGCCCCATTGCGTGGAGGACTACCTCAGGGATCCATGTGGCTCCGGTCCCGAAGTTCCTCACATAAACCATGTCACCTGTCGTGAAGGTGCGCGCCCATGGGCGGTGGTGAGAGCGGTCATGCAGCTGATGGACCCATGCCCCGACGTCAGGGAAGACAAGGCTGTGACGCATCTGGAGTTGGCGCCCCATGAGCAACTCTGCCAGTGTGATGCCAGTTGTGGTATGAGGCGTTGTATGATAATTGAAAAGAAACCGTGCCAACCCCATTTCCCACTAGTCCAAGGCCATCTTTCTCATAGTTCTCTTGAATGTTTGTACCCTTGTTCGGCTAGCCCATTGGTGGCCGGGTGGTACGGGGCCGTCCGCACGTGCTTGATGCCATTCATGGCCATGAACAAAGCGAACACCAGGTGGCTTGTGAACGTCGCCTCATTGTCAGACACCAGGATCTCAGGCAGTCTGTGCGTGCTAAAAATATCCCTCAAGTCCGTCCGTAGTTGTTTGTGTGGTCGCCGTGGGGACCCAGTGTACTTCAAGCAACTTTGAGTGCGCGTCCACTAATTATAAGGAATGTGGCCCCTGAAGTGGGCTGGCAAAGTTGATGTGTACACGGGACCAAGGCTTTCAGGGCCACTCCCAGGGGTACAGCAGGACCACCGATGGGGCCTGCAGGTGTTCCTGGCATGGGGTGCAATTGCAGACCACCCACTCAATCTCGGCATCCAGTCTGGGCCACCAAACGTAGCTGTGCGCCAACATTTCCATCTTAGCCACCCCAGGGTGCCTGTCTTTCAGCAGGGGCTCGCGCACCCGTTTGGGTACGATGACCCCCGTCCTCAACAGGAAGACGCCGTCTTCAATGCTCATCTTAGGCAGCTTGGAGGTGTAGCCCTCAGTCTGTCTGGTATCGCCCTATGTCGGGCCCCGTATTGGACCAAATGTCGGACCCTCGACAACTCAGGTCTGTGTCCATTCTCAGATATTAACAGCCGTAACTGGCAAAGTGTCCACTAAATGGTGAGCAGCTACCACCTCCGCGGCTGCAGCGGGAGCAGGCGGTTTGGTGGTTAGGGGCAAGCAGCTCAACGTATCCGCGTGCATGATTCCTGTGCCCAGGCGATGCTCTAAAGTATACTCATAGGCTGACAGAAGCAGGGCCCACAGTTCCCGGGCAGATGCTATCGGTGGATTCACCCGATCTTCCTTAAATAATCCCAGCAGTCAGTATTGAACGTGACTGTCCACCATTAAACGTATTGGTGGAATTTCCTTACCGTGAACGCCACTGCCAAATCTTCCTTTTCTATCTGGGCGTAGGTTCGCTCGTCGTCCGACAGCATGCAGGACACAAAAGCTGTAGATCACTCCAAGCTGTCGGGCATGCAGTGTGCGAGGACCACCCCTTTGCTGCATGTGAGAGCAGGGGCTTGTCCGGGTCGAAGTGGGTAAGCAATTCCTCTCATGAGAGGCGCTGCTTCACCTCGTGAAATGCCTTCTGGTGCCAGTCACATTTCTGTCTCTTCTTCAGTAGTTGGTGGAGCAGTCTGAGCAGCGTGGCCATCCTGGGTATGAGCTTCCCGTAATAGTTCATCATTCCAAGGAAAGAGCGGAGCTCCATTTGGTCTCGAGAGATGGGGGTCTGTCGAGTCACCGGCACCTTTTCCTCCACTGGATGGAGGCCTCTGCTGTCCACCCAGTAGCCTAGATATGTGACCTCTGGCGCGTGGGAAATGCACTTCTCCCTCCAGAGGCGGACATCAGCTCGAGCAAACTGCTAGAGGACCTCAGTTAGGTTCTCCAGTGTTCCTGTTGCAAGGTCCCCTAAATGAGAACATCGTTTAGGTAGATGGCCACCCTTGGCAACCCTCACAAGATGTTCTTCATAACCCTCTGGAATATCGCATAAGCCGAGGAGACTCTGAACGGCAGCCATGTATATTCGTACAATCCCCGATGGGTATTAACTGTCACATATTTCCGGGAACTTGGCTCGAGCACCAGTTGCAAGTCGTATGGCTCATGTCGAGCTCAGTGAACGTTTTTCCTCCACTGAGCTAGGCGTAGAGATCAATTGAGGGACTGGGTAATGGTTAAGGCTGGATATCCGGTTTACGGTCATTTTATAGTCCCTACAGAGCCGCACCGACCATCCGGCTCAACACGGGGACTACAGGCGCGGCCCAATCAGCTTGTGGACAGGACAAATTATCTCCAGCTACTCCAAATGATCTAATTCCTGGTCTGCCTTGGCGCAAAGTAAGTACAGCACAGGGCGGGCACGGAAATATCGGGGTTGGGCGTTTTCCTCCACATTGATCATGGCCATAGCTCCTTAAATGGTCCCGAGGCCTTCGGCAAAAACCAAAGGGAACTTGGACAGCACTCCATCTGGTCCACGGGGTATATCTGGCACACGTGTTGCCAATCCAAATGTAGGTGACGCGGACTAACCACAATGGTAGGTATGCGGACTGGTTTCCGTATGCCATGGGAACATGAGCAGTGCCCTCGATTTCTAAGGGCACCCCGGTATACGTGGTCAGCTGGGCTCCTGTGTCGCAAAGTTCGACTGGTTGAAAACCTGTCCAGATAGCAGCTAAGACTCACAAACGAAACTGCTGCTCCCATGTCCAGTTCCACCTCGGTGGGTGTCAGTTTAGCAGTAGCGTCACCTGAATAGGTGCCGTACTGGGGCCAGTCACACAGAGCAGCAGTAGGGTTGGCTCCTCAGCTTCTACGTTCTCCAGGAAATGCATGTGGCTACTTGGAGGGAAATGGCAATTTGTCCGTTGCTGGGGGATGGCACCCTTATGCGATTGCCTGGAGCCTTGTTCCTGGCCTTGGCTTCCTGCTCTATACGAGTGCCTGCCATCCAGGAACAATGAGTCAGGGGAAGTTGCATGGTCACGGGGTGAGTCGTGGCGATGGTTGTGGGACCTGTGGTGAATTCCAACCTGGGAAGTTCCCCTCACCTCGCTTCCGGTAGCCATCAGTTGATGGTCTTGGCAACACCCAATATTCAGGACCGCCAGGCCCTGGAGCCCACGGTCGAGTGCTATGTCCGCGGTCCTGTCAAAGGTCAGGGGGGTCACCATTAGCAGCTCCCACTGTGTCTCCCATTCCCGAAGTTTGCAAACGAAGTGGCCCCGTGGTGATTCAGCCAGGGCATCTCCGAACTCGTAGGCGGCAGTGAGTCCCTGTAAATGCACAAAGTATTCCACAGTGGACTCCGCCGGCGTCTGTGAAGAGGTATGGAAATGGTGCCGATGGACCATAATCGGGGGCTGTGGATTTAGGTGACGGCCCACCCGGTCGATCAGCGTGGTGAACGGCAACCCATTGAGCCTGTTTGTGTAAGTAAAGTTCCTGATTAGTGCAAAAGTCAGTCTGCCAACGGCGGTCAGTAAGGTGATGGCCTGCTGCTCGTCACTGGAGATGGCGTTCGTGCGGGCCCAGTCGTCCGTGTCGGCGTCAAAAGGTCTACCAATGCATGCCAGGTCCCCAGGCTGGAGAGCAGTCTCCCCAGGCATTTGAAAAATGGTCTGAGTTCACAGCACTTGCCACTTACAGCAGTTCCACTTGATCCTTGTTGCCAGCGTTGTAGACAGAGGCAAAGACACCACGAGAGGCCAGGCTGACAGGGTACACCTCACTTTATTCCACACTTGTCACAATAATCACTCCTCTCCCCGCAAGGTATCCTTCTCCGAGATCCTTCCAGGTTGGGGTTTGTATTCTGTGGGGAGCTCTTCCAGTTGGGAGGAAGCTCCGAACCCATGTCACCCAAGTAGCTCATACTCTGAGGTGCAGGAAGGGAATATTTCTCTGAGCTGATTCCAGACCAGGTGTGTTATTCTGTATGCTGGCTGCCCTTTTCAGGCTTTGAAACCTGGACTGTGGCAAGGGAGAACGGTGCTATGACTGGGTGGATGGAGGGCAAGAGGAGCATGTTGCCAGCATACAGAATAACACACCAGGTCTGGAATCAGGGTTACAGCCAGTAGCAGCAGGAGCTCAGAGAAATATTCCCCTCCTGCACCTGGGACTCGTACTTGTTTTTGGCTGCCTTCCTGCTCATCGGCTGTGAGTGGAGCACTGAGCATATTTCGGTTGGCCTGCTGCCGGGCTGAAAGTGGAGGAGAATGGACTAGCTTTTTCAGTTTTGTGCTGGATGGTGTCTGGAGACCGGATACCGGAACTGTGAAAGCAGCAGGGTGGTGGCACAATTGACTACCTGTACTGCTTGTACCGATGTTGGTTTTCTTCTTGGGAGATTGTATGGTGATTATTGTATTTTTGTTGCATTTTTTTTCTGCCTAGCAGCTAGGTGTTCACCAGTTGCGGCCCTCCTGCTTCTGTGCATTGGGGGCTCTGGGTCCCTCCTGGTGCTAGTGAGGGGGAGGGGTGTTTTCTCTCTCTCCCCTCAAACGTCTGCTGCCTGTCCTTTTCCGATGGGCTGCGCTGCTTGCTGACGTCTGTCCATCAACTTGGGGCTGTTGCTGGAGCCGGGGGAGGGAAGTGTGGCCATCAAAAATGGCCGCCCGCAAAGGATAATGGGAATTGTGGTCAGGTTGGGACACAGAAGATACACATCCCCTGTGTATTGTGCAAAGGGAAACCAGACCTAACAGAAACTCACACCTGCTAAAGGGCAATCACTGATTTCCCCAGGACAATGGGACACAGATCGAAATGTAGCAACAGTAGCTGACTCGGGGGCGCCTACGTATCCTATTTGGAAGTGCATACGTGCCTTGGACAATAGCAGCTAGGACCCACCTAGGCCAGCAAAGTACCCGCCCCTAAATGGCCAGAATCGATGAGGGTGATCGAAACCCTATCGATCCACTGGGACCGCCCAAAAGGGCGCGAAAGATCAGGGTATAAGAAGAACTGCGCAATCAGTATTCGGCCTCTTTTGGGACCAGCGTTTGCTCCAACTAACTGCAGCATATCAACCAGCCAAGTTCAAGGACCCGTGATCGCTACCTGAAGGATGAGCCACAGCCGAGACGAACCTGAAGACTTCCAGCCGACACACGTGAGGATCCAGATAAAGACCTTGTCTGCCCTGCACAGAGCCGGTCACTTCGAAGTTAAGTAAAGGTCATTTTAGTTGTTAGGTGTAGTTTAATAAGTAGCTGCGTGTGGATTATTACGCATAGCACCAAGCCTGTGTCTAATAATAAATTATAATTGAACTAACATACTGGTGTGGGGTCATTTGTCCAATACAAGAAACGTACTCGTGTCTGGTGGTTCAGGTAAAAGAGCAACAGAAGCATGCACTGGCTTGAGTGCTGGCGGCTTTGTCTTGTACTTAGTTGTTTGTTGGGTTTCCTGCCCTGTAATTTGTCTGTATTTTTTTGTAAAGGGAGTTCTCTCTTTGTCTCTTCGGTCATGCCCTGTATTGGTGTGTCCTTTTCCAGTGGTCTGTGCTGCTTGTTTGGGAACCTTTCCAACGATGTGTGCTACCATTGGGGAGAGGTTGGGGGGGAAGGTGGCCATATACTGGCTATGTAGCTGGTGGTTTGTTTAAAGGAACTGTTTTGGGTTGAACTGTGCCCCTTCTCTCTCTCTCTCAAACTGTGCCCTTTACTGGTGTGTCCTTTTCCGGTGGTCTGTGCAGCTCGTTGGGCACTTTTCCGCCGATGTGGGGCTACCGTTGGGGCCAGGGGTGGTGGTGAGTCTATGCTAGCTTGAGAGCTGGCGTTTTTATTTTGGTGTCTTGTAACTTCTTTTAGCATAGTACTGATTTTTGTGACTGTTTTTGGCATGTTGCTGATTGTTTATATTCTTGTGTTGTCAATAAACTTAAAATATTTGTAGGAGGGGAAGCGGATGCGATACAAGCTCTGTCCCTGTAGAAGGTTGTAACATGCATAACACCAGCACTCCAAATGCAGCTAGAAAACATCCCAAATGAAGATTTGGAATAAATGTGGGAGACCACCATGAAGACTATGAAGACAATCAGCATTATGTGATAATATACAGGATTGCCATTGTACCTACAAATCAAAAAAACAAAATGCAAAATCTAGAGGTGGGATTTTCCGCTTGCCGCAGCTGAAATCGCGAAACCTGATTGGGCAAAATCGGGTAGGTGCCGGTTTGATGCCAAATCGGGATGCTCCGGCTCCCCGAAAATGGCGTAAATGCGTCGCTCGCGATGCAGGGTGCAGCTCTACAAATTGGCCTGCGGCGTGTGAGTGGGCGCCGCTTGGAGAGGAGGGGGAAGCTGCAGCAGCGGAGCAGGCAGCAGCAGAGCGACCAGCAGAGGAAAGGGCTGCAGAGGAACGAGCTGCAGAGGGGCAGGTGGCAGCCGCACAGGCTGTAGGGCCGGCCGCCCAACAGGCCGAGGAGGAGGAAGTGCCAAGGAGGCACCGCATGAGGCCTCGTGGCCTCGTGTGTACTGGCACCGCCTGTCATTCGAGGACCTGCTGAACCAGACGTACAGTAGGCATATCATTAGCAGGCCTAACACCCTATTCTCTGGGGCGTCCGGGATTCACCTCCTCCGATGGGCTGAGTTTCCGATCGCGTAGTCACTTGTGATTTCAAAAATCATGAACCTGGCATCGTGGCTGCTGAGCGAGAGAGAGAGGAGGTAGGATACGGAGTGGAGTGACTGCGGGCTGAAGGACCAGACACTGGCCGTGCTGGCCACGGCGGTGAGGGGGCCCTGACTGGTCCGGTGGAGGGGGACAGGCCGAGCAGCCTGGGTGCTCCCCACAGGACTGGGGCGGTGCCCATGCACCTACCTCCACTGCGACGGCCATCTTGTTGCGCACCCACTGACCACTCACAACGGCCCCTGGTTCTACACAGAGACACCGGTCGTATGGGTGTGCCCAGCCCCCGCCACAGCGTGCCCACCCGGCCCCAGCCCGCCAACTGGCCGCTACCCACCAGGGGACCACATCCACGGTAGTCTCCAGTGAGGGCAATGCCAGCCAATGGCACCCCTGGCAGCAGAGACAGGCGACAGGATCGGGGCATCAACGGTGCCAGACATCGACGGGGCAGGAATGCGGGGGTGGGGGAGGGACATGCTTGGGCAGAGCCCGCACTGCCAACCGGGGCTATTGTGTAGACTATCAAACCCGATTGGGCACGGGAGTATGCGCCATGCTAACATGTTAGCCTTTCACCCCTGCAGACAATGGCTTTTGGCGTTCAGCCAGCAATGGTGACCACCGTGGCGATGGTCACAGCTCTACACATTGGTCTGCGACCGTGTGAGTGGGCGCCGCTTGGAGAGGAGGGGAAGCTGTAGCAGCGGAGCAGGCACCAGCAGAGCGACCAGCAGAGGAAAGGGCTGCAGAGGAACGAGCTGCAGAGGGGCAGATGGCAGCCGCACAGGCTGTAGGGCCGGCCGCCCAACAGGCCAAGGAGGAGGAAGTGCCAAGGAGGCACCGCATGAGGCCTCGTGTGTACTGGCACCGCCTGTCATTCGAGGACCTGCTGAACCAGACATGCCGTCGGAGACCCCGGATGCGCAGAGGGACAGTGCGACAAATCTACAAGATGATGACACACTTGGCACCGCAGTGGTATGGAGGAGGATGCCCGGCTCCCAGTGGCTGTCAAGATGACAGTCACCCTGAACTTCTACACGACGGGGTCCTTGCAATCGCCAAGTTGGGACCTGTCCGGGATTTCACAGACCTCGGTGCACAGGTGCATCCACACCGACACGGAGGGCCTATATGCCCACGCGGATCATTACATCCATTTCCATGTGGACCGGGCCCACCAGGATGCCCGGGCAGCGGGGTTCGCCGCCATTGCTGGGATGTCCCGGGTCCAGGGGGTGATAGGCGGGATGCATGTTGCCATACGTGCACCCGCGGATAACAGGCCACTGTACACAAACCGAAAGGTGTTCCACTCAATGAACATCCATCTGGCCTGTGACCATTGTGCACCTCTGCAACCCACTTCAATTATGCAATTTTTAAGCATACTCTCAATCTCTTTGTTAACCTGTGCCAATTTTAAAGGATTAAGTCTATATGGATGTTGTTTGATAGGAACAGCATTTCCCACATCTACATCATGTATAGCCATTTTAGTCCTTCCCAATTTATCTCTACAAACTTGCTCATGTGATATCAATAACTCTTTCAGGTCAGTTTGTTTTTCCTTTGGAAGGTAACTTAACAATTCATCCCAATTTTTAAGAACATCCTCATTTTCCAATTTAATTTGAGGTATGTCAAATTCATAGTCATCTGGATTTGGTTCGTCACTTTGAGTTAGAATCATTAAAACCTCCTTTTCTCTCCTTCCCTTTCAAAGTACGTTTTAAGCATAATCACATGACACACTCGGTGAGTCTTCTATCTGGTGTTTTTACCACATAATTCACCTCACTTAATTTCCTTTCAATCTGATACGGTCCGCAAAACCTAGCTTTTAAAGGCTCCCCTACCACTGGTAACAACATTAAAACTTTATCCCTACTGGCAAAACTACGAACTTTGGATTTCTTGTCCACTACCCGTTTCATCACGTTTGTGCAACTTTCAAATGTTGTCTAGCCAATTCACCTGCACTATTTAATCGTTCCCTAAAATTTGACACGTAATCCAATAGTGTAATTTCCGACTTCTCACCCACCAATTTTTCCTTAATCAATTTTAGTGGTCCTTTTACCTCATGACCAAAAACTAGTTCAAAAGGACAAAATTTGGTAGACTCATTAGGTGCATCCCTAATTGCAAACAATACAAATGGGATTCCTTTATCCCAATCCTCTGGATAATCTTGACAATGCGCCCTCAACATTGTCTTTAATGTCTGATGCCAGCTTTCTAACGCTCCCTGCGATTCTGGATGGTATGCAGTTGATTTAAATTGTTTTATTCCTAAGCTATCCATAACTTCTTTGAATAACTTTGAACTAAAATTCATTCCTTGATCCGATTGAATTTCTGAGGGTAGTCCATATCTAGTAAAGAATTTAAGTAACTCCTCCACGATCCTTTTAGCTGTAATATTACGTACTGCAATAGCCTCTGGAAACCTAGTAGACACATCCATTACAATCAAAAGATATTGATTCCCACTTTTTATTTTAGGAAGCGGTCCTACACAATCGATCAGGACCCTTGTGAAAGGTTCCTCAAATGCTGGAATGGGTATTAAGGGCGCTAGTTTTATCACTGCTTGAGGTTTCCCTCTCACTTGACATGTGTGACATGATTCACAAAATTTAACTGCATCTTTATGTACTCTAGGCCAATAAAAATGTTTCTGGATTTTAGCTTAAGTTTTCCTTATTCCCAAATGACCTCCCACTGGTACCTCATGTGCAACTCGCAACACCTCCTTTCTATACCCTGCCGGCAATACTACTTGATGAACTTCTGCCCACTTTTCATCCGTCTGCATATGTACAGGTCTCCATTTTCTCATCAAGACATCATTTTTACGGTAATAACACTCTGGTATACTCTCAGATTCCTCTTCTGTATATGCTTTCTGATATATCCGTTTTATTTCAATATCTTTCTGTTGTAACTCCGCCAATTTTCCTGAGCTAAAAATATCCGCCTCACCCTCCACCTGTTCTTGTTCTTTTTCAACCATCTGATCAAAAATCGTTTCTGATAATTGCACTTCAACTTCATTTTCACTCTTTGATTTCTCCTCCTGCCTTAACCTGTGACTTTGCGACCTTGTTACTACACAATCCGGAAAAATCCCAGGATATTCGTCCTTCAACCCTTCAGTTGACTGATTTTCCAATGACTTATCAACCACAGTAGGCATCACTCCCACCTGCGATCCAGCTATACCATTACCCAAGATAAACTATATTCCTGGGCAAGATAGTTAATCTATTACTCCTACTACCACTTCACCACTCTTCACTGGACTTTCCAACCTTACCTTATATAATGGAACGCTACTCCTCTCACCCTGAATTCCACATATCACCACCTTTTCTGGCAACAATGTCTGACCCCCCAGCACTGTGCTATCCGGCCCACCCACCCCTATATCTAACCCCTCCTATCCCCCCGATATCCGACACCCCCTGCCCTCACCATGCTTGAACCCTACACCCCAGATGGCCATTCCTCTGATGCCCGAACCCTCTCAACATAACCCCCACCCCTCCGTTGTCCACCTCTCCGAACCACCTGATTTCAGACATTCCTATCTGCCCTGACGTTCGATCCCCCTCAATGTCCAACCCCCCATACCCATCAATACTGAACCCTCCCAGCCCACAATATCTGACCCCTCCCTGCCCCCATGACCAACATCCCCCACTCTCATTCCACATTCACTGATCTTCTCCCTGGCTTGTTATTTTCAACGGGACCTTTAAACCTATCTGCTTTACGGCAGCTAGTGCAGTAAAAAGTGGCTTCAACGCCGGGTTCTGGTGATCCGGGTGCTGCCTGAACCTTATCTAACCTGAGTACTAATCAAAGCCTACTTGATCATTCTCTGGGGAGGAAGGTTGGGTGAGACAGGCATGGACAAAAGGTAACACAAATAAGTGGGTATGGAGTAGCAAGCCTGTTGAAGTAGAGATTGGTTTGGAAGTGCCTGTCGTTTGAAGGGTGCAGCTATTCAGCTGGTAGATTTAGGACTGGATGACTAGATCATTAAAGGCTGAAACAGGCAATTCCCAAGGGTAATTCTATTGTATAGTGTGGCACAATCTATTACTCACGAGACGAGAAGTGACAAAGTCAATCGAAGGCTTTATTAAGCAAGACTTGTTTCCCAGCAGCTCAGTTACAGAATGCGGCTGGTGGGAGAACCCGGGTTCTTATACTCTGCCTTACTGGGTGGAGCCAGCAGGCGGCAGATCCAATCAGGACCCAGTGTCTGTCTACCAATAGCCTCTCGGCATCACAGGTACCGTACTACCCCTAATACATACCACCACGTTCACCCCTTGTTAAAACAGAACCTGGCGAGGTGGTGGGTCGCATGGTGGTAGGGGTTTACAAAGCTGATCCTGGACGTATCTTCATACAGTGGTTATGCCTCGATCTCAACGGTTAACTATTTACACTGCCGTTTTTACTGGGCGATTGAATTATGTACAGATTTTTGCTTTGTCACGCGGATTCCACGAGTCGAGTGGATCCTGGTCGGCCTTGTCGATCGTCTCAGCCCCGGTGGTGGTGCAGGTACTGGCTCGGTCACTGTCGTCTCTGGGAGTGTTGCGCTGTTTGTTCCTGTTTCACTACTCCTGGGCGGGCACGGGAGGAGGACCGATCCACCCGGGGAGCGTCTGTGGGGTGCGCCGGCGGGAGGGAGGGGGTGATTGGTGTTGGGGGTGTGTGTGTGGTTCCGGCGGGCGCCAGGTCCCACAGGGAGACGGTGTCCTGTCGGCCGTCGGGGTATGCCACGTAGGCGTATTGGGAGTTTCCATGGAGAAGATGAACCCTCTCGACCAAAGGGTCCGATTTGTGCGCCCGCACATGCTTTCGGAGCAAGATGGGTCCTGGGGCTGCCAGCCAGGTCGGAAGTAACGTTCCGGAGGAGGACTTCCTAGGGAAGACAAGGAGGCACTCGTGAGGCGTTTGATTAGTTGTGGTACACAGCAGCGACCAGATGGAGTGGAGGGCATCCGGGAGGACTTCCTTCCAATGGGAAACTGGGAGACTTCTGGACCGTAGGGCCAGTAGGACGGTCTTCCAGACCGTACCGTTCTCCCTCTCTACCTGACCGTTCCCCCGGGGGTTGTAACTGGTCGTCCTGCTCGAGGCAATGCCCTTGCTGAGCAGGGATTGACGCAGTTCGTCACTCATGAAGGAGGACCCCGTCGCTATGGATGTACACGGGGAAACCGAACAGTGTCAAGATGGTGCAAAGGGCTTTAATGACCGTGGCCACGGTCATGTCGGGGCAGGGGATGGCGAAGGGGAAACGGGAGTATTCCTCCACCACGTTTAGGAAGTACGTGTTGCGGTCGGTGGAAGGGAGGGGGCCTTTGAAATCCAGACTGAGGCGCTCAAAGGGACGGGAAGCCTTTATCAGGTGCGCTCTATCTGGCCTGAAAAAGTGCGGCTTGCACTCTTTCAGCAGCCGCTGGACTTCAGACCGGTTAAACGTTCGGTCCTGGGCACTGTATCGTCTGCTCCTAGTGGTGACGGGTTTGCAATCCGGGGTGAGATTCGCAAACAAGGAAGGCGGCTCAACCTTGAGGGTCGCGAGGCTGCAGATAGTGAGTGGGGGTATAGGGCCGCCGAATTGGAACGTTAGGCTCTGGAGGTTACATTGAAAATCTAACCCTAGGAGAGTGGGAGCGCAGAGGTGGGGAAGGACATAAAGCTGATAATTCTTAAACAGTCTCCCCTGCACCGTTAGATTCGCGATGCAGAACCCTTTGATTTCTACGGAATGGGATCCCGCTGCCAGGAAAATCTTTTGGGTGCTCGGATGAATTGAAAGAAAACAGCGTCTTACCGTATCCGGATGGATAAATCTTTCTGTGCTTCCAGAGTCGATCAGACATGGCGTTTTTTACCCGTTGACCAGCACCGTTGTTGTTGCCGTTTGGAGCGTCCAGGGCCGCGACTGGTCCAGGGTCACCAAAGCCAGTCGTGGTTGCTGCATCGGGGCTTTTTCTTCAGACCCCGTGGAGCCGTCCATGCTGGGGTCCTTGGCTATCAGCCAAGATGGCGGCGTCCATGGATCGCACGTGGTCGGGGGGGGGACAAAATGGCCGCGCCCATGGATCGCATGTGGCCGGGGGGGTCACAAGATGGCGGCGCCCATCCTCCCCGCGTGGAGTCCGGGACCCAAAATGGCGGCGCCCGTTGGCCGCACATGGATCGTTGGGGGGGTTGAGTTTGCTTTCCCCATTCTCCCCCGGAGATTGCGGCGACCCCCCGGGACTGGCACACCGCTGAGTACTGCCCTTTTTTGCCGCAACTTTTACAGATGGCCGAGCGGGCCGGGCAGCGCTGCCGGGGGTGTTTCAACTGCCCGCAAAAATAGCAGCGGGGCACACCCGGGTGGTCTAGTGCTCTGGCCGCGCAGGCTTGCGGGGGGGGGGGGGGGTGCCGGGGAGTCGGTCGCAGCGGGGATCCACGGAGCCCAAGGGGCTGCCGCGCGATGAGGGCCGTAGGCGTGGGCATTTTGTGAGGCCACGTCGAGCGATGCCGCAAGGGCCCGTGCCTCTGTGAGCCCTAGTGAGTCTCTCTCTAGCAGTCGCTGGCGCATTTGGAATGAGGTCATACCTGCCACAAAAGCATCTCTGATTAGGAGCTCCGTATGTTCGTTTGCGCTCACCAATGGGCAGTTGCAGTTCCTTCCCAATATTAGCAGCGCGCTGTAGAACTCGTCCAGCAATTCTCCGGGGATTTGCCGTCTCCTCGCGAGTTCGTGGCGTGCGTAGACTTGGTTTACGGGCCGAATGTAGACCCCTTTCAGCATGGTGAGCACCGTCGGGAAATCCTCCACGTATTCGATGAGCGTGTAGATCTCCGGGCTCACCCTGGAATGCAGGACCTGCATTTTCTGGACTTTTGTGATCCGGCCGGAGGTCGTTCGGAGGTATCCTTCGAAGCACGCTAGCCGGTGTTTAAATACGGCCGCTGAGTTTGCTGCATGGGGGCTGATCCGCAGACACTCCGGGGCGATCCAGAGCTCCATAGTCTTTTAAGTTTGCTTAATAAATTGTGGCACAATCAATTACTCACGAGACGAGAAGGGACGAAGTCAATCGAAGGCTTTATAAGCAAGACTTGTTCCCCAGCAGCTCAGTTACAGAATGCAGCTGCTGGGAGAACTCAGGTTCTTATACTCCGCCTTACTGGGTGGAGCCAGCAGGCGGCAGATCCAATCAGGACCCAGTGTCTGTCCACCAATAGCCTCTCGGCATCACAGGTAGACCCTAATACATACCATCACATATAGCTTCTGAATTAGAGGAACAAAAAGGTGGCAAACTGGTGTCAAAGGCCAAAACCCAGTGAATCGATCATGTCCAGTAACAAGCCAGACCCTCAATCTTCAGACGTTTGTGTCTAGACCACACTGCTCCATTTTCCAATCAGCTTCTAAAACTGAAGGTACCAGAAAAACAAGTTTCCAGTGACATAAAAGGTTCAGTTTAGGTTATCAACTAAAACTAATCTAGTTTGCGATTTTGTGACTGCGTAGTGCTTAAGCGAGAGCACGACAAGGCCGTTAAATCACAGTAGAGGTCAAAATTGAGAATCTCGCCGGGCAGCGATCGATTTGCAATGTATCAAACCCGCTCCCGTTGACAAAATCAGGATCTAGCTTGGGCGTGACGAGAAACCAATTATCACCACTTAAGCCGAATCTCCATACAATTAACGAGAGCGACTGCCTATCGACCGGCCTACCGTAATTGAACTCCCTCCCCAGCGAATGATCACATAGGCTCTGACTAGTACTCCTTTTCAAAAAGGTGAACCTGGCTGAAGGACTGCTGCGGGGACCTGAGCAGCCATCTTCATTCACAGGCACAAAGCCCGGGGGCACTGGTGTTGCTGCCTCAGTGCTCGGAGGGGGGTGGGGGAGTAGCCGGTGGCTGATCTTCGGTCGGGCCAGACCGCCATTGGAGAGGTGGAGATGGATGCCACCTCACCAGCAGGTCCGCCATGATCGACCACTGGACCGTGATCTCACATTTCGGGGGCAGCACCTGTCCCACCGACCACCCATAACCCCACTGACCAGGGGGATTTCTAGCCGCGCGGCTGAAGACTATTGCCAATCGTGAATTGGCAACTGTAGTTTTTTTTACAATGTATTTTATTACAAACATGTATGAAAACAGGTTACAGCAAACAAACACCTGGGAAATCTACCTCCCAGCAATCAACTATACAGTTCCCCTTTTTCGCCCCACCCCGCAACGAACTGCTCCTCAAACACGGTCACGAACATCCCCCTCTTTTCTCAAACCCCTCTGTTGAGCCCCTTAACTCATACTTTATCTTCTTCAACCGCAGGAAGTTGTACAGGTCACCCAACCAAACCGCTACCCCTGGTGGCGATGTTAACCGCCATTCCAGTAAAATTTGCCGCCGGGCAATCAGTCAAGGGCCACGCCATCGGTCTTCCTCCTCTCCATGAGCTCCGATGTCACAAACGCCAAATATCACCACCCTAGGGTCCGGGTCCACTTCCTCCACTATCCTGGCTAGGACCACGAACACCCCTGCCCAGAATCTCTCCAACTTTTCACAGCCCCAGAACATGTGCGCGTGATTCGCTGGCCCCTGCCCACACCTCTCACACTCATCTGCCACTCCCTGGGAGAACCCACTCATTCTTGCCCGAGTCATATGTACCCAATTACCACCTTAAACTGTATCAGGCTCATCCGTGCGCAAGAGGAGACCGCGTTTACCCTACACAGTGCCTCATTCCATATTCCCCAATTAATCTCCCCTCCCAACGCCCCTTCCCATTTCGCCTAGATCCTTACCAACTGTTCGCCTCCCTGCTCCCCCAGCCACTTGTCTATATCCCTCCCCTTCCATATCCGGAAGCAGCAGTCGCCCCAGCAGGGTGTATGTTGGCAACCCAGACATTTCGCGCAAAGTCCCTAACCTGCAGATACCGGAACGGGCAATTATAGTTAAGTCAGCACTTACCTCCCAAGTGGATTCCTGTGAGTAGATATGCCATGTAGCGTGTGGGAGTTATTGTCCAGTATACCAAACGGACCATGATGCCTGGACAATATTCCCGAACACTGCAGGGGGCTACACCATGGACACAACGTGCAGTGTCCGACCCAGGGGAGAGGACCAGTGCTGGTGCAGGTAACATTACGTGTGGGTGTATGGAGCACAGGGTCTGGGGTCCAGTGAGCAGGGCCTCCCACTTCTGACAGGGGTGCGTGGGCAGGGCATGCAGGGCTGGGGGTGGGGGGGAGCAATGGGGAATGATGGGTCCCAGGGTGGAATACACTGCTGGTTGTCAGTTCCTCACCCTTTCCCAATCTCTCACAAATATCACACGGGACGGACGATATCTTGGACCCTGCCAAACCTGCCTTTGTGGTACTAGTAGGCCAGGCGGCAGAGAAGGTGGTGCCAGTAGCATCGACAAGCTTGAGGCAGTGGCCCATGTGCAGGGCTCCGTCCCACATGCTGCAGACCCAGCCGCCCAACAGGCCAGGGAGAGATCCCGTGGAGGAGGCTGGCGACCGACCAAGATGTACAGGTGTCGTTGGTGTCATGTGAGAGTACCTTTAAGACATGGATGTTTACGCATTGTACCTTTAAGAAAACAGTGATGTCAGAGAGTGGGTGGGGCTGAGCTCAGGTCAGCCATTTTGGCAGTTTAGTTTTACAGTTTGAAAATACTGCTTGTGTGTTTCCAGAGAGCTGCAGTTTCAGTTTGAAAAGAGCTTTGGGAGTGTCTGTGTTTGCAGTGAGCTGGATCTCTGCCAGAAAAGACCATCTCTGGAGCATTTGGGTGATTTAAACTTATAATAGTGAAGCCTATAACCTGATGTGATTGTGTTTAAAGGTGTTAAGTCTCTTGGAAGTTTGAAGGACCATTTTAAGGAATTACTTACTGTTGCAATATTTTCTGAGTTATCTTTGAAGTAAGGGGTGTTAAGAGATCCAATGTTTATTTAAGATGTTAAGTTGAGTTCATGGAATAAACAGTGTTTTGTGTTTTCAAACTCACGTGTCCATAATTGTAATCCCACATCTAGGGAAAAAGCTGTGTGCGAGGAAAAGCAACAAATACATTAAAGTGATTTCTGGGAGGTAAGTGTATCCTTTAAAAACTCTTACCTTCACAGGAACAGGCCAGTCGATTTCAGCGGGAGCGGTGGGCAAGTGATTTCTGGGAGGTAAGTGTATCCTTTAAAAACTCTTACCTTCACAGGAACAGGCCAGTCGATTTCAGCGGGAGCGGTGGGCAAGTGATTTCTGGGAGGTAAGTGTATCCTTTAAAAACTCTTACCTTCACAGGAACAGGCCAGTTGATTTCAGCGGGAGCGGTGGGCAAGTGATTTCTGGGAGGTAAGTGTATCCTTTAAAAACTCTTACCTTCACAGGAACAGGCCAGTTGATTTCAGCGGGAGCGGTGGGCAAGTGATTTCTGGGAGGTAAGTGTATCCTTTAAAAACTCTTACCTTCACAGGATCAGGCCAGTCGATTTCAGCGGGAGCGGTGGGCAAGTGATTTCTGGGAGGTAAGTGTATCCTTTTTAAAAAAAAACACTTCTTTTCTGTTTTATTTTTTTCGACCCGTGGACTTCTGGGAAGACCCCCCCTCCCCCCCAACCATAAATTCTGGTGGAGAGGAAACCCGAGGCACTACACGTGTAGTGTCTCCCACCCGCCCTCCTCCTCTAACCTAATAATAAGACCCATTGGTGTGAGGTAAGTGCCATATTATATTATTAGCATTGAGCAGGTCAAGGTTCGGAGGTGGTGGAGCAGTCTCTGTCAGGGAGAGAACCTGAGAACATCTAAGACACTCAGAAGGTAAGAAGGTAAGTAAGTGATTTTTACTCATTTTTACTTTTATACCATTTTCAAATTGTTTGTGTCGGGGGAAACTGAAGTGACAACACAGAAAAGCTGTGACCTGAGTGGCTGGTTGGGAATCTACACTTAATTTAAAAAAGTTAAGCATTGGTAACTAATTAAACATAATTACTTAATTATAATTTAGAGGGGTATCTAAGCCAGAGATCGGAGAGTACTATATTTAGCTTTCGCATTTCTATTAGAAATCTAGTGCTAGGAAACAGATAGTTAGCAGTAACTTTGAAATTTAAAGAAAATATATATATTAAAAAAAAAAAATGTTTTTTTAATTTTAATTAATTGACGCAATGTCAGTTAGAGGGATGCAGTGCTCTGACTGTGAGATGTGGCAGGTCCGGGAGGCTTCCAACGTCCCGGATGGCTTCATCTGCAGAAAGTGCACCCAACTGGAGCTCCTCACAGACCGCATGGTTCAGTTGGAACAGCAATTGGATGCACTTAGGAGCATGCAGGTGGCGGAAAGCGTCATAGATCGCAGTTATGTAAATGTGGTCACACCCAAGGTGCAGGCAGAGAAATGGGTGACCACCAGAAAGGGCAGGCAGTCAGTGCAGGAATCCCCTGTGGTTGTCCCCCTCTCAAACAGGTATACCCCTTTGGATACTGTCGGGGGGATAGCCTATCAGGGGAAAACAGCAGCAGCCAGAGCAGTGGCACCACGGCTGGCTCTGATGTTCAGAAGGGAGGGTCAAAGCGCAGAAGAGCAATAGTAATAGGGGACTCTATAGTCAGGGGCACAGATAGGCGCTTCTGTGGACGTGAAAGAGACTCCAGGATGGTATGTTGCCTCCCTGGTGCCAGGGTCCAGGATGTCTCCGAACGGGTAGAGGGCATCCTGAAGGGGGAGGGCAAACAGGCAGAGGTCGTTGTACATATTGGTACTAACGACATAGGCAGGAAGGGGCATGAGGTCCTGCAGCAGGAGTTCAGGGAGCTAGGCAGAAAGTTAAAAGACAGGACCTCTAGGGTTGTAATCTCGGGATTACTCCCTGTGCCACGTGCCAGTGAGGCTAGAAATAGGAAGATAGAGCAGCTAAACACTTGGCTAAACAGCTGGTGTAGGAGGGAGGGTTTCCGTTATCTGGACCACTGGGAGCTCTTCTGGGGCAGGTGTGACCTATATAAGGACGGGTTGCATCTAAACCGGAGAGGCATAAATATCCTGGCTGCGAGGTTT
The DNA here is from genome assembly GCF_047496885.1 of Scyliorhinus torazame. Taxonomy (NCBI): domain Eukaryota; kingdom Metazoa; phylum Chordata; class Chondrichthyes; order Carcharhiniformes; family Scyliorhinidae; genus Scyliorhinus; species Scyliorhinus torazame. The sequence continues at coordinate 277,942,740 of NC_092712.1, forward strand.
GCTAGTGTCACACGGGAGGGTTTAAACTAGTATGGCAGGGGGGTGGGCACGGGAGCAATAGGTCAGAAGGTGAGAGCATTGAGGGAGAACTAGGGAATAGGGACAGTGGGGCTCTGAGGCAGAGCAGACAGGGAGAAGTTGCTGAACACAGCGGGTCAGGTGGCCTGAAGTGCATATGTTTTAATGCAAGAAGTATTACGGGTAAGGCAGATGAGCTTAGAGCTTGGATTAGTACTTGGAACTATGATGTTGTTGCCATTACAGAGACCTGGTTGAGGGAAGGGCAGGATTGGCAGCTAAACGTTCCAGGAGTTAGATGTTTCAGGCGGGATAGAGGGGGATGTAAAAGGGGTGGCGGAGTTGCGCTACTGGTTAGGGAGAATATCACAGCTGTACTGCGGGCGGACACCTCAGAGGGCAGTGAGGCTATATGGGTAGAGATCAGGATTAAGAAGGGTGCAGTCACAATGTTGGGGGTTTACTACAGGCCTCCCAACAGCCAGCGGGAGATAGAGGAGCAGATAGGTAGACAGATTTTGGAAAAGAGTAAAAACAACAGGGTTGTGGTGATGGGAGACTTCAACTTCCCCAATATTGACTGGGACTCACTTAGTGCCAGGGGCTTAGACGGGGCGGAGTTTGTAAGGAGCATCCAGGAGGGCTTCTTAAAACAATATGTAGACAGTCCAACTAGGGAAGGGGCGGTACTGGACCTGGTATTGGGGAATGAGCCCGGCCAGGTGGTAGATGTTTCAGTAGGGGAGCATTTCGGTAACAGTGACCACAATTCAGTAAGTTTTAAAGTACTGGTGGACAAGGATAAGAGTGGTCCTAGGGTGAATGTGCTAAATTGGGGGAAGGCTAATTATGACAATATTAGGCGGGAACTGAAGAACATAGATTGGGAGCGGATGTTTGAGGGCAAATCAACATCTGACATGTGGGAGGCTTTCAAGTGTCAGTTGAAAGGAATTCAGGACCGGCATGTTCCTGTGAGGAAGAAGGATGAATACGGCAATTTTCGGGACCCTTGGATAACGAGAGATATTGTAGGCCTCGTCAAAAAGAAAAAGGAGGCATTTGTAAGGGCTAAAAGGCTGGGAACAGACGAAGCCTGCGTGGAATATAAGGAAAGTAGGAAGGAACTTAAGCAAGGAGTCAGGAGGGCTAGAAGGGGTCCCGAAAAGTCATTGGCAAATATGGTTAAGGAAAATCCCAAGGCTTTTTATACGTACATAAAAAGCAAGAGGGTAGCCAGGGAAAGGGTTGGCCCACTGAAGGATAGGCAAGGGAATCTATGTGTGGAGCCAGAGGAAATGGGCGAGGTACTAAATGAATACTTTGCATCAGTATTCAGCAAAGAGAAGAAATTGGTAGATGTTGAGTCTGGAGAAGGGTGTGTAGATAGCCTGGGTCACATTGAGATCCAAAAAGACGAGGTGTTGGGTGTCTTAAAAAATATTAAGGTAGATAAGTCCCCAGGGCCTGATGGGATCTACCCCAGAATACTGAAGGAGGCTGGAGAGGAAATTGCTGAGGCCTTGACAGAAATCTTTGGATCCTCACTGTCTTCAGGGGATGTCCCGGAGGACTGGAGAATAGCCAATGTTGTTCCTCTGTTTAAGAAGGGTAGCAAGGATAATCCAGGGAACTACAGGCCGGTGAGCCTTACTTCAGTGGTAGGGAAATTATTGGAGAGAATTCTTCGAGACAGGATCTACTCCCATTTGGAAGCAAATGGACGTATTAGTGAGAGGCAGCATGGTTTTGTGAAGGGGAGGTCGTGTCTCACTAACTTGATAGAGTTTTTCGAGGAGGTCACTAAGATGATGGATGCAGGTAGGGCAGTGGATGTTGTCTATATGGACTTCAGTAAGGCCTTTGACAAGGTCCCTCATGGTAGACTAGTACAAAAGGTGAAGTCACACGGCATCAGGGGGGGGCTGGCAAGGTGGATACAGAACTGGCTAGGTCATAGAAGGCAGAGAGTAGCAATGGAAGGATGCTTTTCTAATTGGAGGGCTGTGACCAGTGGTGTTCCACAGGGATCAGTGCTGGGACCTTTGCTCTTTGTAGTATATATAAATGATTTGGAGGAAAATGTAACTGGTCTGGTTAGTAAGTTTGCAGACGATACAAAGGTTGGTGGAATTGCGGATAGCGATGAGGACTGTCAGAGGATACAGCAGGATTTAGATTGTTTGGAGACTTGGGCGGAGAGATGGCAGATGGAGTTTAATCCGGACAAATGTGAGGTAATGCATTTTGGAAGGTCTAATGCAGGTAGGGAATATACAGTGAATGGTAGAACCCTCAAGAGTATTGAAAGTCAAAGAGATCTAGGAGTACAGGTCCACAGGTCATTGAAAGGGGCAACACAGGTGGAGAATGTAGTCAAGAAGGCATACGGCATGCTTGCCTTCATTGGCCGGGGCACTGAGTATAAGAATTGGCAAGTCATGTTGCAGCTGTATAGAACCTTAGTTAGGCCACACTTGGAGTATAGTGTTCAATTCTGGTCGCCACACTACCAGAAGGATGTGGAGGCTTTAGAGAGGGTGCAGATGAGATTTACCAGAATGTTGCCTGGTATGGAGGGCATTAGCTATGAGGAGCGGTTGAATAAACTCGGTTTGTTCTCACTGGAACGAAGGAGGTTGAGGGGAGACCTGATAGAGGTCTACAAAATTATGAGGGGCATAGACAGAGTGGATAGTCAGAGGCTTTTCCCCAGGGTAGAGGGGTCAATTACTAGGGGGCATAGGTTTAAGGTGAGAGGGGCAAGGTTTAGAGTAGATGTACGAGGCAAGTTTTTTACGCAGAGGGTAGTGGGTGCCTGGAACTCGCTACCGGAGGAGGTGGTGGAAGCAGGGACGTTGGTGACATTTAAGGGGCACCTTGACAAATACATGAATAGGATGGGAATAGAGGGATACGGACCCAGGAAGTGTAGAAGATTGTAGTTTAGTCGGGCAGCATGGTCGGCACGGGCTTGGAGGGCCAAAGGGCCTGTTCCTGTGCTGTACATTTCTTTGTTCTTTTGAGAGGTTGGTTGAACTCCATGATACATTTTGGGGTTCTGAAAACGCCTCGCCCATAACAATTGGGGGCTCGAGGGGGATAAAAGTCTATCTATTGGATTGGCTTTTGTGAACTTAAAGACAGTGAAGGATTGTTGCTTTTCCGGTGTGGTATTTTAGTTTAAGTGGGGAGAGTGTTGTGAACAATGGCTCTTTCAGAGGCTCAGAAGTTTTTGGGGTGGAGAATGTCACATGTAGTACTTTACGGACAGAAATGAAAAGCAGACTGTTAGATTTGGCAATAACATTGCAGTTAACATTACCTGACAAAATGCGAAAAGATGAGGTAATTATGGCGGTGGTTAAGCATTTAAAGTTGCCTGAGATAGAGTTTGACTCATTGGAAATGGCAAAAATTCAGTTGCAAATTAAACAAATGGAACATGAGAAAGAATTAAAGCGGCTTGAATACGAGAGTGAGAGAGAGGAAAAAGAAAGAGAGAGAGAGGAAAAAGAAAGAGAAAGAGAGAGAGAGGAAAAAGAAAAGGAGCGAGAAGAAAGGAGAAAAGTAAGAATAGCCCTAGCAGAAGAAAAAGAAAGGGAGATACAGATCAGGGAAAAATATAAAGAGAGGGAGTTTGAACTTCAGAAAATGGCCATGAAACATGACAATCAGTTAAAATTGGCAGGCGTAAAGGGGAACGTACAGTTGGATGATAGTGATGAGGATAGGGAGAAAGAGACTCATAGTCGAAGGCTTGGTGGGAATCTACTTAAGTATGTCCAATCTTTGCCAAGGTTTGACGAGAAGGAAGTGGAAGCCTTTTTCATTTCATTTGAGAAGGTAGGTAAACAAATGAAATGGCCACAGGACATGTGGGTATTACTGATTCAAACAAAGCTGGTAGATAGAGCTAGTGAAGTATTTGCATCACTACCGGAGGAGGTATCTGGAACGTATGAGGAGGTGAAGAAATCCTTCTTAAGTGCATATGAGTAGTGCCTGAAGCTTACAGACAAAGGTTTAGAAATTTAGGGAAAGAATTTGGTCAAACATACATAGAGTTTGAAAGGCTCAAACAGAGTAATTTTGATAGGTGAATAAGGGCTTTGAAAATAGACCAAACGTATGAAGCTCTCAGAGAAATTATACTTCTGGAGGAGTTTAAAAATTCAATTCCTGATGTAGTGAGAACTCGTGTGGAAGAACAGAGGGTTAAAACTGCAAGATTAGCAGCGGAAATGGCAGATGATTATGAATTAGTTCATAAATCAAAGATTAGGGGCGAGATTCTCCGACCCCCTGCCGGGTCGGAGAATCGCCGGGGGCTGGCGTGAATCCCGTCCCCGCTGGTTGCCGAAGTCTCCACCACCGGATATTCGGTGGGGGCGGGTATCGCGCCGCGCCGGTTGGCGGGCCCCCCCGCTCGATTCTCCGGCCCGTATGGGCCGAAGTCCCGACGCTAAAATGCCAGTCCCGCTGGCGTAAATTAAACCTTACCGGCGGGACAAGGTGGCGCGGGCGGGCTCCGGGGTCCTGGGTGGGGCGCGGGCCGATCTGGCTCCGGGGGGTGCCCCCGCGGTGGCCTGGCCCGCGATCGGGGCCCATCGATCCGCGGGCGGGCCTGTGCTGTGGGGGCACTCTTTCCCTTCCGCCACGGTCTCCACCATGGCGGAGGCGGAAGAGACTCCCTCCACTGCGCATGTGCGGGAATGCCGTCAGCGGCCGCTGACGCTCCTGCGCATTGCCGCCCGGAGATGTCATTTCCGCGCCAGCTGGCGGGGCACCAAAGGCCTTTTCCGCCAGCTGGCGGGGTGGAAATTCGTCCGGCGCCGACCTAGCCTCTCAATGTTGGGGCTCGGCCCCCAAAGATGCGGAGCATTCCGCACCTTTGGGGCGGCGCGATGCCCGTCTGATTTGCGCCGTTTTGGCCGCCAGTCGGCGGACATTGCGCCGTTTCCGGAGAATTTCGCCCTGGTTCCCGATATCAGTTTCAGCCGGTGAGGGATAGAAACTGGGGACATGAGAAATATTCAAGTGGTAAAGGTGATCTGATGGGAGACAATAAAGAGAGTGTACCTCAGATTAAAAAAGAAATCCAGGAGGGTGGAAAAGAAATGAAAAATTTCAAATGTTTTCACTGTAATGAAGTAGGCCATGTAAAGTCACAGTGTTGGTGGTTGAAGAAAAGCACTGGGAAGGCTGATGTGGTAAAACAGGATAAGACAGTGGGATTTGTTAGAGTGGTAAAGGAAAGCCCAAGGGAAGCGAAGGAGGTGCAAACGATTATACAGCCTGTTCAAGAAGTAATTGTTAAGAAGGTGCCAGATGTCTTTAAAGAATTTACTTGTGTGGGTAAAGTTTACTCATGTGTATCAGGAGGAACAGGTAAAGAAGTCACAATTTTAAGAGATACAGGGGCTAGTCAATCTTTAATGGTAAGAGATGAGGAATTATGTAGTTTGGGAAGAATGGATCAGGCATGGAGGGTGGGGTCAGGTCGGGGGAGCAGTTCCAGGTGACAGGTTGGGGGGCCAGTCAGAATGGGTTAGGGTGGGGCTCAGGTCGGTATGGGACGATCGTGTCAGCCATAGGTGATGGGGGCAGGCAGGGGAGGGGGCGGGGGGTCCAGCTGGTTCGGGCTGGGGCGATCAGGTCAGGCCGGTGGGGATTTTAACCTGGTCAGGTTAGGGAGTCAGGTCGGCAATGGGAGGAGAATCCTTTGTAGGTGGGGGAGTGGGTGGGGGTCAGGTGGCGAATACCGTAGGGGGGATGCTTAGTCAGGAGCCAGTGAGCGCGTCCCCAATGAGGTCGGAAGTGTGTATAGAGACCATTGTGAGGATCAATCTGAATATTTAAAATAGATCAGCTGCAATTAAAAGAGGTTGCTGGATTCTTCGATTTTGAGACTTAAGTGCTGATGCCGGCCTGGGAACGGTGGCGTTTTACTTGCGAAAAAATGGCGCAAAGCGGCCATTGATCCTCCGTCTGGTGGGGGCTAGCTGGCAGGCAGCATAGAGCCCCTGGCACTATCTGCGGATACGGCTGGAGAATTGTGCTGGGTCCATGTCCGTGCATGACCTCCTTTGGCCAGGCGTGCCACCCCCGGACCACCCCCCACCAGTGCCCCCAGTCCGGGCCAAAGCCTCCCTGCCTGCGGATCGGCTTCCCCCAGACTGTGGCGGCGCTGGACTTAGTCCACAGCTGCCACGCCGAGTTCCCGAAAATAAGCACCACACCCGATCGACGGCGGGAACACGGCCCATCGGGGGCAGAGCATCGAGGGGAAGGCTCAGGTAACGTCCAGAGGCCGTCCATACGGCGTATTCAGAGTACACCATTTTGGAGGGGCGGAGCATCACAAACGTGGCACCGCCCTCCACTTCGGTGCCAATGTGGATTCTCCGGCCGATCGCCAAATGCGATTTCGGCATCGGAGACCAGAGAATCCCGCCCAATGTCTTGTAAATTTTTCAGAGTAACTATTAGTGTACCCCTGATGGAAAAATTCAAAGTCGGGGATTTGAATCACTTTTTTAGCACAACTGTCCAAGAAAAGTTGACGCTTCTGGACAATTGCAGTGCAAACGCTTACCTGGAAACTTCAGAGACAGATTACTCAGCGCATCTTTGGTACTCTCAAATCTGATGCTGGGAAGCCAGGAAGTTACGGGCCTTCTTCAGAATGCAAACAGAATGGATCCATGGTCAATCTCAAATTTTGGTCCCACCAGAATTTCAGAAAGAAGACAGCTGGGTGAGTTGGAAAAGAATATTGAAAAAAATAGTTGCAAATAAAGTCTTACCACTCAAACTTACCCTTCGTTCTCAAAAAAGGTCTTTGGAGAATATTACGATATTTCAGAAAAAGGAAGAGAATACAAATGATTGTTGCTGAAACAAATAAAAATCCAATCCCTTCAATTATTCTGTATGCAATGGGGTACGCTGGAAAAAGACAAAATAAAGAGCGTGTAAAATGAAGGGTGCATTCAGTAAATTGTACATGTCAGAGGATTAACTGTAAGCCTCGACTTGTTTCAGAGTCAGGGGCGGGATTCTCCGACCCCCCGCCGGGTCGGAGAATCGCCGGGGGCTGGCGTGAATCCCGACCCCGCCAGTTGCCGAATTCTCCGGCATCGGATATTCGGCGGGGGTGGGAATTGCGTTGCGCCGGTTGGCGCCCCCCCCCCCCCCCCCCCCCCAGCGATTCTCCGGCCCGTGATGGGCTGAAGTCCCGCTGCTGGAATGCCTGTCCTGCCGGCGAGAATCAAACCACCTCTCTTACCGGCGGGACAAGGCGGCACGGGCGGGCTCCGGGGTCCTGGGGCGGATGCGGGGTGATCTGGCCCCGGGGGGTGCCCCCACGGTGGCCTGGCCCGCGATCGGGGCCCACCGTGGGGCACTCTTTTCCTTCCGCATTTGCCGTGAGTCATTTCCGTGCCAGCTGGCGGGGCACCAAAGGCCTTTCCCGCCAGCTGGCGGGGCGGAAATCAGTCCGGCGCGGGACCAGCCCCTCAAGGTAAGGGCTCGGCCCTCAAGAGGCGGAGAATTCCGCACCTTTGGGGCGGCGCGATGCCGGACTGATTCGCACCGTTTTTGGCGCAGGTCGGCGGACATCGCGCCGATTGCGGAGAATCCCGCCCCTGATGTTTGTGGGTTCCAGACCCCACCAACTCAACCCCTACCCCTCCGATGTCTGCCTCCTCCACCCACCCAATTGCTGACACCCAACCTGCCCTGATGTATGACCCCCCCAGGTAATTCAGTTTGGCATTCTCTGCATACGACACAATTATCGGACAAAATTTTACAACAGTGGCATTCTAACAAAGAAAACACTTTCATTTATCCAATCGGCTAGGTTCTCCGTCCCTGAAACATAGTGTTGTCCCAGAGCAGGATTTGTGGACTTCCATGACAGAGAAACTGGTCTGCACCTGGACCGATTCAGCGACTGTTAAGGGGCTAGTACCGACGCCATGGAGAACATATTCGTTTTCAATGGGAAACGGTGCTGGATTCGTGATTGACACTCAGGAGGCTGACAAGCTGCAGATGCACACTTCACTCCCCACACACATCACCCAGACAACAAGATAGCAGCAAGACGTGCGGCACCGCGATTCACCGACGCGGAGTTCGAGGCCCTCCTGGAAGTGGTGGAGGAGGCAGGCCATGCTGTAACCCGGCCCGGGAAGATGGGTGCCAGCCGCCTCCATTTGCCGTGCCTGGGTACAGGTGGCAGAGACGGTCAGCACCACGAGCAACACAGTCCGGCTCGGCCCGCAGTGCAGGAACAAACTGTACGAGCCCTTTAGGGAAGCTATGGTGAGTAGGCAGCATTGTGCCCCGAGTGACAACCCTGTCACACACATACCCGTGACACCCCCCTTCCCCGCAACCAGGAGAGCGGCTGAACCTCACCCTGCACCACTTGTTGGCAACCATACCGGCCACCAGAATGGGTGCCCTGGCCACTGTGGCCACAAGCTCCCCAACCTCTGGGCTGCATGCATTGGATGTCTAAACGACACGTTTTCTGTTCCTCCACCGCCAGGAGCAGGCCGCCCTATCCGCTGGGAGTGACAGAAAACTGGAGCGGGACCACTGGACCTGCGGCACTTCACTGTGGCTATGCCGCGGGCCCTGGATGTGGTCGACGGGCCAGAAGAAAGGGAGGTTGCCAGGGTGGAGGTCAGGTGCAGGCGAGGAAGTGAGACCTCGCTGAGTTGCGATTCCCCATGACACGTCTGTCAACCCCCTCCCCAACACCACCCCCACACAATCCCCATCCCCACATCCTCACCCCACACCACCCTCACCCCCACACCACCCTCATCTCACACCACCCTTACTGCCACTTCCTGCCCTCCCCGCGGTCTTGTCTTGTGTCTTGCAGGAGCAGTGATGGGGTGGACCCTTCTGGTGTCCCCCACCCCAGCCGGTGCCACAATCACGATAGGAGTATTAAAAAAATTAAATAAAGGGCTCTGTTAATACATAATCACCTTATTAACATCACCCACTACAGATCTGGCGTGTGCTGACCAGTGACGAGATGATACCGACACGGATGGGAGCCATCGACCAGAAACCCAGGACATCCCGGAGCTCAAGACCGGGGAGGACACTGATTTCCTGTCACAGCTATATCCAACACCCTCCACCATCCCAGAGACACTCACCTCAGTTGGGCACTTTAGTGATGAGGCCTCTGGGACACCCTCTGGTGTGCATCACAGGTGCTCCAGTACATCAGTTGGAAATAGGAACTCCCGAGGTGGGGAATGGACGGAGGACGGGCCAAACCCAGGAACTAGCTTCTGTCCAAATGGGTTTCGGGCTTCTGAAACAGACAGTCCCATCGATTGTGGAGATGCAGTTGCAGCGCCAGGGACTACATGAGGGGTTGTCGGGGAGCATCCAGCACCTGCAGGTGTAGTTGGAGGAGTCCAACTGCGTGTAGGAGCAGGAGGTGGTGCCGATCATGCGTGCCACCCAAGCCAACATCGTACGGGTAGCGTCCGAGGTGAAGGCAAGCGTCTTGGCTATGGATCAGCATGTCCGACGCGTGGTGCATTCTGTGCAGGTGCTGGCCGAGGCCCTTTCACAGGCAGCCATATGCCAGAGCCACATAGACATTACAGCAGCGCTTCTGAGTGTGGCCCAGTCACAGCGTGCCATGATTCAGAACATCGGCGGCATTGTCAAGGTGACTCAGTCCCAGAGAGAGATGGCACAGTCACTGGCTAATGTGTCACAGACTCAGAAGGTGGTGGCACAGACACAGCATGATGTGGTGCAGTCCCAGACAGAGATGGTCCACTCCCTGTGCTCCATGGCCGCCAGCAAACTGTTATGGGCCAGGGTTTGGAGAACCCCAAAGTGTATCATGGAGTTCATCTGACCGACAACTTGTAATAGACTGTGTTATGGGGAGCACACGGCCCTCTCTACAGGTGTGGTACAGCAGAAATCGAAAAGTACTTTTTTAAGCAAAACAATGTTTATTCTATGAACTCAAGTTAACCTTTTTAAAACATACAGTGAACATCTTAGCAACCATCAATTCAAATACAACCCCCAAAGAATACAACACTAAGTAATCCTTAATAAATTCCCAAACAACATCCAGAAGACAAAAGTCCCTTTTAACACAAATATCAAGTTTAAATTCACTACTGAGAACAATTATCCCTCTAAATTCCCCAAATGATCAAGAGATAGTCTTTACATGGCAGAGAGAACAGCAGTACACCTGCTGCGACTGACTGCAGCTCCAACACTCTGAAAACGAAATTAAAAATTCAGACACCCCAAGCTTTTCTCAAAGTGAAACTAAAAAGCAGAGCCAGAGCTCAGCTCTACCCACACTCTGACATCACTGCAGTCACATGAGCAGACAAACATTTCTTAAAGGTACTCTCACATGACAACACAGACACTGATCGAGACCGGAGGGGGCCTCCAGGACTGGCAGCGCCAGGTGGTGGGTTTGCCTCAGGGGATAGCTCCGCTCACACCCCGTCCCAAGGCGTAGCCCAGGGGCCATCGCGCAACCCGAGGGAGGTGGAGGTGATGGGGCCCATGCCGGTGACTCCGCAGGGGAGACGGTGGAACACCGCAGCACATCGGACACTCCCCCCCCCCCCCCATCTGGCCCTGGCACACCTAGTGGACAGCTGGCAGAACAGGGTGGCATTGCGCCACCTCGGACAACCGAGCAGCAGCCGGGCCCATCCAGGCCCGGTCACCCCAGAAGATGCTTGCCAACAGGGACCCAGGTCACAGGATGGGAATCACAGCAGGCTACTTCAACTCCTGATGTACCGTCTGGGGATTCATCTGGACCTAGTGTTAGGGCCCATAAGGCCAGAACGTTAGACACCAGTTAAGTTGGCACGCGTGCAAGGCAGTTTAATTTTAGGGACTAGGGCATGTATATGTATATATTTGTGCACATTAAACACCTGTTCACACTGTTAGAACCTGCATTGGTGCTCTGTTAGATGGGTGTGAGGGGTGGGCTGGTCTGGGCTGGCCAGAGAAGGGACATGTTGGGGGGGGGGGTATGGGAATACCTTATAGGTGGGCTGGGCAATGTAGTGCGGCAGGTAGGTGCGGCAATCGAGGCTTTATTACACTAAGGTGTGTGGCCTCCTACAGCAGCTGGCGAAATGGCTGCTGTACGAGGAGCACACATATTTATACTCCGCCTACTGGGCGGAGCCAGCAGGCAGGGAATACCCCCGTACCTGTAGTACAGGGCCTTACCGTAAAGCACCTACATCAACATCCTCTATATACAATATATACATCAGTGGTGACTACCTGTTAAAATTGAGTCCAGGGGGGTGACGAACTATATACAGGTAGACGTTTTAAAGTACAGAGAGAAAAATTTGAGTCCAGCGGGGTGGAGGGGAAAATTATATAAGAGTGATGATGTTTTAAAAGTCCAGGTCATGTTACAGATTCAGTCGTTCCGGAGCCTTGATCTGCCGTTGGGAGCGCCGCAGTGCTGGTGGCGATTCCAGTGTCAGTCTGGTCTTCAGTGGCTCCGGAAGCATGTCGAAATCTTCTTCATGCCCGGGTGTGGGCAGGGGGAGGGCGGATTGTCCTGGGGCGGGGGTTGCGGCTGGGTGCGCCGAGGGAGGGGGGGTGGCGCCGGGCCGGGGGGTGGGGTGAGTGTGCGGAACCAGCTGGTGCCAGGTCCCTGAGGGAGACTGTATCTTGGCGGCTGTCGGGGTACGCTACGTAGGCGTACTGTGGGTTGGCGTGGAGTAGCTGTACCCTCTCAACCAACGGGTCCGCCTTGTGGAGTCGTACGTGTTTACGGAGGAGTACGGTTCCTGGAGCTGCGAGCCAAGTCAGGTTCGACACCCCGGAGGTGGACTTCCTAGGGAAGGCAAAGAGACGTTCATGGGGTGTTTCATTAGTCGAAGTGCACAGGAGCGACCGAATGGAGTGCAGGGCGTCGGGGAGGACCTCCTGCCAGCGGGAGGCTGGGAGATTTCTCGACCGTAGGGCCAGCTGGACGGCCCTCCAGACCGTCCCATTCTCCCTCTCCACCTGCCTGTTTCCCCGGGGGTTGTAGCTGGTCATCCTGCTCGAGGCGATACCCCTGTTGAGCAGGAACTGACGCAGCTCATCGCTCATGAGTGAGGATCCCCTGTCGCTGTGGACGTAGGCGGGGAAGCTGAACAGAACGAAGATGGTGTTGAGGGCTTTGATGATGGTGGCAGACTTCATTTCGGGGCATGGGGTGGCGAAGGGGAATCTGGAATATTCATCGACCACACTGAGGAAGTACATGTTACAGTCGGTGGAGGGGAGGGGCCCTTTGAAATCCACGCTGAGGCGTTCAAAGGGGCGGTAGGCCTTCACCAGGCATGCACGGTCTGGCCGGTAGAAGTCAGTTTGCACTGCGCGCAGACCTGGCAGTCTCTGGCGATAGCCCTGACTTCCTCGACGGAGTAGGGCAGATTGCGGGCCTTGATGAAATGGTAAAAACGTGTGACCCCCGGGTGACAGAGGTTATTGTGCAGAGTCCGGAGTCGGTCCACCTGTGCGCTGGTACATGTACCTCGGGATAGGGCATCGGGGGGTGATACAAAATCTCGTTGTTGTAGGTGGAGAGCTCGATCCTCCACCTCAAGATTTGATCGTTTTTGATGTTACCCTGCTGTGTGTTATTGAACATAAAGGCAACCGACCGTTGGTCAGTGAGGAGAGTGAATCTCCTGCCGGCCAGGTAATGCCTCCAATGCCACACAGCTTCAACGATGGCTTGGGCCTCTTTTCGACGGAGGAATGCCCAATTTCGGAGGCATGTAGGGTTCGTGAAAAAAACGCCACGGGCCTGCCTGCCTGGTTGAGGGTGGCGGCTAGAGCGACGTCTGATGCATCGCTCTTGACTTGGAATGGTAATGTCTCGTCGACCGCTTGCATCGCAGCCTTGGCGATGTCGGCCTTGATACGGTTGAAGGCCTGGTGAGCCTCAGCCGTTAAGGGAAAAAGAGTGGATTGAATGAGTGGGCGGGCCTTGTCCGCATAGTTTGGGACCCACTGGGCGTAATAAGAAAAGAACCCCAGGCATCGTTGGAGGGCCTTGGGGCAGTCGGGGAGGGGGAGTTCCATTAGGGGGCGCATGAGGTCAGGATCGGGCCCCAGAACTTCGTTCTGGACCGCATAGCCGAGGATGGCTAAGCGGTTTGTGCTGAACACGCACGTCTCCTTGTTGTAGGTTATGTTGAGGAGAATGGCGGTGTGGAGAAATTTGGCAAGGTTGGCGTCATTGTCCTGCTGATCATGGCCACAGATGGTGACATATCCCTGGTACGGGAAAGTGGCCCGCAGCCTGTACCGGTCAACCAGTCGGTCCATTTCCCGTTGGAAAACCGAGACTCCGTTAGTGATGCCAAAGGGAACCCTAAGAAAGTGGTAAAGGCGGCCATCTGCCTTGAAGGCAGTGTATGGACGGTCCGCCTTACAGGTGGGGAGCTGGTGGTAGGCGGATTTCAGGTCCACAGTTGAGAAGACCCGGTACTGTGCAATCTGATTGACCATATCAGATATGCGTGGGAGGGGGTACGTGTCGAGCTGCGTGTACCTATTGATGGGTCTGGCTGTAGTCCACGACCATCCTGTGTTTCTCCCCAATTTTCACAACTACCACTTGGGCTCTCCAGGGACTGTTGCTGGCCTCAATGATGCCTTCCCGAAGCAGTCGCTGGACCTCGGACCTGATGAAGGTCCTGTCCTGGGCGCTGTACCGCCTGCTCCTGGTGGCGACGGGTTTGCAATCCGGGGTTAAGTTTGCAAATAGGGTAGGTGGGTCAACCTTTAGGGTCGCGAGACCGCATACAGTAAGGGTTGGCAGAGGCCCGCCAAATTTCAGTGTTAGGCTCTGGAGGTTGCACTGGAAGTCCAGGCCGAGTAGCAGGGCAGCGCAGAGGTTGGGGAGGACGTAGAGGCGAAAGCCGCTGAACTCCATGCCCTGGACAGTGAGAGTGGTGATGCAGTACGCCCGGATCGCCATGGAGTGAGACCCAGAGGCCATGGAGATTCTCTGTTCAGCGGGGTGTACCGCGAGGGAGCAGCGCATTACCGTGTCGGGGTGAAGGAAGCTCTCGGTGCTCCCGGAGTCCAGCAGACAGGAGATCTCGTGCCCATCGATCTTCACGTTGGTAGAAGCCGTTGCCAGGTTGTTTGGGCGAGACTGGTCAATCGTGACCGAGGCGAGACGCGGCTGGTCGTCGCGGTTGCAGGTGGCGTGCAGCCAGATGAGGTGCTCGGGGGGCATGGGTCCTGGTAAAATGGCGGCGCCCACGGGCCGCACGAGTCGTGGGGAAAACGTGATGGCGGCGCCTTGACGATTCTGGGGAGAACAAGATGGCGCCGCCCACGGGCCGCATGTGGTGGGGGTCGAACAAGATGGCGGCGCCCACTGGCTGCACGTGTGACGAGCTGGAACAATAGCGGCGAGTGAGCAGGCCTGGCACACCGCAGCGAAGTGCCTCTTCTTGCCACAGGTCTTGCAAAGGGCGTTCCGGGCCGGGCAGCGCTGTCGGGGGTGTTTGGACTGCCCAAGAAGTAACATTTGGGGCCCCCGGGGTTGGTTGGTTGCCGCGTGGCACAGGCGTGGGGCTGGCTGAGGGCGGTCGCTGGTGGGGTCCACGATGGGGCGGCCATCTCCGGAGTCCACGATGCACAGGAGGGGTGGGCCGCGCGGTTGGGGACGTAGGCCTGAATGTTGCGCGAAGCGACCGTAAGCGAGAGCGTAGCTTTTTGGTTTCCGCGAGGCCGAGCGTGGACCCTTCTAAGTGGCGCTGGCAGATGTAATCGGACCCTATCCCCGTAACAAAAGTGTCTCTCATGACCAAGTTCGAGTGTTCCGTGGCCGAGACGGCCTGACAGTCACAGTCTGTACCTAGGGGAATCAGGGCACACCATAAATCTTCCACTGACTCACCAGGAAGTTGACGACGAGTGGAGAGGAGGTGCCTGGGTAGAGCGTGTTAGTCCGCCGAGCGTAGTTTTCCTTCAGTAGTGCCATGGCGTCTGCATAGGTCAGCGCGTCCTGGATAAGTGGAAAGACATTGGAGCTCAGCTGCGTGTAAAGGATCTGAATCTTCTGAGCTTCTGGAATTGGGTCTGGCGCAGACCCGATGTATGCTTCGAAACAGGCTAGCCAATGTTCAAAGTCCTTTTTGGCGTTGTCTGATTGCGGATGCAGCTGCAGGCGATCCGGCTTGATGCGGAGATCCATCTTCTGAAAACTTAGTGTAATAAATTGATGCACGATCAATTACACAAAGACGAGAGTTGCATGTAATCGAGGCTTTACTACACTAAGATGTTTAGCCTCCTACAGCAGATGGCGAAATGGCTGTTGTACGAGGAGCACATATTTATACTCCGGCTACTGGGCGGAGCCAGCAGGCAGGGAACTACCCCTGTACCTGTAGTACAGGGCCTTACCATAAAGCACCTTCACCGACATCCTCTATATAGAATATATACATCAGTGGTGACTACCACAACGGCCTGGGTTGGCACTGCAGGCTCTGCCCCACATGACCCTCCCCCCACTGCCCCCACCTCCGCACCCCTGGCCCCGTCGTTACCCTTAATTGTGGGGGGCTCTGGCCCCGGGACACGTCCCTGCTGCCAGGTGTACCTTGAAACAGCAATGTATTCCAGACGTACGTACAATAAACACCGTTGTCATATCATTAGCGGGCCTGACCCAGTATTCTCGGGGGCTTCCGCAATTCTCCACCTCTAATGGGCCGAATTCCCGATGGCAAGGCTCACTTGTACTATTGAAAATCGTGAAACAAAGGGCAGCATGGTTGCAAGAGTGGTTAGCACTGCTGCCTCACAGCGCCGAGGTCCCCGGTTCGATCCCGGCTCTGGGTCACTGTTTTTGTGGAGTTTGCACATTCTCCCCGTGTTTGCGTGGGTTTGCCCCCACTACCCAAAAAAATGTGCAGGGTAGATAAATTGGCCACGCTAAATTGCCCCTTAATTGGAAAAAATGAATTGGATATTCTAAATTTATATGAAAAAAAAGAAAATTGTGATTCGGGAGTCATAGTTGATGAGGGAGGGACAGGAGGTAGCACACGGAGAGGCGTGGCCATGGGTTGTCGGGCTGGACACCGGCTGAGCTGGCCAGGCTGATAGGGGAACAGGCCATGGGGATTCCCAATGGGACTGGGGCCGTGTCCAGGCACCGACTGCCATTGCCACGGCCTGCAAGGCAGCCATCTTGCTGCGCACCTCATTGACTACCCACCTAGGCCTTGGTTCTCCAGTGACACCGGCCGTATGGGTGCCCCCCATTCCCACACCCCAGCCTCCACCCCAACACTCCCGCACCCCACCATCCACCATACGCCCCCCCAACCTGCTGCCACCTGCCAGCGGGGCATCACACAGCCTGACCAAGACAACACCCACAGTAGACCCTACAAGGGGTGGAGGGGCCTGGGCGGGGGCTGCAGAGCATACCATTGGCTAGGGTACCACTAAATGACGGTACTCCTAGCTCCTAGCAGCATGGACGGGCGCCTGAGGCCCTCACGGTGCGGGAGTAGAGTCCACACTGCCAACCAGGGGCACTGTGTACCCTGTTGGATCCGGAACCATGCTAACATCCGACCGCCCATGAGGCTGAGGAGGAGGTGCAAAGGAGACGCGCATGAGGCCTCATGTGTACCGGCAACGCCTGTCATTCGAGGACCTGCCAGACCGGGCATGCCATCGAAGACTCCAGCTGAGCAGAGGGACAGTGCCAGATCATGGTGCACCTGGCAACGCGGGGAATGGGGGAGGACGCCCACTTCTGGTGGCCGTCAAGGTGACGGTCACCCTGAACTAATACGACACAGGGCCCTTCCAGGCGCCGAGTGGGAACATGTTCGGAAACTCAGAGAGCTTGGAGCACAGGTGTCCGCACTGTCACAGAGGCCCTATATGTCCAGTCAGCACAATACATCCATTTCAATGTGGACTGAACCCACCAGGATGCCTGGAAGCGGAGTTTGCTGCCATCGCTGACATGCCCCGGGTCCAGGAGGTCAACCGTTGAGGTCCTGGCTGATGACGCCTAACCCGAGGACACAGACCAATGGCGAGACCCGCTACAACAATGCCCATGTAACGGCCAGGGGCATGATCGAGCGGTGCTTCGGCATCCTGTAGATGCAGTTCAGGTGGTGCCTGGACCGCTCTGGAGGGGCCCTCCAGTATGGCGCTGAGAGGGTCGCCTGTATCGTGGTGGTCTGCTGCTTCCTCCACAACGTCACGCAGCAGAGGAGGATAATGAACGGCAGGCCTCACCCGACGAGGATGCAGGGGAGGGCAAGGATGGGCAGGACATGGGGCCCAGGCAGATACGGGAGGCCGCAAGACGTGTGCGCCAGGGACAGTGTGCACGGGATGCTCTGGTCTCCTCCAGGTTCACCGACTGTGGGGGGGACAGGCCAGGGCCACGGACACAGCATCCCACCCCTCGCCCCGCCCCTCCCCCCCACACACGCAACCCTTCCGTGATACATACCTGCCACATACGGGGTGGGGCCCTGGCAGTAACAGCAGGACTCGTCCATGGGATGGAGGATGATGACAATTTGCGAGATCTGGTGTGCCGCATGGTTTGTCAATGTCTGAGTCCTGCCCACAGTAGCACTTCCTATTGTGCACCCGGGTGACCCCTGCACATAAGCTGGCCATCACACCCTGCCTTCAAATCCATGGAGTGGCAGAATTACGGAGTCCAGCCCCCACCCCCAGTCGCAGCTGCCCACACCAGGCCCCCTCGCACCCTTCTGACAGCACCGACACAGATTGTAACAGTGTGAACAGCTGTTTAATGTGAACAAATGTATAAATATACCTGCCCTAGCCCCTATCGCTATACTGTGCCCTGCACCCATGCCAACTTAACTGGTGACTACTTTTCTGGCCTTACGGGTCCTAATGCTACGATTTGGTGGATCTCCGGATGGTACACCAGGAGTGGAGGCGCCTGCTGTGTTTCCCACCCTGTGACCTGTTGGCAGCCGTCTTCTCAGGCGACCGGGCCTGGATGGGCCCAGCTGTGCTCGGGTGTTCCAGGTGGCCTGGAGTTGCACTGTTCTGCCCGCTGCGCATCAAATGTGCCAGGGACCGGAGATGAAGAAGGGAGGGAGCCCGAGGTGCTGATGTTTTCCAGCACCTCCTCTGTGGGAGTCACTGGCACGGGCCCCATTACCTCCTCCTCCCTCAGGGTACCCAATGGCCACCGGGCTACTCCTTGGGATTGGGGTGCGAGCAGAGTTAAACCCTGAGACTCTCCCGCCACCTGGCACTGCCAGTCACTGCCAGAGAGGCCCACTCTGGTCTCGACGGCCTGGCATGCTCGCGGTCATGGAGCATAGGGAGTTGACCACCTCTGTCTGGGACTGCACCATATCACGCTGCGACTATGCCACCACCTTCTGGGTCTGTGCCACATCAGCCAGTGACTGCGCCATCTCCCTCTGGGACTGGGCCACCTCCCTCTGGGTCTGCGCCACGTCGTCCAGTGGCTGGGCAATGCCGGCAACATTGTCAGCAGTGGCCCATTGTGACTGAGCCATGCTCAGAAGCACCGCTGCAATGTCCAGGTGGCTCTGCCATATGGCTGCCTGTGATAGGGCAACCCAGTCTTGGGCTTCGGCCAGCACCTGTGCAGAATGCCCCAGGCCTTGGACATGTTGATCCATAGCCAATGCCCTCGCCCCCAAGGCCTCCGACATGGTCGCCACCCATGTGATGGTGTCCTGGGTGGCACGCATGGTCAGCACCACCTCTTGCTCCTGCACGTGGTTGGACTCCTCCAACTGCACCTGCAGGTGCTGGATGCTCACGAGCAACTGCTCATGTAGTTCCTGCTCTGCTACTGCATCTCCACAATCGATGGGACTGTCTGTTCAAGATGCCCAAAACCATCTGGACAGCAGCTAGTCCCTAGGGTGGTCTGGCCTCCAACCGTTTGCCCCCTCAGGAATTCATACAAAGAACAACAAAGAACAAAGAAATATACAACACAGGAACAGGTTCTTTGGCCCTCCAAGCCCGTGCCGACCATGCTGCCCGACTAAACTACAATCTTCTACACTTCCTGGGTCCGTAGCCCTCTATTCCCATCCTATTCATGTATTTGTCAAGATGCCCCTTAAATGTAACTATCGTCCCTGCTTCCACCACCTCCTCCGGCAGCGAGTTCCAGGCACCCACTACCCTCTGTGTAAAAAACTTGCCTCGTACATCTACTCTAAACCTTACCCCTCTCACCTTAAACCTATGCCCCCTAATAATTGACCCCTCTACCCTGGGGAAAAGCCTCTGACTATCCACTCTGTCTATGCCCCTCATAATTTTGTAGACCTCTATCAGGTCGCCCCTCAACCTCCGTCGTTCCAGTGAGAACAAACCGAGTTTATTCAACCGCTCCTCATAGCTATTGCCCTCCATACCAGGCAACATTCTGGTAAATCTCTTCTGCACCCTCTCTAAAGCCTCCACATCCTTCTGGTAGTGTGGCGACCAGAATTGAACACTATACTCAAGTGTGGCCTAACTAAGGTTCTATACAGCTGCAACATGACTTGCCAATTCTTATACTCAATGCCCCGGCCAATGAATGCAAGCATGCCGTATGCCTTCTTGACTACCTTCTCCACCTGTGTTGCCCCTTTCAGTGACCTGTGGACCTGTACTCCTAGATCTCTCTGACTTTCAATACTCTTGAGGGTTCTACCATTCACTGTATATTCCCCCCTACCTGCATTAGACCTTCCAAAATGCATTACCTCACATTTGTCCGGATTAAACTCCATCTGCCATCTCTCCGCCCAAGTTTCCAAACAATCTAAATCCTGCTGTATCCTCTGACAGTCCTCATCCGCATTCCAGTAACCTTTGTGTCGTCTGCAAACTTACTAATCAGACCAGTTACATTTTCCTCCAAATCATTTATATATACTACAAACAGCAACGGTCCCAGCATTGATCCCTGCGGAACACCACTGGTCACAGCCCTCCAATTAGAAAAGCATCCTTCCATTGCTACTCTCTGCCTTCTGTGACTTAGCCAGTTCTGTATCCACCTTGCCAGCTCATCCCTGATCCCGTGTGACTTCACCTTTTGTACTAGTCTACCATGAGGGACCTTGTCAAAGGCCTTACTGAAGTCCATATAGACAACATCCACTGCCCTACCTGCATTAATCATCTTTGTGACCTCCTCGGAAAACTCTATCAAGTTAGTGAGACACGACCTCCCCTTCACAAAACCATGCTGCCTCTCACTAATACGTCCATTTGTTTCCAAATGGGAGTAGATCCTGTCTTGAAGAACTCTCTCCAGTAATTTCCCTACCACTGAAGTAAGGCTCACCGGCCTGTAGTTCCCTGGATTATCCTTGCTACCCTTCTTAAAACAGAGGAACAACATTGGCTATTCTCCAGTCCTCCGGTACATTACCTGAAGACAGTGAGGATCCAAAGATTTCTGTCAAGGCCTCAGCAATTTCCTCTCCAGCCTCCTTCAGTATTCTGGGGTAGATCCCATCAGGCCCTGGGGACTTATCTACCTTAATATTTTTTAAGACGCCCAACACCTTGTCTTTTTGGATCTCAATGTGACCCAGGCTATCTACACACCCTTCTCCAGACTCAACATCTACCAATTCCTTCTCTTTAGTGAATACTGATGCAAAGTATTCATTTAGTACCTCGCCCATTTCCTCTAGCTCCACACATAGATTCCCTTGCCTATCCTTCAGTGAACTAACCCTTTCGCTGGCTACCCTCTTGCTTTTTATGTACGTGTAAAAAGCCTTGGGATTTTCCTTAACCCTATTTGCCAATGACTTTTCGGGATCCCTTCTAGCCCTCCTGACTCTTTGCTTAAGTTCATTCCTACTTTCCTTATATTCCACACAGGCTTCGTCTGTTCCTAGCCTTTTAGCCCTGACAAATGCCTCCTTTTTCTTTTTGACGAGGCCTACAATATCTCTCGTTATCCAAGGTTCCCGAAAATTGCTGTATTTATCTTTCTTCCTCACAGGGACATGCCGGTCCTGAATTCCTTTCAACTGACACTTGAAAGCCTCCCACCTGTCAGATGTTGACTTGCCCTCAAACATCCGCCCCCAATCTAGGTTCTTCAGTTCCCGCCTAATATTGTTATAATTAGCCTTCCCCCAATTTTGCACATTCACCCTAGGACCACTCTTATCCTTGTCCACCAGCACTTTAAAACTTACTGAATTGTGGTCACTGTTCCCGAAATGCTCCCCTACTGAAACTTCTACCACCTGGCCGGGCTCATTCCCCAATACCAGGTCCAGCACCGCCCCTTTCCTAGTTGGACTGTCTGCATATTGTTTTAAGAAGCCCTCCTGGATGCTCCTTACAAACTCTGCCCCGTCTAAGCCCCTGGCACTCAGTGAGTCCCAGTCAATATTGGTGAAGTTGAAGTCTCCCATCACCACAACCCTGTTGTTTTTACTCTTTTCCAAAATCTGTCTACCTATCTGCTCCTCTATCTCCCGCTGGCTGTTGGGAGGCCTGTAGTAAACCCCCAACATTGTGACTGCACCCTTCTTAATCCTGATCTCTACCCATATAGCCTCACTGCCCTCTGAGGTGTCCTCCCATAGTACAGCTGTGATATCCTCCCTAACCAGTAGCGCAACTCCGCCACCCCTTTTACATCCCCCTCTATCCCGCCTGAAACATCTAAATCCTGGAACGTTTAGCTGCCAATCCTGCCCTTCCCTCAACCAGGTCTCTGTAATGGCAACAACATCATAGTTCCAAGTACTAATCCAAGCTCTAAGTTCATCTGCCTTACCCGTAATACTTCTTGCATTAAAACATATGCATTTCAGGCCACCAGACCCGCTGTGTTCAGCAACTTCTCCCTGTCTGCTCCGCCTCAGAGCCACACTGTCCCTATTCCCTAGTTCTCCCTCAATGCTCTCACCTTCTGACCTATTGCTACTGTGTCCACCCCCCTGCCATACTAGTTTAAACCCTCCCGTGTGACACTAGCAAACCTCGCGGCCAGGATAGTTATGCCTCTCCAGTTTAGATGCAAGCCGACCTTCTTATATAGGTCACACCTACCCCAGAAGAGCTCCCAGTGGTCCAGATAACGGAAACTCTCCCTCCTACACCAGCTGTTTAGCCACGTGTTTAGCTGCTCTATCTTCCTATTTCTAGCCTCACTGGCATGTGGCACAGGGAGTAATCCCGAGATGACAACCCTAGAGGTCCTGTCTTTTAACTTTCTGCCTAGCTCCCTGAACTCCTGCTGCAGGACCTCATGCCCCTTCCTGCCTATGCCGTTAGTACCAATATGTACAAAGACCTCTGCCTGTTTGCCCTCCCCCTTCAGGATGCCCTCTACCCGTTCGGAGACATCCTGGACCCTGGCACCAGGGAGGCAACATACCATCCTGGAGTCTCTTTCACGTCCACAGAAGTGCCTATCCGTGCCCCTGACTATAGAGTCCCCTATTACTATTGCTCATCTGCGCTTTGACCCTCCCTTCTGAACATGAGAGCCAACCGTGGTGCCACTGCTCTGGCTGCTGCTGTTTTCCCCTGCTAGGCTATCCCCCCCGACAGTATCCAAAGGGGTATACCTGTTCGAGAGGGGGACAACCAGAGGGGATTCCTGCACTGACTGCCTGCCCTTTCTGTTGGTCACCCATTTCTCTGCCTGCACCTTGGGTGTGACCACATTTATATAACTGCTATCTATGACGCTTTCCGCCACCTGCATGCTCCTAAGTGCATCCAATTGCCGCTCCAACCAAACCATGCGGTCTGTGAGGAGCTCCAGTTGGGTGCACTTTCTTCAGATAAAGCCATCCGGGATGCTGGTAGCCTCCCGGACCTGCCACATCTCACAGTCAGAGCACTGCACCCCTCTAACTGACATTGCGTCAATTAATTCGTAAATTAAAGTTAAAAGTTTTTTTTTAATTTAAAAGTTACTGTTAACTATCTGTTTCCTAGCACTAGATTTCTACTATAAATGTGAAAGCTAAATATAGTAATTTCTGATCTCTGGCTTAGATACCCCTCTAAATTATAATTAAGTAATTATGTTTAATTAGTTACCAATGCTTAATTTTTTAAATTTAGTGTAGATTCCCAACCAGCCACTCAGGTCACAGCTTTTCTGTGATGCCACTTCAGTTTCCCCCCCCCCCCCCCCCCCCACACACACAATTTGAAAAGGTAATAAAAGTAAAAATGAGTAAAAATCACTTACTTACCTTCTGAGGGCCTTAGATGTTCTCAGGTTCTCTCCCTGACAGAGACTGCTCCTCCTCCTCCGAACAGCTCCCGAAACTAGGCCGCGATCTTTTTAAATCTCCGCTCTGACTCTCAGCTCCTGCGCTTTTTAAATCTCTACTCCGACTCGCAGCTCCTGCACTTTTTAAATCTCTTCTCCGACTCGCAGCTCCTGCGCTTTTTAAATCTCCGCTCTGACTCTCAGGTCCCGCTCTTTTCAAATCTCCACTCCGACTCGCAGCTCTGGCGCTTTTTAAATCTCCGCTCTGACTCACAGCTCCCGCTCTTTTTAAATCTCCACCTGATGAGCCAGAGCAGCAGTGTGGTGCGCTCCAGAGGCTGTCCCAGAGGCTTCTTCACTAAAGTGCCCAACCGAGGTGAGTCTCTGGGATGGTGGAGGGTGTTGGAGGCAGCTGTGACGGAAAATCTGTCATCCCCGGACTCGAGCTTTGGGGTGTCTTGGGTCACAGGCTCATGGCTCCCGTCCGCGTTGGCATCCTTGTTGCTGTTTGGCACACGGTGGGGCTCAGGTTGTAGCACTGGCTAGGGCAGGGGACAACAGATGGACCCGCCCCATCACCAACAGGTCCTGCAAGACACGAGACAAGACACATGATTAGACCGCTGGCTGGTGGGCAGTGGGGTTGGTGGGGATGAGTGTGGTATGGGGGTGAGGGCGGGGTGGGGGTGAGGATTGTGTAGGGCTGAGGATGAGGTTGGTGGGGGTAGGGGAGTTGGCACACATGTGAGCTGTTTTGGACCCCATATCTAAGGAAGGATGTGCTGGCTTTGGAAAGGGTCCAAAGGAGGTTCACAAGAATGATCCCTGGAATGAAGAACGTGTCGTATGAGGAACGTTTGAGGACTCTTGGTCTGTACTCATTGGAGTTTAGAAGGATGAGAGGGGATCTTATTGAAACTCACAAGATACTGTGAGGCCTGGATAGAGTGGACGTGGAGAGGATGTTTCCACTTGTAGGAAAAACTAGAACCAAAGGACACCATCTCAGTCTAAAGGGACGATCCTTTAAACAGAGATGAGGAAGAATTTCTTCAGCCCGAGGGTGGTGAATCTGTGGAACTCTTTGCCGCAGAAGGCTGTGGAGGCCAATTCACTGAGTGTCTTTAAGACAGAGATAGATAGGTTCTTGATTAATAAGGGGATCAGTGGTTATGGGGAGAAGGCAGGAGAATGGGGATGAGAAAATATCAGCCATGATTGAATGGCAGAGCAGACTCGGTGGGCCAAGTGGCCTAATTCTGCTCCTATGTCTTATGGTCTTATGTCATGGGGAACCGGAGTTCCTTGCCCACGGCCGACCTCCACCCCAGCGACTTCCTTTCTTCTGGCCTACCGACCCCACGTCCAGGGCCCACTAGTCTCCACGGTGAGTGGCCGCGGGTCTGGCATTCCCCCTCCAGTTTTCACACCCTCCCGGCAGTAATGGGAGATGTTTTCTTGGAGGGTGGGGGGAAAACAGAAAACTAGTGTCAGACATTCTGATGCATGCAGAACAGGGGGTGGGTAGCTGGTGGCCTCAGTGACCAGCGCACCTGCCCATGGCGGCTGGTATGGATGCCAGCATGTGGTGCAGTGTGGGGGTTAGGCTGCCCTCCTGGGTGGAGGGGTGGGGTGGGGTCATGGGTGTGTGGGACGTGGTTTGGTGCCAGACGCACCAACTCCCCTTGGCCACCCTGAGGAGGTCGTGCAGTTTCTTACGGCATTGCGGGCCGGTCCGGATGGTGTTACTGGTGGCGCTGACCGCCTCGGTCATCGGCGCCCAGGCACAGTGAACGGTGGCAGCTTCCCGGGCAACGGTACAGAGTGGCTTACCTCTTCTCCACGGCATCCAGGAGGTTCTCCAGTTTGGCATTGGTGAAGCATGTTGTCGTGCATCTTGCTGCCATTTTGTTGGCTGGGATGGTGTGTGTGGGGAGTGCAGTGTGTATATGCAGCTGTAGCTTGTGAGCCTCCTGAGTGTCAATTGCGAATCCGGCACCGTTTCTCATTGGAATCGATTGTGTTCCAAGTTGCACTGGTGCTAACCCTTTAACAGTTGCTGAATCGGTCCAGGTGCGGCGCCGGTTTTGCTGTCATGGAAGTCCACGAATCTTGCCCCGGCATTAACACAGTCTCAAGAACGGAGAATGCAGCTGATGGTATAAATGAAAGTGGGCAGCACGGTGGCGCAGTGGGTTAGCACTGTGGCCTTATGGCACCGATGTCCCAGGTTCGATCTCGGTTCTGGGTCACTGTGTGGAGTTTGCATTCTCTGCGTGTTTGCGTGGGTTTTGCCCCTACAACCCAAAAATATGCAAGCTAGGTGGATTGGACACGCTAAATTGGCCCTTAATTGGAATAAATGAATTGGGTACTCTAAATATTTTTTTAAAAATGAAAGTGTTTTCTTTGTTTGAATGCCACTGTTATAAAAAATTTGTATTCGGAGGAAAATGGAGAAAGCCGGGGGAGTGAAATGCTCGAAGATATTGATCTTTCAATTTCATGTGCAGCTAAGAAGAACATATCGTGCACTCTTACCCCTGAAATCATAGTGTGTGAAGTCAGGCCCACCTCATTGTCTACAGACTGACATTCTAAGGCAGTATTGAAAGAATGTTGCATTATCAGAATTGTTGTATTACAGTTGGGATGTTAAGGTGAGTTCCTGAGCTGGATCTTTCGTTTCGCCATCAGCGCACTCACGCCTGCAGATTTCCTGACGGCGTGGGGGTGCCCAAAATGGGAAACCCCATTGGACGGCTGCCGGGAGGGAGAATCCTGCTGCCAGTGGGGGCATCCCGCACCAGAAAACAGGTGCGGCGGGACGGAGAATCCCGCCCCGTCTTTGCATATCGGATCCCATGGTACTAGCTGAAAAACTAAAAATCCTCCCAGACAATGTTCATCCCTCAACGGTATCTAACGGTATAAGGGGCAGGAAGGAAAGCGGAGTTGAGGTCAAAACATATTCTTACTGAATGACAAAGCAGGCTCGATGGGCCGAATAGCCTACTCCTGCTCCTCATTTGTACGTTCAACTAACACCGAAAAAGATTAGCAGGTAATTCACAAATTTGCTGTTTCATGTAGTTTACCTACATATCCAAAGACTTCACCAGAAGCTTTGGGATGTGCTGAAAGCCTTCTGCGGTACTATATAAGTGTAAGTTATTGTGTTCTCCTTTTACAACTGCTGGGACAACTGGAAGGTGGGTTGCAGGAACCTGATTCGTCTAGCCTTCAAACTTCCCATGCTTATATCTGATGAGTGATATAAAAATGTGGCTGGTGAGTGAATTTAAATATAAATAAAATACTTACCTGGATCAAAGATACAGAACAGGGCCGCGATCAATAGAAAGATAAAGGCGAGCATTTGGAATAATATAAAAGCATAAGTGAGCTCCATGTGTTGCTTGTAAGCTAGAAACACAAATGGATGGGAGATTAATTTCACAGCATACCAATAAATTCAGGAGTCTTAGAATGTTTTTTAAGCTCACAAGAGTACAAACAGAATGGATGAAAAGTGCATTTTTTACCTCTGTAAAATCTGATGGCTAAAAAGATTATGTAACATTCTGCAGCAAAGGATGTTGATGTGCTAACCACAGCCAGGACAGATGCCATGAGAGATATTTCATGCAGGAACAGCAATTCTGAAAAAGGAAGCATTATCAATCCATTTCAGTATAAATCACAAAGAAATATAGATCACAATGCAATGTAATATGAAGCCAGTGGACACTATCTGAAATTTCACATTCCACTTTGCCATTGTAAAGATTTTCTTTGCCTGTGTGTTGGGGTGTGTGCATGTAAATAGTCTTGTTAATGCAGAATTTGTGCAGCAATAGAATCCATTCTTTAAGTTAATAATTAAGTACAGCTGTCCCCAACTGGGGAAGGATAGAACCATGGCAGCAGAGAATGAACATGAACAAACAAGTGATTGGTTGGTGATCGACGCCGTGAGGCAGCAGTGCTAACCACTGGGCCACCGTTCTGCCCTCTGTTCTGTATATATTTGAAAATACCTCCAATAAAAAAAAGAGCATTAGTGAACCAGATGGATTTTTTTTAAGACAATGGTTCCATTGGTCACTGATCACTTTAATTCCACATTTTTATTGAATTCAAATTTCACCATCTGCCATGGCGGGATTTGAACTGGGGTCCCCAGAGAATTACCATGGGTCTCTGGATCAATGGTCCAGCGACAATGCCACAACGCCATCGCCTCCCCATATAGTCATGTGAACCCAACAAATCCAAGGTGAATAGCTAATCGGTGTCATTGATGTGATTCTAAGCATTATGCACAATTAGCTGCCCGCATTAAAAGAATCATGCTTTTGAAGTAACACACGAAACGGATAATACCAAGGCTGAAATGATGACTGTCATGAAGTAATTATGTTGATCACTGGAATCGCAATTTGGCAAAGAATCGGGCGTCAATCGAAAAAGAGGTCGCTGCTGGGTGCCCAATGGAGTGCCATGCTCTTGCGTCTCAATAGCGGCGTGAATGTGTTCCATGCCCTGTGCCCGCATGGCCATGCAAAACGTACAGTAACATTCTTTAACATCATTAACGGGCTTAACCCCGTAGTGTCCGGCCTCCAGGATGCTCCGCCTCCATCAGGCAGAAGTCAATGTTCACTTGTGGTATTAAAAAATGGGGACCAGGCACCGGGGCTGCCGAGGTAGTGAGAGAAGGTAATAAAAGTTTCCAAAAGCGCAACTAGGCTGACAGCTGTGCAGCTGGCTGGGGGGCGGGGCGTTGTCTGACAGGCCTGGGGAAGAAAGAGGTGCCCAGGAAATGGGCCATGAGTTTGGGGTGTTCCCCCCGCAACTGGAGTGCCCGGGCACAGACAGTCATTGCCAAGGCAGCCATCTGGCTGCACAACCTGCTGTCTGCCCACTGTGTCCTGTAAATGTAGAGTTTCAACAGCCGTATGGGTGTGTCCCTCCCAGGACCCCAGCTGACCCATCAACTGGACAGGTGGCCCACCAGGTGCTGGCACTCTTCAGTGCACCTATGCCGTGGCGCTGTCCCACTATAGGGGGAGCAGGGGAAGAGCAGAATGCATCAAGTACAGAAGACGCATGCACCATGGCATTTGGCACCCTCCCTCTCGAAGGCGGATGCCCCACCAGTGGCACAACAGCTAGCATACCCCGCAAGACCACCGGCCATCACCATGCTGAGCCTGGCCATTGCGGTCCCGCTCCCATCCATCCTGCACCTGGAGAAGTAGGTACAACCCGTGCGTCGCACACAGGACCCATGGCACACTACAGCAACGGTCCCAGCAGATGTCTACCTCCCTCGCCCAATCCTGTCCGTGGGCACTGCCTGCACACATGCCACCAAGCATGGCACCAGTCAATGGCACATGGTACCCCCCCACCCCACAACCAGGTGCCACCCTGCTGGCGGGATATCACATGGCCCACCCAAGGAGGACAAACATTGTAGATCTCACTGGAGGGAGCAGGACAGGGGGCACAGAGAGTATTGCTGGCATGGATAGGGCCAGCCACTGGTAACCCTGCCGGCAGGGACGGTTGGTAGAACGACCACTGGTGCCAGGCAACGGGCCAAGGGCACGGTGCGACTGCAGAGTGTCAGGGCGAAAGCCAGGGGTGGGGCTTGGTTTGGGAGGGGCGAACATGGGAGGCAGGAGCTGCAGTGCAGGCTAAGGCCACCGCTTAGCCTGTTGGACCTGGATGGGCACAGCAAGCACTCACCATGCTAACACATCTGTCCTTTAGCCGCTGCAGATAATGGATTTCGGAGTCCAGCCAGGAATGGTTGCCCACGGACAGGATTGGGCGAGGGAGGTAGACATCTTCTGGGACCGTAGCTGTAGTGTGCCATGGGTCCTGTGTGCGATGCACGGGTTGTACCTACTTCTCCGGGTGCAGCATGGCCACGGCGGCCCTTGCAGATGCACTGAGGCTGTATGAACAGGAGCTGCTCGGGGAGGTCCCTGCACAACAGGAGCTTGTCCCAGAGGAACAGGGCCCAGTGATGAGGCTAGACAGCCAGTTGTCCAACAGGTCGAGGAGGAGGTGGGAAGGAGGTGCATCAGGCCATGTGTATATTGACAGAGCCTGTCATTCGAGGACCTGCTGGACTGAGCATGCCATCGCTGACTGCAGCTTATCAGGCAGATCATGCAACATTTCTGCTGGAATAGGGCGCACCTGGAACCATAGGGGTATGGAGTACACCCGCTCTCGGTGACCGTCAAGGTTACGGTCACCCTAACTTATAAGCCACAGGGTCCTCCCTGGCGCCAAGTAGGGACAGGTCTGGGATGTCACAGACATCCATACAAAGATGCATCCGCGCCATCACGGATGCCCTATATGCCCAGGTGGCGCACTCTATTAATTTCAAGGTGGAACGAGCCCACCAGGTTGCCAGCCAGAGGGATTCACCGCCATCGCAGGAAAGCTCCAGGTGCAGGGGGGGGGGTCGTTGGGACACACGTTCCCCTATGAGCAGCGGCACATGAGGGCCTTTCATCAACCAGAAGGGTTTCCACTCAATGAATGTGCAGTTGGTGTGTGACCACTGGCTGCACATCATGCACATGTGTGCCTGATACT
This sequence comes from Scyliorhinus torazame, assembly GCF_047496885.1. Classification (NCBI taxonomy): domain Eukaryota; kingdom Metazoa; phylum Chordata; class Chondrichthyes; order Carcharhiniformes; family Scyliorhinidae; genus Scyliorhinus; species Scyliorhinus torazame. The sequence goes on from NC_092712.1 coordinate 277,972,735, forward strand.
CAGGCAGTGTGCACAACGTATTTGTCCTGGCTTACTCAACGGTGCAAGACACCTTCGAGGCGCTCCCTCGGTCGGGTGAGGGGTTGACTCTTGGGAGACAGGAGTTATCCACTGCGGTGAAGGCTAATGACGTCTATCCAGAGACTTCAGACCAAAGTAGAGAACCACTATAACGACACCCATACAGCATACAGGGGAGTCATCGACCAGTGCATTGGTATCCTGAAGGTGCAGTTCAGGTGCCTGGACCGCTCTGATGGTGCCCTCTAAAACAGTCCTAAGAGGGCCTCCCACATCGCGGTGGCCCGCAATGTACTGCACAACATTGCGCATCAGAGGGGCGACATGCTGGTGGCGAAGGAATGCCAGCCTTCGTCTGATGAGGAAGATGGCCAGGACATGGGGCCCAGGCAGGTAAAGGAGGCTGCACGAAGTGTGCGCCTGGCCCGCCGTGCACGGGACAATCTAATTACCTCTAGGTTCGCCAACAAGGCAGCCTGGCTATCAGCACACCAGCCGTCCCGTCGCACCCGCACATACCCACCTGAGTTCCAATGGTCACCCAGCCCCTCTCCTGTACCCCCTACCTGCACACCATCCCCCACCCCAGCACCTCCACCACCCTCTGAACTTCCCACCAGTGTCACCACAGGGTTCTGGCCCTGGCTCGGCAGTATTAGTGGGTCTGCTCAGTACAAAGAGCTCTCGGGCTCCGCACCTTTTGACAGTCTGACTCCTGCCCTGGTGTCACATCCCACTGTCCACCCAGGTGATCCCCACCTGCATGCTAGCCAGTCGATCACACGGATCCGCAGACCTTCAGGGTAGATGGGACTGGGGTCCGAGTTGGTGGGTGGAGATGGCTATTGGGGTGGTGAGTGGTGCTCAGTTAATCACCAGTTAGGCCCTACCACGTGGCATCCCCACATCTTTGGCCTAGCCTCCTGCTGATTCCGAAGGTGACCCCACAGTGTACCCCCAACTGTCCTGGGGGCCCAGGCCTGTGACACCTTCTAACACTTGTGCCCCACATCACCAGCCTCCCTGCCCCCAAGTGGTGATCCATCTTGACTGGCCTGGAGAGTTGCTCAGCCTCATCCAGCACTGCCTACCGGTTTATCTGCTGGGGCAGCAAGAGGAGGGGAGGGTGAGTCGATGGGTGTGGGACTGAGGTGGTCATGCAGCTTCTTCTTACAGTGCTGCCCAGTCCTCGAAGTGGGGCCTACGGCCAAGCCCGGTCGAGATCAGGGGGTGGCAGCCTGCTTTTAACCATGCCTTTCCTCCACAGCTTTGAGGAATGTCTCAAGCTCTGCACCCGCAAACCTCGGGGCAGCTCTTCAGGATGTCATCTTCTTGGCTGGAATGACAGGGTGCTTGGAGTTCTTATATGCAGGTACAGGTTGTCAGGCTCTCGAGTGTCAATTCCGACCGCATCGAATCACACACAGGGGGTGCATTGCACTAGGTCCACGTATCGTAAGTGCTGGCCCATTAGCATGTCCTGCATTGCTCCAGCTGTCGCACCCTCATCAGGACTGTGGAACACCCCCATTCAGTCCCGGCGTCAGCACAGTCTCTCAAACGGAGAAGCCCGCCCTCTATCTGCTTCAGGTTTGGGGATGGTAACATGCTAACGCCTTAGAATCATAGAATTTACAGTGCAGTAGGAGGCCATTTGGCCCATCGAGTCTACACCGGCTCTTGGATAGAGCACCCCACCCAAGGTCCACACCTCCACCCTATCCCCATAACCCAGTAACCCCACCCAACACCAAGGGCAATTTTGGACACTAAGGGCAATTTAGCGTGGCCAAACCACCTAACTTGCACATCTTTGGACTGTGGGAGGAAACCGTAGTACCCGGAGGAAACCCACGCACACACGGGGAGAATGAGCAGACTCCGCACAGACAGTGACCCAAGCTGGGAATCGAACCTGGGACCCTGGAGCTGTGAAGCAATTGTGCTAACCACCATGCTACCGTGCTGCCTTCTAAAAAAGAGTAGTCCTCCCTTGTCAAAGATGGGATCAGTCTTTTCATTTGTACTGATGTTGTCTGTTGTAAGATCAGATCATCAATGAAAAGAAGCACAGATTAAGCTAGGCATGGAGAATGACACAATTGTGTTCGGGAAAACTGTGGATCTACATTTTACTCGGTCATGCCATTACTGTTTACCACTGAGAAAGTCAGATATTTCTCATCAGAATTCAAGCAATCTTGTTAACTTCTGGTGATAAATGCTTGGTGGACAAAAAAGATTATCTGGGAGCTGCACAGACAATTTGCACATTCAACACCACAAAAACTGAGTAGTGGCATTCTCCACTTGCGGGATTCTCCGTTGCACCAGCAGTGCACCCACACTTGTGGGTTTCCCGGTGGCGTGGGGTTGCCACAATGGGAAATCCCATTAGCAGGTGGCATGAACAGAGAATCCCACTGCCAGCAAGGCTGCGCCACCCAGGAAAACTGGCGGACCGGAGTATCCCACTCGAAAGCTGTACTCCAGGATGCTGGAGTGGTTGTTAAGAGAATACCTTATTCAGCAAGTCACGGCTCAATGTGACACTTGTGTTAAATTGCCCTGTTGTGAGTCTGCCACTGGCAAAGGAATTGAATGATTTAGACCATAAGACAGAGGAGCAGAATTAGGCCACTCGGCCCATCGAGTCTGCTCCGCCATTCAATTGTGAAAGTGTACAAACTCAGCAATAGCATGATGGGAAAAATAGCCAACTTATGTAACCAAGTGTAGGACAGCTGTGTCAGCTAGTGCCAAGATCAGACCCTGACAAACTAGACAAAGCTAAGAATCCACATAATTGTATCATACAAGGCCAGAAGAGGGAAGATAGTGCCTGACCTTGTTAAAACCTGATAACAAAGCCACGATCTAGGAATGTCCTAATAACACAACTTCCTCATGACCTAGGTCCATCTGCGTCAAGGCATCATGAGGGCAGAGGTGAAAAACAAAATAGGACGTCTTATTTCCTCTAAAAACAAACTACTGCAAATAAGCCGAGTCAGGGTCTTTCCATGACAACATGTTTGATCAGAAGTTATGACTGTATTGACATTTTTGAACAAGGTCTGTTTTTGTAAAATGATACAGCTTGTGTATAAATATTGAACGTTTTCTCCATGTCTTTGCAAGCTTGAGAAAGAATGAGCAGGTTTACCTTAACAGCTCTCTCTCTCTCTAACCTGTAGCCATCTGCATGCAGACTTTGGTCAATAAAGACAAAGTTATTTATTTTGAAACAGAGTTGTAAAGTTGTTTTTTCTCACAGTCTTGAAGTAGGAAAGATTTTAAAAGACGACAGTGGCGCTGCGAGCCCTCACCAATACCCTGAGTGGCTTCCGTGGGGGACCGAACAAGTGATCGAGCACGAACCCGGAGAGCGGAGACGGACGGCGCAACAAGGTAAGCTTTAACCTTGGTCTCTCTCTCTCTCTCGGATCGGTGCTGTGACCCCTCGTCCCTGACGGATAACGCTGACAGGTGACGGTGTTCGAATCTAAATTTGACTGTGAGTAATGTTCTTAGGGTCTGGGACCCGGTTGTCGTTCAAAGCCTAAGGTCAGGGACCACCTGCTCTTGTTTTTTTTCAGGACAGGGATACACAGGCTTGGCTAGGTCAGGGACCAGATTTGGATTTTTGACTTTTAAATTTACAAGGCAGTTTTTCCCCATTTTTTTTCTCTTCTCTCTCTCTTTTAATTTTTTTTCCACTCCTTAAAAATCATGGGCCAGTGCCTGGACAAAACGGAGGACAATTCTCCCTTGCTTTTTATGTGCACCATGTTCCCTGATAAGACGGAGAAACCAAAGACTGGGAAACGTTGAAATTCGAATGTGAACTATGGGACAGGAAAGATCCTAAGAATCAAGGGGGAGATAATACTGCACCGGGTGTTAAGCAGGTCGGAATAGTCCATCAGATTAAAAATCAGGAGGATCCTCCCACTACCTCTGGCATGCCGTTGTTTCCCTATTTGATTGATACAGAGGAGGAGGAGGAGGAATTAAATCCCACGATGCCCCCATGGCCACCTCTTCCCAGCTCCACGGTGCGGCAGCCCCGTTCTCACCCTCCCCCTTGTAACAATCTTGCTGCCGATAATCTCCCTGCTCCTATTACTCCCATTGCAACACGCACTCGCTCAAAAGCACCAACCACCTTCCTCGATCAGCCCGTTACCTCTGTTAATCAGGCTTTCCAAGAATTAACTATCAGTACAGCACCGGTAGAGGAGCCTTTTCCACCACCGCCTCCCCCTGCAAATTTTCCAATCCGACGTCTCGTTAACCCTCGAGCGACTGATGACGACGACCAATTTATTGAGACATGGCAGGCTTTTAAACCTCAGGAGCTCTGTTTGATCATGGCTCACTGTCCGTCACATAAAACGGACCCAGAGGGCTTTACTGAATACCTGAGGAGAACTGCGACTGTGTATGGTGCTACCCCTAGGGATCAGTATTCCCTTATTTTTTCATCCCTTCCCCCAGATTTAGGTGAGAAATGGAAACGAGAATTAGGGGATCATGGGACCACATGGGATGCATTTAAAACCAACAATCCATCAGATGAGGCTCAACTCGCTTTAATGTTCCCAGCACTTAAGCGTGCTCTCCGTAAACCTGTAGATATCTCCAAAATTCTTGATTGTACACCCACTCCTAAGGAGGAGGAGGGTCCTGAATTTTCTGACCGCTTTTGTGGAATTTACACTCTTTATTCCGGTGATGAGACTTTTAATGCGGGCTTGAAATCTCCCCAGTTCAATGCGCTGCTTATGCAGGTCGTGCCTGACCGCATAGCAACCAGTATTAAAACTAATAATATGGATTGGTCTGATAGCTCCAAATCCCACATGCGACGTGCTATCTCTTATTACTGGAGCAATGGCCGTGACAGAGAAGCTTTCGGAAGGGACCCTCCTACACCCAAAATAAAGTCGGAGTTTGTCCAGCGACCCCCTCGCAGGAACCCCCCACCTTATGAACGTCACCAAGGCCCTCCCCGGCCTTGTCCTCCAACCCGAGACAGTGTCACTTGCTTTAATTGCAGACGGACGGGTCACTACGCTAGGGATTGCCTTGCATCACGCAGAGACAGGGCACCCCCTCCACGGCGGTATGCTCCCTTCACTGACTCCCACCCCTATTGACTGGCCCGCTCCAATTTCCCAGTTCTCTCTGGCGACCACTCTGAGGAACCCACAGCTACAATTCACATTGAGGGTATTCCCGTCCCCTTCCTCATTGATACAGGGGCAACTGCTTCTACGTTGAATTTGACGTTAGTTAAACAGTATTGTTTTCCTCTCTCAGACGAATATGTGGAACTTTCTGGTTTTATGGGTGAGAGGGCTACATACCAACTCACGAAACCCCTTCTGGTTCAATTTAATGACCGTCAATGTTGTATTCCCTTCACTGTCACGCGTACCCTCGGTGTTAATCTTGCTGGCCGTGATCTGTTATGTCCCTTACAAATTGAGATTGTTTGCCTTGACGACGGCGTCACGATCTCCACGACTCCACAAGTCCAGCCTCGAAATTTACCCCTTTTTTTCACTCCCCAATGGTGGTCCGTTGATTTTGATCCCTCCAATTTTTCACCTCCCTTGCATGTTCCTCATCCACACGTGACCCTTTGCTATGACCACACGGGGTGCTCGCCCGATTTGGAGACCATCTACCGGGACTCCCTCGGGTCCACGGTGGCGGTTACTTTCATCGCTCATGCTGAGGGAAAAGAGGGCTCTGCATTTCTTGTTGAAGTGCCCCTCGTATTCTGGAAACAGTCTGGACTAGTGGCACCTCACGTTACCCTCACTGTCAATGCAGGCTACAGTGCCAGGTCACTGGGCTTTCTGGTTGCTACCCTCCAAGGAAAATGTGATGTTTTTTATACTGGACGACAGACCTTCCCTGAAGGCACGTTACAGTATTTTTCACAGCCCTTTTGTGTTGATGGTACATTGAACCACCATCGGACCAACCGTTCCCCATCCCCAGAGATTCCTGCAGACTTATGGGCTGCATCCAAACACGAAGTTGGTCTTACTAATGTGCCTCCAGTTCTCATTAAGGTTAAGTCCGGTGTGCCCCTGCCCTCCATTTCTCAGTACCCTATTCGCTCTGACGCTGAGGAAGGAATCTCCAGCATGATACAGTCCTTCCTTCAACAGGGAATTTTGGTTCCGTGCCAATCGCCCTGTAACACTCCTATTCTTCCGGTTCCTAAGGTTGGGCGGCCGTCTGAATGGCGTTTGGTCCAGGACTTCCGCCGTATCAATCAAATCGTTGAACCCTTGCATCCCCTGGTCCCTAACCCGGCTACAATCCTCAGTAATATCCCGCCTGAGGCAGCTGTCTTTACCCTTGTGGACTTACAACACGCCTTTTTTGCGATACCCCTTGCCGCTGAATCCCAGTATTTGTTTGCCTTCACATTCAAAGGGCACCAGTACACTTGGACTAGGCTACCGCAAGGTTTCATTCATTCACCGACACTCTTCTCACAGGCACTGCACTCCCAATTAGCTACTTTGACACCCCCGGGGGGATCTACTATTATACAGTATGTCGATGACTTACTCCTTGCTAGCCCTGACTTTGCTTCTAACGAACGCGACTCCATTTATCTGCTCACCCGTCTCCATTCCTGGGGATATGTAATACCACCTAATAAAGTACACAAAGGACAGAGGCAGGTTAAATTTCTGGGCGTTCTGATAAGCGCTACTGAACGTTCCCTTACGTATTACTCCCATTTTGCAAACCGCACTTCCTACCTGGCCGAAGCAGATGAGAGCCTTTTTAGGTTTAGTGAACTTTTGCAGACAATGGATTCCGAATGTTACTGCTCATACTAAGGAGCTTACTCCTTATTCCTCCCAGAATTCATCCCTTAAGTTTGAACTACCCGATTTAGCACAGCAATCTTTTGTTACTCTTTAAGAACACACTGGCTTCTGCCCCGGCTCTAGGATGACCTCTTTATGACAGGCCCTTCCAGTTGTATGTTAATGTCCTTGACCTATGTGCCACGGGTGTCTTGACACAGGAACATGGTGACCAACGCCGTCCGGTTGCCTATTATTCTACTAAATTGGATCCAGTAGCTTGTGGTTTGCCCCCCTGCACTCAAATTCTCACTGCTGTACATGTGTTAGCTCAGGCAGCCTCTAATCTAACCCTTCATCAGCCCGTGCATGTGTATACCTCACACTCTGTTGTGGCTCTCCTTACATCTCAGCAGACCCAGCATCTGACACAGGCCCGCTTGAGCCGATATGAGGTCTCACTATTACAGAACCCATATCTGTCTTTCCATTACTGTTCCACTTTAAATCCCACAGCATTCCTCGAACATCCCCCTGATGTACTTGTTGATCCACCACATGATTGTTTGCTTAGGAATCACTTCCTTACCGCACCTCGTCCCGATTTAACTGACCACCCTCTTGATAATCCTGATCTCACTTTTTATGTTGATGGCAGTTCTTCTATTTCCCAAATGGGTGTCCCGCAATCGGGATATGCCATTGTTACAGACACTGACATTCTGGAAGCAGCTGCTTTCCAGATTCCAGTCTCAGCGCAGAAAGCTGAGCTATTCGCCCTTACTAGAGCTTGTGTTCTGGCCAAAGACCAAAGTGCGAATGTGTACACAGACTCTAGGTACGCTTTTGGTGTCACCCACGATTTTGGCCGCCTCTGGCAGCAACGTGGATTCCTTACCTCTGCAGGCTCTCCCATTCTAAATGCTCTTTGGGTTAAAAATCTCCTCGTTGCTATTCAACTTCCTCGTCAATTGGCTATCATTAAATGTGCTGCGCACACTTCCGGGGACACTCCTGTGCAATTAGGAAGCGCCCGTGCTGATTCAGCCGCTAAGGCAGCGTCTGCATCAGCCCCTATGATTGTTCCCGCAGGGGGTACACAGGCTTTAAATCAGCTACCTATTCTAGCAAAAAAGGGCATGCCAGAGTTAGCTGAAATTCAAAGGTTACAGAGGGACGCCTCTGATTCTGAGCGCACACTATGGAAGTCAATGGGGTGTTCGCACTCGTTGACACAAAACCTCTGGCTTACCCCAGTAGGTCAAGTTTGTGTTCCAGATTCGTTATTGCCGATACTTATTGATTATTTGCATTCTTGTACACATCTTGGCAAGGAGGGAATGGTACAGCTACTTTTGAAAACTTGGTGGCACCCAGATCTGAATACAGCAGCACAAATGCGGCTGGATCGATGTCTTATTTGCATGAAAAATAATAAGGGTAAAGGCATTAAATGCCCTCCCGGAACAACCCCCTTGCCAGATGGTCCTTTTGCCTGCATACAGCTTGATTTTATTGAATTACCTAAAGTACAATGCTATAAATATTGTTTAGTGATCATTGATGTATTTAGTAAATGGATTGAAGCCTTCCCCACCACCAACTGTACTGCACATACGGTGGTAAAATTACTATTGACAGAAATTATTCCCCGATTTGGGATTCCCAGAATGATGAGCTCAGATAATGGAACACATTTTGTGGCTCGAATCAATTTTGAATTATGCGAAGCACTCAAAATTAAACAACAGCTGCACTGCGCGTATCATCCACAGGCAGCAGGAATTGTAGAGAGAGCAAATGGGACCTTAAAAGAAAAATTATCTAAATTGACCGAAGAAACTGGATTAAATTGGCTAAACGTATTGCCTTTGGCACTGTTTCACATGAGGGTTACTCCACATTCGCGGTCCGGACTGTCAGCTGCAGAGATAGTCTACGGTCGGCCAATGAGGACTCCCTGGGATGCCCATGAAGAACCCCTAGAGGGAGTAGACCTCCACGTTATGGGAGATAAAATGCTGAGTTATTTGAAGCAATTAACATTTTCTTTAAAGTTTCTCCACTCGCAGGTAAAACAGGCCCATCTCCCAGCAGCAGCCGGAACAAAGATCCCTCGATATCCAGTAGTCAAACCAGGAGACTACGTGCTGATAAAGAATTGGGACAGAGAGAAGTTAGGGCAACGCTGGAGCGGCCCTTTTCAAGTATTGCTGACTACACCGACTGCCGTTAAACTCGAAGGACGTTCGAGTTGGGTACACCTATCGGATTGTAAGAAGATTGGTTTCAGCCCCAACGAGGACGCAGAATGAGGATCTTCATTATCACATTTGGACTATTTGGACTAATTGGTCTTAATGGCCATTCGACAGTAGGCGAACAAACTGGCAAAGAGCTGCGTGCTAATAGCTTTCTATATATGTCATATATTTATGCTGACAGATTGAATGTAAGTAACTGTTGGGTTTGTACCCGTATCCCCATCCATTCCAAGGAGGGGCTACCTCTCCAATCACTCCCATTCCACTTAGCAGAAACAGTTGAGTGGATACAGCGTCAAAACCGAACACAGGGGTTCGGTGGAGATATGAAAATTTGGAAATCGGCTGGCTATGGGATGACTAGATTTTCAGCCTGGTATCAACCTGGATATCCCCATGTTTCGAATCCCCCTGCCCTTACCATCCCATCGAGCACTGCGCAAGGATCCCTATGTTTTAGTAAATCAGGAGAAGGACCATCAATGGGGCAGAGTAGGTGTAATCTTACAACTGAATGGCAGGGACCTATACCAAACATCTCCAACAAGGGTATGTTTGTTCTTGATTGGTCCAGGGTGGAATAAAACATCAAATAGCTCATGAACGCATAATTCCCAGGTACCCTGGATGACAATGGCTGAGAATTTTACGGCCTATAACGGGACCTATTTCATATATGTGGCACTAAAGCATACTCCTGGCTTCCCAGAAATTGGACAGGGTCCTGTTATCTAGGATATGTCGTACCCTGCATGCACCACCTACGCTCCCTTAAACAACACTCCTCACGAATCAGGAGGACCATTAGTAAAACCGAGGAGTTCTTTATGATCGCCTTTCCACAATACGGAACAGGCAAGGCAGCAAACGAACTGATCCTTATGGCCTCGGCATTGGAACAACTGTCGAACATAACAGCAGCAGAATCCAGGGCAACCGGACGGGCACTAGCCAAGGTCTCGGCTGAGCTGGTGGCTGTCCGGACTGTGGCATTACAAAATCGAATGGCTCTGGATTATCTGTTAGCCTCGCAGGGAGGAACGTGTGCCATTATAGGTCAGGAATGCTGTACTTATATCCCAGATGCCTCTGAAAATATTACCAACCTAGCTGACCATATAAGAAGACAGGCGGATCAACTTCAAGAAATTGGCCAAGAATTTCACGATTATAACCCACCAGGTTGGTTAGGTTGGCTGGGACATGGATTGTTCGATTGGATCTTTGAGGCCTTCATATTATTACTATTAGCAATAGGATTGCTTGGATGCTTGTGTCAATGTATTTACACCCGTCTCCTGAATATCCCTATTTGAACAAATTGAGTGGTTGTCCTGATGGGACAACAGGAGGGAATGTGAAAGTGTACAAACTCAGCAATAGCATGATGGGAAAAATAGCCAACTTATGTAACCAAGTGTAGGACAGCTGTGTCAGCTAGTGCCAAGATCAGACCCTGACAAACTAGACAAAGCTAAGAATCCACATAATTGTATCATACAAGGCCAGAAGAGGGAAGATAGTGCCTGACCTTGTTAAAACCTGATAACAAAGCCACGATCTAGGAATGTCCTAATAACACAACTTCCTCATGACCTAGGTCCATCTGCGTCAAGGCACATGAGGGCAGAGGTGAAAAACAAAATAGGACCACGTCTTATTTCCTCTAAAAACAAACTACTGCAAATAAGCCGAGTCAGGGTCTTTCCATGACAACATGTTTGATCAGAAATTATGACTGTATTGACATTTTTGAACAAGGTCTGTTTTTGTAAAATGATACAGCTTGTGTATAAATATTGAACGTTTTCTCCATGTCTTTGCGAGCTTGAGAAAGAATGAGCAGGTTTACCTTAACAGCTCTCTCTCTCTCTAACCTGTAGCCATCTGCATGCAGACTTTGGTCAATAAAGACAAAGTTATTTATTTCGAAACAGAGTTGTAAAGTTGTTTTTTCTCACAGTCTTGAAGTAGGAAAGATTTTAAAAGACGACACAATCATGGCTGATATTTTCTCATCCCCATTCTCCTGCCTTCTCCCCATAACCCCTGATCCCCTTATTAATCAAAAACCTATCTATCTCTGTCTTAAAGACACTCAGTGATTTGGCCTCCACAGCCTTCTGCGGCAAAGAGTTCCACCACCTATGGCTGAAGAAATTCCTCCTCATCTCTGTTTTAAAAGATCGTTCCTTTAGTCTGAGATGGTGTCCTCTGGTTCTAGTTTTTCCTACACGTGGAAACGTCCTCTCCACATCCACTCTATCCAGGCCTTGCAGTATCCTGTAAGTTTCAATAAGATCCCCTCTCATCCTTCTAAACTCCAACAAGTACGGACCCAGAGTCCTCAACCGTTCCTCATACAAGTTCTTCATTCCAAAGATCATTCTTGTGAACCTCCTCTGGACCCTTTCCAAGGGCAGTGTCGTGTTGGGTGTTCCGATACACAAACAAACCAACACGGTTGTAGATGGTACAACTCTGTTTTATTATTCTGTACAATAATAACTATTAACTTCTGACTGTGGTTCAAACTTCACCAGGTAACCTGTGGACCCAGCCCTCGCACTATCTTAGTGAGGCATTCAGCACATGGTGTATGTCTGAGTGGCATGCTGTGAGCTCTGTGCTATCTCCTGGTAGAATGAGCGGGAACTGTGGTGTTCCCTGTTTTATAGTGCGTGTTCTCTCACTGGTGATTGGCTGTGATGTTGTGTGTGTGTTGGTTGGTCCATCTACCTGTCCATCAGTGTGTGTGTGTGATTGCACCATATGTTAATATGGATATCATGACATCCCCCCTTTTTACAAGGATATGTGCCTACATGGTAATAAATATTGGTGTGTACTGAGTGCATCTGAGTATGTGTGTGTAATATCTACAACATGTACATGAGGCTAAACTATATACATAGGAAGGTGTCAGGTGCAACAGAGCAACGAGGTTGTACCACAAACAAAACAAGTGCAATCATCAAATATCAAAAGAGAACTCCTGGAACGACAAGAAAGAAACATGTTAACATTATTGCACAACAATTCAGTGAGCCCAATGTGCAAACAGGCTCATAAGTCCAGTCTATTAGGTGGGCAACGAATTTGGGTTGACCGCCTCAAGGGTGGGTCAGGATCCACCGACTGAGGAATGGGCCTGGCCACGGGCGAGAGAGGAGTACGCAGAGTGGCAGGAAGCTCCACGAAGTCGAAACCAGGGACAATGGGAGGGCGTGGCACCGGTGCATGATCACGTAGCGAGCGTGGAAGCAGCCGAAGGGCCCGCCGATTACGCCGGCGAATGGAGCCATCAGGCATGCGAACCAGGAACGAGCGGGGAGTCACACGGCGGAGAACCTCGGCGGTTGCCGACCAGCCACCCTCTGGTAGGTGTATGCGGACGTTGTCTCCAGGTGCCAGGGCAGGAAGATCAGTTGCCCGAGTGTCATGTGCCACCTTCTGGTGAGCACGCTGCTGTCACATCCTTTGCAGTACTGGAGCATGGTTGGGTTTAGGAACATGAATGGACGGCAAGTGGTCCTGAGGGTGCGACCCATCAGCAGCTGGGCTGGCGAGAGGCCTGTGGACAGTGGGGCCGAGCGATAGGCTAGCAGGGCTAAACAGAAGTCAGATCCGGCATCAGCAGCCTTGCAGAGGAGCCGCTTCACGATATGGACGCCCTTTTCCGCCTTGCCATTCGACTGGGGATGCAAAGCGCTGGACGTCACGTGTGTGAAGCCATATGAAGCAGCAAAAGAAGACCATTCTGGGCTCGCAAAACAGGGCCCGTTGTCCGACATGACAGTGAGCGGAATGCCATGGCGAGCGAAGGTTTCTTTGCATGCTCTGATGACAGCTGATGATGTCAAGTCGTGCAGGCGTCTGAGCTCCGGATAATTGGAAAAATAGTCAATTATAATAACGTAGTCCCTACCGAGCGCATGAAAGAGGTCCACACACACCTTTGCCCAGGGGGACGTTACCAACTCATAGGGCTGAAGTGTCTCAGGGGGTTGCGCCGGTTGAAACCTTTGGCAGGTGGGGCAGTTGAGCACCATGTTGGTGATGTCGTCGCTGATGCCCGGCCAGTACACAGCTTCTCGGGCCCTCCGCCTGCACTTTTCAACCCCGAGATGGCCTTCGTGCAATTGTTCGAGGACAAACTGGTGCATGTTGTGTGGAATCACAATCAGGTCCAATTTTAGGAGGACACCATCAATGACGGCCACCCCTTCGATGCCCTCCATCATCTGTTCCATGATGCGATGAAATACCTTGGATGCCGAGATGATGCTAAACGCGGTATCCTATTGTAGCAGTATCTGCCAAAGGGAGTGTTGAAAGTGCACAGCTTCCTACTGGACTGATCCAGCTGAATCTGCCAAAAACCCTTTGAGGCATCAAGCTTGGTGAAAATTTTAGCCCGGGCCATTTCGCTCGTGATTTCTTCCCGTTTGGGTATGGGGCAGTGTTCCCTCATGATGTTATTGTTCAGGTCTTTCGAGTCGATGCAGATCTGGAGCTCGCCAGAGGGCTTTTTTACGCACACCATGGAGCTGACCATGGCGTTGGCCCCGTGACTCGGGAAAGCACTCCTTGGTCCTGCAGATCCGGCAGCTGCTGCTTGAGGCGGTCCTTGAGTGGTGCTGGGACTCTACGAGGTGCATGAATGACTGGGATGGTGTCCGGTTTGAGCCGTATTCTGTAAGTGTAGGGCAGTGTGCCCATGCCCTCAAAAACTCCTGGTTGTGGGCGGGGAGCGAGTGGAGCTGCGCCCTAAAGTCTGCATCTGAGAAATCGGACGTGCCTTCTGGAGACAGAGTGTGTACCCGCTGAACGAGGTGGAGGATCTTGCACGCCTGTGCGCCTAACAGAGAGTCCTTCGAGCATCCAACTATCTCAAAAGACAGTGTGGCTGTGTATGAATTGTGTGCAACCTCGAGCTGGCAGGACCCCATGGCCGGGATAACGTTCCCATTGTAATCGACCAGCTGACAGTGGGATGGCTGAATCAGTGGTTTGACCTTCAAGGTGTGGAGGGTAGACCATGCAATGAGATTGGTGGAGGCACCAGTGTCGTAAGCGGAATGTGATTGGTGATCGGTTGACCGTTAGGGTGACACAGCATTCATCGCCCGGATTAATGCTGTGCACTGGCATCGGCTGGTGGGTCCTACTTGGGGACATCCGGTTCCTGTCTATTACAGCAACGCGGAAGGATTCCCGGTCGTCGGTATCACCAGTCTGCACGTCGTCAGGATATGACTCGGTGTATGGAGGCTGAATGGCCCGCACGTCCCTGCGAGGCTGGCGGAATTGCGGAGAGTTGGCAGGTTGAGCTGCTCGACAGCAGGCAGCGTAGTGGCCCATCCTGCCACAGCGGAGGCATTGTCGCGTTTTGGCTGGACATTGCCGCTTTAAGTGTGCGGATCCACAGTTGCCGCACGTCGTGACGTCATGGCGTTTGTTGCGCCACCGCGCATGCGCGGTGCGGTCCTGCGTAGAGCACGCCTGCGCATCACGTCCGTCTGCGTCGACGTCCCCTCTTTTAGCGAGTGCAAGCGTGGGAAGCCTCGGAAAGCGCGCAAAATGGCCACCCTCGTCAAGGCCGCGGGCCAGGAGGAACTCGATCGACTGGATACGCTCGGCTCGTAGGACCCCTGCCGTGCCGATTCGGCCGCCTGGAATTGGGAGTACCGGCTGGTCGCGCTTTCGTGGAGGACGCAGGTTTCGATGGCGGTGGCTAGGGTGAGGCGCTTTATTTTGAGGAGCTGCTGGCGTAGGGTGTCCGAGGTGACCCCAAAAACTATCTGATCCTGAATCATGGAGTCGGAGGTGGCCTCATAGCCACAGGACTGCCCGAAGATACGGAGGTGTGTCAAATAAGATTGAAAAGGCTCATCCTTACCCTGCAGGCGCTGCTGTAAGAGGTACCTCTCGAAGCTCTCATTAACTTCCACACTGAAGTGTTCCTCAAATTTTAGAAGGACCGTCTTGTACTACGTCTTGTCCTCGCCTTCCGCGAATGCCAGGGAGTTGTAGATGTGGATAGCGTTTTGCCCCGCCGTGGAGAGGAGGAGGGCGATCTTCCTGGTGTCCGATGCATTCTCCCTGGCTGTGGCTTCTAGGAAGAGCTGGAAGCGCTGTTTTAACAGCTTCCAGCTGACCCCGAGATTTCCAGCGATTTGGAGCGGCTGCAGCGGGCTGATCGTGTCCATGGCGCAGGATGGCGGATCTCTGGTGCAGGTAGGTCTCACAGTCGCTGGCGAGTTTCCAGTCCTGGTATCATGTCGTGTTGGGTGTTCCGATACACAAACAAACCAACACGGTTGTAGATGGTACAACTCTGTTTTATTATTCTGTACAATAATAACTATTAACTTCTGGCTGTGGTTCGTACTTCACCAGCTAACCTGTGGACCCATCCCTAGCACTATCTTAGTGAGGCACTCAGCACATGGTGTATGTCTGAGTGGCACGCTTTGAGCTCTGAGCTATCTCCTGGTAGAATGAGCGGGAACTGTGGTGTTCCCTGTTTTATAGTGCGTGTGCTCTCACTGGTGATTGGCTGTGATGTTGTGTGTGTGTTGGTTGGTCCATCTACCTATCGATCAGTGTGTGTGTGATTGCACCATGATATGTTAATATGGATATCATGACAGGCAGCACATCCTTCTTTAGATACGGAGCCAAAAATTGCTCACAATACTCCAAATGGGGTCTGACCAGAGCCTTATGCAGCCTCAGAAGTACATCCCTGGTCTTGTATTCTAGCCCTCTTGACAGGAATGTTAACATTGCATTTGCCTTCTTAACTGCCGACTGAACCGGCGCATTAACCTTCAGAGAATTGTGAACAAGGACTCCCAAAGTCCCTTTGTGCTTCTGATTCCCTAAGCATTTCCCCATTTAGAAAATAGTCTATGCCTAAACTCCTCCATCCAAAGTGCATAACCTCACACTTTTCCACATTGTATTTCATTTGCCAATTCATTGCCCACTCACCTAGCTTGTCCAAATCCTTCTGCAGCCCCCTTGCTTCCTCAATACTACCTGTCCCTCTACGGATCTTTGTATCATCTGCAAACTTAACAACAGTGCCTTCAGTTCCTTCTTCCAGATCATTAATGTATATTGTGAAAAGTTGTGGTCCCAGCACAGACCCCTGAGGCACACCACTAGTCACCGGCTGCCATCCGGAATAAGATCACTTTATCCCCACTCTCTGCCTTCTGCCAGTCAGCCAATCCTCTATCCATGCCAGGACCTTACCCTTAACACCATGACTTTTAACTTATTTAAGTCTCCTATGCGGCACCTTGTCAAAGGCCTTCTGGGAATCTAAATAAATCACGTCCACTGGTTCTCCTTTGTCTAACTTCCTTGTTACCTCCTCAAAGAACTCTAACAGATTTGTTAGACACAACCTCCCTTTGGCAAAGTCGTGCTGACTGAGTCCTATTTACAAAAGAACTAGAAGCAGGAGTAGGCCATCTGGCCCCTCGAGCCTGCTCCACCATTCAATGAGATCATGGCTGATCTTTTGTGGACTCAGCTCCACTTTCCGGCCCGAACACCATAACCCTTAATCCCTTTATTCTTCAAAAACCTATCTATCTTTATCTTTAAAACATTTAATGAAGGAGCCTCTACTGCTTCACTGGGCAAGGAATTCCATAGATACACAACCCTTTGGGTGAAGAAGTTCCTCCTAAACTCAGTCCTAAATCTACTTCCCCTTATTTTGAGGCTATGCCCCCTAGTTCTGCTTTCACCCGCCAGTGGAAACAACCTGCCCGCATCTATCCTATCTATTCCTTTCATAATTTTATATGTTTCTATAAGATCCCCCCTCATCCTTCTAAATTCCAACGAGTACAGTCCCAGTCTACTCAACCTCTCCTCGTAATCCAATCCCTTTAGCTCTGGGATTAACCTAGTGAATCTCCTCTGCACACCCTCCAATGCCAGTATAACCTTTCTCAAGTAAGGAGACCAAAACTGAACACAATACTCCAGGTGTGGCCTCACTAACACCTTATACAATTGCAGCATAACCTCCCTAGTCTTAACCTCCATCCCTCTAGTAATGAAGGACAAAATTCCATTTGCCTTCTTAATCACCTGTTGCACCTGTAAACCAACTTTTTGCGACTCATGCACTAGCACACCCGGGTCTCTCTGCACAGCAGCATGTTTTAATATTTTATCATTTAAATAATAATCCCTTTTGCTGTTATTCCTACCAAAATGGATAACCTCACATTTGTCAACATTGTATTCCATCTGCCAGACCCTAGCCCATTCACTTAGCCTATCCAAGTCCCTCTGCAGACTTCCAGTATCCTCTGCACTTTTTGCTTTACCACTTATCTTAGTGTCGTCTGCAAACCTGGACACATTGCCCTTGGTCCCCAACTCCAAATCATCGATGTAAATTGTGAACAGTTGTGGGCCCAACACTGATCCCTGAGGGACACCACTAGCTACTGATTGCCAACCAGAGAAACACCCATTAATCCCCACTCTTTGCTTCCTATTAATTAACCAATCCTCTATCCATGCTACTACTTTCTCCTTAATGCCATGCATCTTTATCTTGTGCAGCAACCTTTTGTGTGGCACCTTGTCAAAGGCTTTCTGGAAATCCAGATATACCACATCCATTGGCTCCCCATTATCTACCACACTGGTAATGTCCGGAAAAAATTCCACTAAATTAGTTAGGCACGACCTGCCCTTTATGAACCCATGCTGCGTCTGCCCAATGGGACAATTTCCATCCAGATGCCTCGCTATTTCTTCCTTGATGTTAGATTCCAGCATCTTCCCTACTACAGAAGTTAAGCTCACTGGCCTATAATTACCCACTTTCTGCCTACCTCCTTTTTTAAACAGTGGTGTCAGGTTTGCTAATTTCCAATCCGCCAGGACCACCCCAGTCACGTGAATTTTGGTAAATTATCACTAGTGCATTTGCAATTTCTCTAGCCATCTCTTTTAGCACTCTGGGATTCATTCCATCAGGGCCAGGAGACTTGTCTACCTTTAGCCCCATTAGCTTGCCCATCACTACCTCCTTGGTGATAACAATCCTCTCAAGGTCCTCACCTGTCATAGCCTCATTTCCATCAGTCACTGGCATGTTATTTGTGTCTTCCACTGTGAAGAACGACCCAAAAATCCTGTTCAGTTCCTCAGCCATTTCCTCATCTCCCATTATTAAATCTCCCTTCTCATCCTCTAAAGGACCAATATTTACCTTAGCCACTCTTTTTTGTTTTTTTATTTGTAGAAACTTTTACTATCTGTTTTTATATTCTGAGCAAGTTTACTCTCATAAACTATCTTATTCTTCTTTATAGCTTTTTTAGTAGCTTTCTGTTGCCCCCTAAAGATTTCCCAGTCCTCTAGTCTCCCACTAATCTTTGCTACTTTGTATGCTTTTTCCTTCAATTTGATACTCTCCCTTATTTCCTTAGATATCCACGGTCGATTTTCCCTCTTTCTACCGTCCTTCCTTTTTGTTGGTATAAACCTTTGCTGAGCACTGTGAAAAATTGCTTGGAAGGTTCTCCACTGTTCCTCAACTGTTTCGCCATAAAGTCTTTGCTACCAGTCTACCTTAGCTACTTCTTCTCTCATCCCATTGTAATCTCCTTTGTTTAAGCACAAAACACTAGTGCTTGATTTTACCTTCTCACCCTCCACCTGTATTTTAAATTCCACCATATTGTGATCGCTCCATCCGAGAGGATCCCTAACTATGAGATCCTGAATCAATCCTGTCTCATTACACAGGACCAGATCTAGGACCGCTTGTTCCCTCGTAGGTTCCATTACATACTGTTCTAGGAAACTATCATGGATACATTCTATAAACTTCTCCTCAAGGCTGCCTTGACCAACCTGGTTAAACCAATTGACATGGAGATTGAAATCCCCCATGATAACTGCTGTACCATTTCTACATGCATCAGTTATTTCTTTGTTTATTGCCTGCCCCACCACAATGTTACTATTTGGTGGCCTATAGACTACTCCTATCAGTGACTTTTTCGCCTTACTATTCCTGATTTCCACCCAAATGGATTCAACCTTATCCTCCATAGCACCAATGTCATCCCTTACTATTGCCCGGATGTCATCCTTAAATAACAGAGCTACACCACCTCCCTTACCATCCACTCTGTCCTTCCGAATAGTTTGATACCCTCGAATATTTAACTCCCAGCCGTGACCATCCTTTAACCATGTTTCAGTAATGGCCACTAAATCATAGTCATTCACGATGATTTGCGCCATCAACTCATTTACCTTATTCCGAATACTACGAGCATTCAGGTAAAGTACACTTATGTTGGCTTTTTTACCTCTGTTCTGAATCTTAACACCTTGATCAGTAACCTCTCCTAAGTTATATTTCCTCTGAACCTTTCTCCTAATTTTCCTTGTCGCTGAACCCATATCTTCATGTAACAACCTGCCGCGTCGCTTACCATTAATGTTTTTACTTCCCGTTTTATTCCTTTTAGTATTCCTGGTCCTATTCACTAAGCTCCCCTCAGTCACTGTACCTTGTACTGTCGCCCTTTTTGATTTTTGACTATGGCTTCTCTGCCTTACACTTTCCCCCTTACTGCCTTTTGTTTCTGTCCCTGTTTTACTACCTTCCAAATTCCTGCATTGGTTCCCATCCCCCTGCCACATTAGTTTAAACTCTCCCCAACAGCTCTAGCAAACACCCTTCCTAGGACATCGGTTCCAGTCCTGCCCAGGTGCAGACCGTCCGGTTTGTACTGGTCCCACCTCCCCCAGAACCAGTTCCAATGCCCCAGGAATCTGAATCCCTCCCTCTTGCACCATCTCTCAAGCCACGCATTCATCCTATCTGTCCTGACATTCCTACTCTGACTAGCTCGTGGCACTGGTAGCAATCCTGAGATTGCTACCTTTGAGGTCCTACTTTTTAGATTAACTCCTAACTCCCTGAATTCAGCGTGTAGGACCTCGTCCCGTTTTTTTACCTATATAATTGGTGCCTATGTGCACCACGACAGCTGGCTGTTCACCCTCCCCCCCCCCAGAATGTCCTGCAGCCGCTCCGAGACATCCTTGACCCTTGCACCAGGGAGGCAACATACCATCCTGGAGTCTCGATTGCGTCCGCAGAACTGCCTGTCTATTCCCCTTGCAATTGAGTCCCCTATCACTATAGTCCTGCCATTCTTCTTCCTGCCTAGCTGCGCAGCAGAGCCAGCCACGGTGCCATTACCTGGCTGCTGCTGCCTTCCCCTGGTGAGCTATCTCCCTCAACAGTATCCAAAGCGGTATATCTGTTTTGCAGGGAGATGACCGCAGAGGACAACTGCACTGCCTTCCTACTCTTGCTCTGTCTTTTGGTCACCCATTTTCTATCTCCCTCAGTACCTTTTCTTTTGGTCACCCATTTTCTATCTCCCTCAGTCCTATTTTACCATGCACTTCCAAGTACTTTGTGATCTCATCTTTAATAACAAACTCTAAAATCTTACCAATGACCGAAGTCAGGCTAACCGGCCGATACTTTCCCGTCTTCTGCCGCCCTCCCTTCTCAAACAATGGTGTTACATTAGCCAAGTTCCAGTCCTCTAGGACCCTCCCTGCTTCCAATGATTCCTGAAAGATCATCACCAATGCCTCCACAATCTCCTCAACTATCTCTTTTAGGCCCCTGGAGTGTAGCCCATCCGATCCAGGTGACTTATCCACCTTCAGACCTTTCAGTTCCCCCAGAACCTTCTCCTTAGTAATGGTCACTGCACTCATCTCTGCCCCCTGGTTCTCCAAGAGCTCTGGCATCCCACTGGTGTCTTCCACCGTGAAGACTGATGCAAAGTAACTATTCAGCTCGTCTGCCATTTCTTTGTTTCCTATTATTACTTCTCCAGCCACATTTTCCAGTGGTCCAATGTCTATTTTTGCCTCTCTCTTACCTTTTATATATTGAAAAAAACTCTTCCTATCTTCCTTTATATTACGAGCTACCTTGTAGTCATACTTCATCTTCTCCCTCCTTATTGCTTTTTAGTTGTCCTCTGCTCTCTTTCAAAGGCTTCCCAATCCTCTGGCTTCCCACTAATCCTTGCCACTTTGTATGCTTTTTCTTTCTCTTTTATGCTGTCCTTGACATCTCTTGCCAGCCATGGATGCCTTGTCCTCCCCTTAGCATGTTTCCTCCTCCTTGGGATGAATTTCTGTTGTGCTTCTCTAATAACCCCCAAAATCTCCTGCCATTGCTGTTCCACTGTCTTCCCTAAGCTCCTTTTCCAATCAACTCTGGCCAGCTCCTCCCTCGTGTCTTTGTAGTTACCCTTATGTAATTGTAATACCGTTACATCTGATTGTAGCTTCTTCCTCTCAAACTGCAGGGTAAATTCTGTCATATTATGGTCACTTCTCCCTAAGGGTTCCTTCACCTTAAGTTCCCTAATCAAGTCTGCCTCATTACACATCGCCAAATCCAGAATTGCCTGTTCCCTAGTAGGCTCTGTCACAAGCTGCTCCAAAAACACATCTCTTAGATACTCCACAAATTCCTTTTCTTGGGATCCACGACCAACCTGATTTTCCCAGTCCACCGGCATATTGAAGTCCACCATGATTATTGAAATATTGCCTTTTTTACATGCCTTTACTATCTCCTGATTTATTTTCTGCCCCACCTCCTGACGACTGCTAGGGGGCCTGTACATAACTCCTATCAGGGTCTTTTTACCTTTGTGATTCCTGAACTCTACCCACAGAGATTCTATGCATTCTGATCCTCTATCGCTTGCTATCGATTTAACTTCATTCCTTACTAACAATGAAACCCCACCTCCTTTGCCCACCTGCTTGTCCTTTCGTTAGGACATATATCCTTGGATATTTAAATCCCAGCCCTGATCCCCTTGCAGCCACGTCTCTGTGATGCCCACATCGTACCGGCCAATTTCAATGTGCGCAACAAGCTCGTTTACCTTGTTCCGTATACTGCGCGCATTTAGGTACAACACCCTCAATCCTGCATTGACCACCTCCCTTTTCACACTCTCCTCAGTCACTGTACCCTGTACTGTGGCCCTTTGGTGGCAATGGACTTAAACGTATGGGACAAGAATAGTGTTCTTTGCTGGACTTTGTTCTTCGGCAACAAGATTTAGCCAATCTGCAGTAATACATGATAAAGACAAACAGATCATTGTTGATAAGGTCATGGTGAAATGGATGGGCACTTGATCAGGAACACCAATTAAATTCTGACAGATAATGGAGGAGAATTTGCGAATGAAGAATTTTAGGACATGTGAGAATTTGAATGTCATAGTCATGCATACTGCGGCTGAGAGCCTGTTCAGCAATGGTTTATGTGAGAGGAATAATGCAGTGATAGATGATATGTTGAATAAAATACTGGCTGAAAAACTAGATTACAAATGGCAAATGATGTTAGCAAGGGGAGTACATGAAAATAATTCTTTCCAAATTACGGTTGGGTAGAGCCAAGTGAAGAAATCCAAAGTTGCCTTAGGCGGAGATTTCAGAAATAATTAGGAGAGCATTGCAAAGTACATAGAGACCGTCTGAGGTAAACTTTAGTTCGGGTGATCTGGTTCATTATAAGAGAGAGAGGGAAAGGGAATGGAAAGGCTCAGGAAGTTATATGTGAAAGGAAAACTGTATTATTCAACATGAGAATCAAACAAGAAAAACCTATTCTTCACAGGTCATTGTAATAAATTCTGAATTCGCAAATACTGACAATGTGATAGAAGATGATGAAGAACCATATGCATCGCATATTCATATATTTTGAGGGGCAGATCCTTGATATAATGGGTCAGGAGTTAGGAATCATTGAAAACAGATTGTGGCAAACAGTGAGAGGCTATTTTGTCCAGTGGTCAGCTGCCCAAAGTGGGTTCCTGGATATCATATCATCCAGAAGGATCGGATAAGGGATGCCACATTATGGGACGGGTAGGAAAATATACTGGAAAATATAAGAAGAAAAGAACAGGATGATGGATAAGTAATGAAGGCCTTGGACTGGGAAAAAGGAGTATGAGAATGGAAATATAAGGAAACATAGTCCAAGTTGCAGTAATGGGTCAAGTGATGAATCTCGGGTGAGGAAATGTTTATGCACAGTGGATAGGATACCTGACAGGGTAAACAAGGGATGCAACAGTAGGAGTCTGGAAAGACTTAAACGGGCAAGTAGGGGGTCACAGCCTGAATTGATGACATGGTAGACTGGAGAATGCTGAATCATTATGACAAGGCAGTAGAAGCAGGAATCCCCATGACCAAGATGTTTTTGCAATGACTGAAAAGTTACAGTATACAGCTACATGGGAGGCTAAGCAGAGGGAGTTAGGCGGTTGGAGGAAGTTTGCTGTGCATTCAGAAGTGCCAAACAGGGGGTCAGACAACACTATCACACAGATGGGTCTGTACAGGAAAAGTCCTTGAAGAATGCTTATCAGATGACAAAATCAGAGTGAGCTCAGTACAGCAGGGAAGATAATTTTGAAAATGTTTTGGCCCTTTTGGCGATGTTTTGTGGTCACGAAGGCCACCAGCTACTCACCCCGGATACTGCATGTGTACGACTGCCGTTTTCTGACTCCCACCCCAATCCTCCCCCCAGGAGAAGTCGGCGTGCAACCTCCCAGAGAGGGAGAAAACTGTAGGGAGACTGCTGGATCTGCGCCCCCCCTCACCGCAGCAGAGCAGAGGGCACAGCACCTGATCGGTGGGCCTGGGCAGAGCGCAGCCACCGGGGCAGAGATTGGCATCGGGCGAGCAACTGAGACCCCTCTGAGTTGCAGCTCCCCATGGCACGTGTCTCACCACCACCACCCCTCCATCCCCCCAATGGCTTCCTCCACCAGCACGACGCCCACAATGCCTCTTCCACAATCAGAGGCAATGAGGTCCGTGCCGGTGACTTCCGCAAGGAAGTGCCGAAACAACACAGCGGCTCGGACTCCCCTTTCTTCCCTCCCTTCTGTCCCTGGCGCATCTTGTGTGCAGTGGGCAGAACAGGGCAGACGTTGGTGAGCGACTGAAATTCAGCCAGCGCTCCGGTATCTCACTCCCCCACTTCTTCGCCCCCTCCACCTCCGTAGGAATTCAATGGGTCCATGTGATGGATTGGTCAGCTCGCTTGCAGGGATCACTCAGGTGGACAGAGAAAAGTGCTACCGTGGGCAGGAGTACCAGAGCTCATCCCAGAATGGGTTGTCATCCTCCATCCCATGGACCAGACCCGCTGTTACTGCCAGCCCAGGGCCCGCAACTCGGAGTGAGGCGGTAGGTATCATGGAGGGGATTGCAAGTGGGGTGCGCAGGGTGTCCATGGGAGGGGTGGTTGGCCGGCTGGTGGGGGTGTGTGGAATGGGATGTCCATGCCTCTGGCCAGTCGCCCTTGTAGGTGAAGAAACTGAAGGTGATTAGAGCGTTCCGTGCACTTCGACCCTCTTGCACATGTTGTGCGGCCTCTTGTGTCTGCCTGGACCCACGTCCTGCCCATCCTCATCCTCCCCACATACTTCTCGTTGGATGAGGCCTGCCAAGCATCTCCCTTCTCCAGCACGTCGTTCCTCTCTGCACGATGTTGTGAAGGACACAGCAGGTCACCACAATGTGGGAGACCCTCCTAGCGCTATACTGGCGGGCCCATCCAGAGTGGTCCAGAAACCTGAACCGCATCTTCAGGATGCCGAAGCACCACTCGATAACGTCCCTGGTGGCTGCATGGGTGCATTGTGGCGGGTCTCTGCCTCGGTCTGTGGACTCCGGATATGCACCACCAACCATGTCCGCAGCGGATAACCCGTTATCCAGGAGCCAACTTCTCAGACAGGACTGTGCCTCGAATAGGTCAAGAACAGTCGAGTGTGCCATGATGAAGGCGTCGTGCACACTGTCCGGGTATTGGGTGCAGACGTGCATCTCATGGTCACACATCAACTGCACGTACATCGACAGGAACCCCATTTGATTTGTGAAGACCATGTATCATGGGTCACGGCTTGTAGGGCGACATGCATCCCATCGATCATCCCCTGGTCTCAGGCGTCTTGGCAATGACGGTGAACCCCGATGCCCGGGCATCCTGGTGGGTGCATTGAATTTGATGGGTGGTAGGATGACGCAAAGGTTAGTACTGCTACCTCACGGCGCTGAGGACCCGGGTACAATCCCAGCCCCGGTCACTGACTGTGTGGAGTTTGCACATTCTCCCTGTGTCTGCATGGGTCTCACCCCAACAACCCAAAGATGTGCAGTAGAGGTGGATTTCCCACACTAAAATTGCCCCTTAATTGGAAAAATGTTTGAAAATAAAGAATGTGATATATTCTGGCAACCAGACATATAGATGGGTGTCACTGCTGCCTCAGTTCTTGGGTTCAATTCACAGCTTGGGTTATTGTGTGTGAATCTGCACGTTCTCCCTGTGTCTGTGTGGGTTTCCTCCAGGTGCTATGGTTTTCTCCCACAAGACGTGCTTGTTAGGTGAATTGGACATTCTGAATTCTCTCTGTGTATGTCATCATTGGCTACAGGAATAGTGCCAGAGGACTGGAGGACAGCAAATGTGGTCCCTTTGTTCAAAAAGGGGAGCAGAGACAACCCCGGCAACTATAGACCGGTGAGCCTCACGTCTGTAGTGGGTAAAGTCTTGGAGGGGATTATAAGAGACAAGATTTATCATCATCTAGATAGGAATAATATGATCAGGGATAGTCAGCATGGCTTTGTGAAGGGTAGGTCATGCCTCACAAACCTTATTGAGTTCTTTGAGAAGGTGACTGAACAGGTAGACGAGGGTAGAGCAGTTGATGTGGTGTATATGGATTTCAGCAAAGCATTTGATAAGGTTCCCCACGGTAGGCTATTGCAAAAAATACGGAGGCTGGGGATTGAGGGTGATTTAGAGATGTGGATCAGAAATTGGCTAGCTGAAAGAAGACAGAGGGTGGTGGTTGATGGGAAATGTTCAGAATGGAGTACAGTCACAAGTGGAGTACCACAAGGATCTGTTCTGGGGCCGTTGCTGTTTGTCATTTTTATCAATGACCTAGAGGAAGGCGCAGAAGGGTGGGTGAGTAAATTTGCAGACGATACTAAAGTCGGTGGTGTTGTCGATAGTGTGGAAGGATGTAGCAGGTTACAGAGGGATATAGATAAGCTGCAGAGCTGGGCTGAGAGGTGGCAAATGGAGTTTAACATAGAGAAGTGTGAGGTGATTCACTTTGGAAGGAATAACAGGAATGCGGAATATTTGGCTAATGGTAAAGTTCTTGAAAGTGTGGATGAGCAGAGGGATCTAGGTGTCCATGTACATAGATCCCTGAAAGTTGCCACCCAGGTTGATAGGGTTGTGAAGAAGGCCTATGGAGTGTTGGCCTTTATTGGTAGAGGGATTGAGTTCCGGAGTCGGGAGGTCATGTTGCAGCTGTACAGAACTCTGGTACGGCCGCATTTGGAGTATTGCGTACAGTTCTGGTCACCGCATTATAGGAAGTATGTGGAGGCTTTGGAGCGGGTGCAGAGGAGATTTACCAGGATGTTGCCTGGTATGGAGGGAAAATCTTATGAGGAAAGGTTGATGGACTTGAGGTTGTTTTCGTTGGAGAGAAGAAGGTTAAGAGGAGACTTAATAGAGGCATACAAAATGATCAGGGGGTTGGATAGGGTGGGCAGTGAGAGCCTTCTCCCGCGGATGGATATGGCTGGCACGAGGGGACATAACTTTAAACTGAGGGGTAATAGATATAGGACAGAGGTCAGAGGTAGGTTCTTTACGCAAAGAGTAGTGAGGCCGTGGAATGCCCTACCTGCTACAGTAGTGAACTCGCCAACATTGAGGGCATTTAAAAGTTTATTGGATAAACATATGGATGATAATGGCATAGTGTAGGTTAGATGGCTTTTGTTTCGGTGCAACATCGTGGGCCGAAGGGCCTGTACTGCGCTGTATTGTTCTATGTACCCGAACAGGCACCGTTGTGTGGCGACTAGGGGATTTTCACAGTAACTTCATTGCAGTGTTAATGTAAGCTTACTTGTGACATTAATAAAGATTAGGGCCTCCATGATGACGAGGATGCATTGTGCATCAAGGTTTGTGAGATTCCAGACAAGTCTCCACTCAGCACCTGGAAAGATCCAGTTGCATAAAGATTCAGGGCACCGTCACTTTAACAGCTACTGGGACCAGGTGTCCTCCCCATTCCCCCGCGGTGTCAAGAATGCTATTATCTGGCAGATATGTCGCACTATCCCCCTGCTCAGCCGGAGTCTTCGACGGCATGCTCAGTCCAACAGGTGCTCAAATGACAGGTTCTGCCAGTACACACGAGGCCTCATGCGGCACCTCCCTTGTACCTCCTCCTCCTTGGCCTGTTGGGCGGCCGGCTCCCCATCCTCACTCACTGCCTCCTGTTTCTCTAGGGCAGGTTCTGCTGATGCAGCATCCTCCTCGAGCAGCTCCAGCTTGTACAGCCTCAGTGCGTCCCCAGGGTTGCATCAACTAGGATGAAGGCCCCCATTCCCGGTTGGATTCTGAAGTCCATTGTCTGCAGGGGTTGAAAAGCAGACATTAACATGGTGTGTACCCCAGTGCCCAACCAGGTCCACCAGGCTACAAGGTGGCCCGGTTTGCACTGCAGCCCCTGTCCCAGCATGTTTCCCGCCCCCCCCCCCCCCCCCCCCCGGCACTCTGCCCATCACACTCCTGGCCCCGTCGCTGCCCGGCACCATGGGGGCCCTTGGCCATGGCACCAGTCCCTGCTGCTGGTGTAAGGTGGTTGGTGCCACTCACGGCAGCGGTGCACTTTACGGCCACCTTCCAGCGCCCTCCTGCAGGGGCTACTGTAGCCACTGTCCTTGGGTAGACGGCGTGCTGCCCCGCCTGCGGGTGGCAGCCAGTTTGGGGGGATGGTGCTGGGGTGAGGTGGGGACACCTATAGAATCAGTGTCACTCTGCACGACCAGAGGCCACGGTAGGTGGCCAGTGGGGTGCGCAGCAAGATGGCTGCCTTGCAGGCGCGGTAATGGCGGTCCGTGCATCGGCATCCCAGTCCCGTCAGGGTCACTCTCTGCCCATCCCCTGGTCACCCCCTGCTGCCCACCCCCACCGGGATGGCGGAGGTCACGCGGCCCTCCCCCCGCTAGCCCTCCAGCTGTGGGACTTGCAGCCTCTGCATGTCCTATCTCCTCTCTCTCCCTCGCCAGCCACAGCATGTTTCCAAATTTTTAGAAGCACAACTGAACCTCGCCATTAGTAATTCCCCCTGGCAGAGGGGGAATATCGCAGAGGTCCTGGATAATACCGGGTCGGGCCGGCTAATGATATGCAAACGGCGTTTACTGTACGTGCGGGCAGAATGCATTAACGTCGCTGTCGAGGCACCGGATCACTGCAATTTGTTGTGCGCATGGCTTCACAACCGATTGTTGTGCGCACGGTTTTGGCTTCACGACCGATTCTCCGCCAATTCACCTTTCCCGGTTTTGCCGTTGGCCTACGGAGAATTCCGCCCAATATCTTTTCTTAAATAAAGGGACCGCAACTGTAGTTTTCGAAATATTGCCTCACTAATACGTTGTACAATTGCAGTAACACCTCTTTGCTTTAACACTCAAGCCCCTTTGAAATAAAATCCAGCATTCCATTTGCCTTCTGCACCTGTCTGCTAGCTTTCTGGGTTTCATGATCAAGGACCTCTCAGTCCCTTGGTGCTGCAGCTTTCTGCAATTTCTCTCCATTTAAAGTTATCCACCTACTCATTTTTTCTTCTGCAATGAACAATCAGGGGTGGCATGGTGGCTAGCACAACTGCCGATAGCACTGAGGACATGGGTTCAATCCCGGCCCTGGGTCACTGTCTGTGTGGAGTTTGTACATTCTCCACGTGTCTGTGTGGCCTTCACCCCCACAACCCAAAGATATGTAGGGTAGATGGATTGGCCATGCTAAATTGCCCCTTAATTGGAAAAAAAAAAATTGGGTACTCTAAATTTAAAAATAAAATGAACAATCTTACATTTTCCCAAATTGAACTCCATTTGTCAATTTTCTGTCCAGTTACTTAACCTATCTCTCTCAGTAATCTATTCATATCATATTCATACATGCTTTACCTCCCCTCTTGGTATCATTCGCAAATTTGGCCACGGTACATTCGGTTCCTTCATCCAAATTAATATAGTGTGAAGAGCTGCAGCACTGGTTACTGCCCTCTAACATGAAAGACCACCTTATCACTATTGGCTGCTTCTTGTTAGTTAGTCAATCTTCTACCCATTCCAGAATATTACCCCTAACAACATGAGCTCCTATCTTGCATTGTGGCCTTTTGTGTGGCACCTTGGGTGGGGTTCTCCAGCCTCCCAGCTATGTTTGCCGTGGGCAGAAGGCAGTGTGCCGTTTGCTAGCAGCGGGGTTCTCCACTTCCACCGCTGTCAATGGGATTTCTCATTGAAATCACCCCACACTGATGGGAAACCCATGGACGAGGATGCGCTACTGATGGGACCAGAGAATCCTGCCATTAGCAAACGGCCAGAGAATTCCGACCGTTATCAAATGCCTTTTGAAAATCCAAATATACATCAACTGGTTCCCCTTTTTTTACTTTTTCCAATTGGGGACAATTTAGCGTGGTCAATTCATCTAGCCTCACATCTTTACATTGTGGGTTGAGACCCATGTGGACATGGGGAGAATGCACAAACTCCACACAGACAGTGACCCAGGGCTGGAATCAAACCTGGGTCCTCGGCACCGTAAGGCAGCAGTGTTAACCACTTTGCCACTCTGCCGCCCTTACTGGCTGATACCTCTTCAAGGGAGTCGAGTAAACTTTTCAGACATAATTTTTCATTCATAAAGCCACGCCATCTCTGCTTGACCAGGTTATGACTTTTCAAATGCTCTCCTTAATAATTGATTCCAATATTTTTCCAATAACTGAAGTTAGTCTAACTGGCAGTGAGAGCCCGAGTGACAGCATGCAACATGGAGTCATCCTTGGCAGTTTTCTGCATCATACATGGATTCTTACTGGGTGGAGGCCCAAATCCGATCTCCCCGCCTCCAAATGACCAGTCCTATTCCACACCTGCCAGCTAGGCTGCCCTTTCATAGGATCCCTACAGTGCAGGCTATTCAACCCATCAAGTCTGCACCAACCCTCCAAAAGAGCACCCTACTCAATACCATAAGCCTACCATATCCCTGTAACCCCACCCAACCTTTTGAACACTAAGGGGAAATTTATTGTGGCCAATCCACCTAACCTGCACACTTTTGGACTGTGGGAGGAAACCAGAGCACCCGAAGCAAACCCTAGCAGACATGGAGAGGATGTGCAAATTCAACACAGACAACCATCCAAGGCCAGAATTGAATCCAGGTCCCTGCTGTGAGGTAGCAGTGCTAACCACTGTGCCACATGCCACCCCATCCCTCAGTTCAAGGACTCTCCTCGAACTCCGTAATAGCCATCAGATGTGGTTGCTCCCCGATCTTCTCATGGCCGTGTTGAATGAAATGAAAATGAAAAACGCTTATTGTCACAAGTAGGCTTCAAATGAAGTTACTGTGAAAAGCCCCTAGTCGCCACATTCCGGCGCCTGTTCGGGGAGGCTGGTATGGGAATTGAACTGTGCTGCTGGCCTGCCTTGGTCTGCTTTCAAAGCCAAGCGATTTAGCCCTGTGCTAAACAGCCCCTTTAGTTATACCTCAACAGAAAATATGGGTTTGAGAGGAAGTTTGTTGCATCCATTTGTATATACTTATTCCACATTCATTTCTCATACTTCTACTCTTAGAAATAACCCACTGGTTTATGTGGCATGGCTTTAACGCTCTGCACGCTGTCCAGAAGGGTTGTGGCCGAGGAGAGGATGTTTCCCCTTGTAGGAAAAGCTAGGACCAGAGGACACAATCTCAGACCGATCCTTTAAAACAGAGATGAAGAAGAATTTGTTCAGCCAGCGGGCTCCTTCCAGAATGCTGAGCCCATCCATATGTAAGAATAAGGTTCAGGGAGTCATCTCATTTGTGGAGGTTACTGGTGTCCTCTGCGCCTGAGCTGCCTCGACCAACAACCCCATCTTTCATACAGCATTGACCTCTCTCTATAGAAGGATGATGAGCACTCCATCACAGAGTGGAATCAGTGAAGCGGGGCTGTGACCTTATACCATTGCCACTGAGGCTATGTCCTCTGACATTCATTGGTTTAATTTTAGTTGGTGTGAACAGCTGGAACTTCTCTTACCCTGGCGGACCAGATGAAGCTTTTATTTCCTTTTCCGGAATTGCATGGCTGACCTGTGCTGGGCATTGTCTAATTAATGACACCGTGGACGCAAGCTTCTGTCGGAATTTCTGTTGGCCTTTGCAGTGGGAAATACTCCCTGACCCCGCCACGGGACTTAGTCCCGTTGGGAGAATATCGCCCAATGAATAAGGTACTGTTAACTCCCTGAGAGTATAATAATCTGCGACATGCATTAGTCTTGAAATCCCCATAATGTTTCCTCTGTGCGCAGCTACACATCAACTCAGAAGATACTGGCAGCACAGGTTATTCACAACTTGACCCTTTAAATAATCCTTGCATGCACCTGGTCACACAGAACAATTTAAGTGCACCCCATATTGGAACGAACCAGGCACACAGGACAAAAAAAGTTTAGAGATTGGGAATGTTGTATGTAACTCATGAACATAAATTCAGACTATTATAAAACATACCATCAATAATGAGCAAATGTGAGTTCTCTTCTTGGCTGACCTTGTTTTTGATCACACAAGTGTACAGCTCACAGTTCCTTTGTTGCTTTGTGTTTACAATCAGTGTTCTGTTGTCATTGGACATTTTGTAAGTTTCATCACTTTGAAGTGGGTGACCTTTTTTATGCCACCAGGTTGCAGTTATTTCTTTATTTCCCACAAGGCAGACAAGATAAACAACACTCAGTTCAAGGACAGTATTTTGAATTATCAATGGCTGTTGCAAAACGTCTATTAAATGAGAAAGAAATACATGAAGACAATAATTGAACTTGATGAGTTTGTCTTTAAATAGCATGGCAAAAATCAGAAACAATATTCAGTTTATAATCAGGAAAATTGAGGTTAATATTGGAAAAGTTACAAGTAAAGATCAACAGGTATGATTAATTTAAATATTAAAACAATCTATAAACATATAAGCCACAACATTTGATCACCCCCCCAAAAATGGATGTGGCTTTGTGCAATTAACCTGCACACATTGCTTTCAGTACAGGAGAAATACAAATGTTATGCTGCCTGTTATTTTAAATAATTGCAGCATACAGCTGCTCAGCATGTCGTGGGACACCGGCCAGGAGTGGTGCGCAGACAGGACAGGGGGCTAGGTTAACACAAGTGCCTAAAATCTGCAGCATGTGGTCACATACTAGTTCTGCTCAGAGAACTTGGAAAAGGACTTTGATATGGTGGCCACAAAAAGGTTGATGGATATTGTCATCTGAGTGTTCTGTTAAGAAAGGTTTGGTCTCTTATCATGTGACTTGTAGAATGGCTTCAGTAATGTAATTTTGTGGTTGGAGCTAGGCTGTGGCTGTCAGGTGAGAGGGATTTTATTTTGGTTTCAGTTTTTGTTTTGTTGCTTTGGACTGAAGAAGGAGAAATAAGTGTTTTCCGTGTTTTTCTCTCATTTTAAAAGCTGTTCCAGTGATAAGCACATTGGGTGTGGCAAACTGCCTTGGTAATTTTAAAGATAGAGTTGTTTTCCAGGAGTTTGAAACTGCTGGTTGAAACTGGATCAGAATCTCAGGGAAAGGACCAGTCCCATCCAAATGAGAATACAGTGTGTTGGGCCATGTCCTTGAAAAGGGTTTTGGTTTATTGTTTTTTTTTATTGAATTGGAACAGTTAAGGGGGGATTCATTAAGATCATAAGACATAGAAGCAGAATTAGGCCACTTCGCCTATCAGGTCTCCTCCACCATTTAATCATGGCTGATAATTTTAACATCCCCATTCTCCTGCCTTCTCCCCATAACCCCTGATCCCCTTGTTAATCTAGCTCTGTCTTAAAGACATGCAGTGATTTAGCCTCCACAACCTTCTGCGACAAACACTTCCACAGATTCACAACCCTCTGGCTGAAGAAAGTTTTCTTCATCTCTGTTTTAAAGGATCGGTCTGAGATTGTGTCCTCTGGTTCTAGTTTTTCCTACAAGTGGAAACATCCTCTCCACGTCCACTCTATCCAGGCCTTGCAGTATCTTGTAAATTTCAATAATATCCCCCTTCATCCTTCTAAATTCCAATGAGTACAGACCCAGACTCAGGTGGAAGACCACTGGGTTAAAACTGTGAGATTAGCAGCAGAAATGGCAGGTGATTATGAATCAGTTAATAAATCAAAGTATGGTTTCCGACATCAGTTTCAGCCTGTGAGGGATAGAAACTGGGGAAAAGAGAAATACTCAAGTGGTAAAGGTAAAGGAGATCTGATGGGAGATAATAAAGATAGTGTACCTCATATTAAAAAATAAATTCAGGAGGGTGGAAGAGAAATGAAGTGTCAGATGTTTTTACTCTAATAATCTAGGCCATCTAAAGTCAGTGTTGGGGGTTTAAGAAAAGCACTGGGAGGCTGATTTGGTAAAACAGGATAAGCCAGTGGGGTTTGTTAAAGTGGTAAAGGAAAGCCCAATGGAAGAGAAGGAGGTGCAAAAGAACACAAGTATGAAATTGCTACACCTGCGGGGCAGGATTCTCCGTTTCTGAGACTCTGGGCTGAATTCTCCAATTATACGGCTGAGTGCCGACGCCGGCATGGGAACTGTGGTGTTTTACGACGGCAAAAGCAGCATCAATCCTGGGAATGGTGAGAGGCTAGCAGCCACGCCGGGTAAAACTCCCAGCTCCCACGACAAAAACGGCTGGAGACTGGCCAGGCCAATGGCCACACATGGGCACGTCGGTGACCTGCAGCGGTCGTGCAGTAAAACATGGCACCGGCTATGCGCGCAATTCCCCCTGGCCATCCCCCACCAGTCCCCCTAGCCCTCGTGGAGGCACCCCCGGCCAGCAGTACGGCTCCCTACCGACTCTGGCGGCGCTGGACACAATCTGCAGCCACCACGCCGGGATCCCGACCGCTGATACCACACGTCCCCCACGTGGTTGAGAACTCTGCCCCTCGGGGGCTGAGCATCAGGGGAGGGCCTTCCAATGATACGCCAAGGCTGTTCCAATGGCGTGCGGTGCGCAACATGATTATGCCATTTTGGAGGGGGTGGAGAATAGAAAATCGGCGTCAATCCAGCGCCACCCCCGTTTTGGGCATCAGAAGGGATTCTCCGCCCGATCAGCGATTACGATATCGGCATTGGGAAACAGAGAATCCACCCTGAGTGTTGTCGCCGGCGCAGAATTCGTGGAGTTCCACGACAGCAACTGTCACCACACCTGGACCGATTCTGCTACTGTTGGGGGGCTAGCACTGGCACCACGTGGAACACAAACAATTTCAATGCAAAACGGTGAGGGATTTGCCAGATTCAAGATTTGCACTCAGGAGGCTGACAAGCTGCAATCGCATATACACACTCCACTCCTCACACACACCATCCCAGCCAACAAGACGCGTGGTCCTACGGTTCACTGATGCCAAGTTGGAGACCCCTCTGGACATAGTGGAGGAGAGGTGGATGACCCTGTACCCCAGCTCAGGAAGAAGGCAGCCAGCCGGAGCCATTCGCCATGCCTGGCCGCAGGCAGCAGAGGCCATACGTAATACCGTCCGGAACGGACAACAGTGCCGGAAATAACTGCACAACCTCCTCAGGGCAGCTAGGATGAGTAGGCAACCTGATGTGCCCCTGACACTAACCCGGGTTCCACACACCCGTAACCCTACCCCCTCCCAAACTGGAGGACAGCAGAATCCCCATCCTGCACCACATGCCGGCAGCCATGTTTCCCAATGCCCTGGCTACTGAGGCCACCAGCTACCCACCCCCTGGGCTGAATGCGTCGGACTATCTAACACTGTCGATTTGTGTTTGCCCCCTTGGAGGAGGCCGCAAAAATACCTGCCGGGAGCAGGATAAGACTGGAGGGGGACAGCCGGAGTTTCAGCCACTCACCATGGCAGAGCAAAGGACCCTGGACATGGTCGGCAGACCGGAGGAAAGGGAGGTGGACGGGGTGGATTTCGGCCGCGGACTAGGAAGTGAGACCCTGAGTTGCGGTTCCCTATGACACATGTCAACCCCCGTCAACACCACCCTCAGCCCCACACCACCCTCATCCCCACACCACCCAAACCACACTCACCCTACCCTCACCCCCACACCACCCCAAAACTTTCACCGGTCCGCATCTAATCATGTGTCTTGTCTTGTGTTTTACAGGACCTGCTGGAGATAGGGCGAGTCCATCTGGTGTCCCCCGCCCACAGCCAGTGTCCCAGCCTGGAGCCACCCTGTGAGACGAGCACCGACGCTGAGAGCAGCTCGGACGCCAGCCCTCCTCCTGAGATGCAGGACACCCTGGAGCTCAAGACTGAGGATGATACTGATTTCTCAACACAGCGGTCTCCAACACCCTCCACTATCTGGACTAGCTACCGTCCAGATATGTCTTGGGCTTCTGGAATAGAAAGACCCATCAATTGTGGAGATGCAGTCGCAGAGCCAGGGACTACATGAGGGATTGTCAGCGAGCATCCAGTACCTGCAGGTGAAATTGGAGGAGTCCAACCGCGTGCAGGAGCAGAAGGTGGTGCCAACCATGCTTGTCACCCAGGTTAACAGTGCCTGGGTGGCGTCCGCGATGGACGCCATGGGTCAGCATGTTCGATTCCCCGCTGGATCACTGTCTGTGCGGAGTCTGCACGTTCTACCCGTGTCTGCGTGGGTTTCCTCCGGGTGCTCCGGTTTCCTCCCACAGTCCAAAGACGTGCAGGTTAGGTGGATTGGCCATGATAAATTGCCCTTCATGACCAAAAAGGTTAGATGGGGTTATTGGGTTCCGGGGATAGGGTGGAAGTGAGGGCTTAAGTGGGTCGGTGCAGACTCGATGGGCCGAATGGCCTCCTCCTGCACTGTATGTTTATGTCCAAAGCCTGGGGCATTCTGTGCAGGTGCTGGCCGAGGCCCAGGACAGGGTTGCTGCCTCACAGGCAACCATGTACCAGAGACAGCTGGAAATCACAACGGCGCTCCTGAGCGTGGCCCAGTCGCAGCAGGCCATGGCTGGGAATGTCGGCGGCATTGCCTAGATGTTGGATGACGTGCCACAGACACAGAGGGAGGTGGCCCAGTCCCAGAGGAAGATGGCGTAGTCACTGGCTGACGTGATACAAACCCAGAAGGTGATGGCACAGTCAATGGTTGATGCGGTGCAGTTCCAGACAGAGATGGCCCACTCCGTGTTCCATGGCTGCCAGCATGCAGACCCTGGTCGAGAGCAGAGTGGGCCTCCAGGATTAGCAGCGCCAGGTGGCGAGGGAACCTCAAGGGATAGCTCCGCTTGCACCCCCATCGGGCACCCCGAGGGAGGAGGAGGGAATGGGGCCCGTGCTGGTGACTTCTGCAGGGGTGGTGCTAGAACACCGCAACATCTCAAACTCCCCCCCCCCCCTCCCCATCCTGACCCTGGAGCAGCTGGTCCGCAGCGAGCAGAACAGTGTGGCACACCCGAGCAGGAGCCGGGCCCATCTAGGCCCAGCGCCCAAGGAGACAGCCGCCAATGGGGATCCAGGTCACAGGGCGGGAATCACAGCAGGTCATCTGCAGTCCTGCTGTACAATCTGGGGAACCATCAAGATGTAGCATTAGGGCTCGTAAGGCCAGAAAGTTAGACACTAGTTAAGTTGGCACGGATACAAGGCACAGTTTAGTTATAGGGTTAGGGCACAGACTGTGTATGTTGTCACATTAAACACTTGTTCACACTGCTACAAACTTCCTCGGTGCTCTGTCAGATGGGTGTGAGGGGTGCGCTGGGCTGTGCTGGCCAGAAAGGGGGGTGGAATGGATGGATGTTGTGGGTGGCCTGGGCTCTCTGGAGGTGTGTGGGATGGGATGCGGTGTCTGCGCCCCCGGACAGTATCACTCTCGCCCCCCACTAGTTGGGGAACCTGGAGGCGATCAGAGCGTCCCATGCACGTTGGCCCTGGCGCACAAGTACTGCAACCTCCCTAGCCTGCCTGGGCTCTATGTCCTGCCCATCCTCCTCCTCCTCCAGCACATCACCCCTCTGAGGACGCAGCAGGATGTCACGATGCGCGCGACCCACTCAGCATCATACTAAGGGCCCCTCCAGAGCAGTCCAGACACCTGAACCGCACCTTCAGGAAGCCGAAGCACCGCTCGTTCACACTCCTGGTTGCTGTATGGGCGTCATTGTAGCGGGTTTCCATTCGGTCTGTGGCCTCTGGATAGATGTCATCAGCCATGACCGTAGTGGATAACCCGTCACCGAGGAGCCGACCCCCCAGCCGGGGAGGCATCTCAAATGTGTCAGGAATTGTCAAGTGTGCCAGGATGAAGGTGTCATGCACGTTGCCCGGTTATCGGGCGCAGACGTGCATGATGCGCATCTGATGGTCACACATCAGCTGAATGTTCAGCGAATGGAACCATTTTCGGTTGGTGTAGAGTGGCTTGTCACCTGCAGGTGCTCGTAAGGGGGAGTGCATCCCGTCAATCAACCCCTGGCCCGGAGCAACCCGTTGATGCGAACCTGGTATCCTGGTGGGCTCGGTACACATTGAAGTGGATGTATTGATGCCACCTGGGCATATGGGGTCTCCATGACTGGGCAGATGCATCAGAGGCCTGTGAGACTGCGGCAAAGTCCCCAGTCGGCGCCTGGAATGACCTTGTTGCATAAAGGTTCAGTGCGGCCATCACCTTGACTGCACCAGGAGAGGGTGCCCTCTCCCATAGCCCCGCGATGCCAGATGCCATAATTTGGCAAATCTATCGCACTGTCGTCCTGCTCAGCCAGAGTCTCCGACGACATGCCCGGTCTGGCAGGTCCTCGAGTGATAGGCGTTGTCAGTATACACGAGGCTTCATGCGGCGCCTCCTTGCCATCTCCTCCTCCTCGGCCTGTTGGGTGTCTGACTCTCAATCCTGAGTGACTGCCTCCTGTTCCTCTGCGGCATGCTACGCTGCTGCAGCTTCCTCCTCCTCGAGCAGATGCAGCTCGTACTGCCACAGGGCAAGCTCCAGGGCTGTGGCGTTGAGCAGGAAGGCCAACATTGCTGGCTGAATTCCAATATCTATTGTCTGCAGGGGTGAAAAGCCGACCTGTTAGCATGGTGCATACCCCCATGACCAATCAGGTCCAACGGGCTACCTGGTGGCCCAGTTGGCACTGCGGACTCTGCCCCAGCATGTCATCCCACCCCCTCTCCCTCCACACCCCTGGCCTCGTCGGTGGCCGGCACCGTGTGGGCCTCTGGCCCTCCCGTCCCTGCTGCCAGGGCTACCATCAGCTGGCACTGCTCTTGCCAGTGGTACCCTCCGTGGGCCCCACCCAGCGCCCTCGTAGGGGATACTGTGGGCGTTGTTATGGGTGGGCCAGCAGCGGCCTGGCGAGGGCTGGTGTAGTGGAGGGTTGAGTGCAGGGGTGGGGCACCCATACAGCCAGTATCACTCTGCAGAACCAGGAGCCAAGGTGGGTGGTCAGTGGGGTGTGCAGTAAGATGGCTGCCTTGCAGACCACGGCAATGGCAGTCTGTGACTGGACACTGCCCCAGTCCCATGGGGGATCATTCCGGCCACTTAGCCTGGTTCCCCCCCCCCACCAACCCGGCCCTGCCAGAGCCCCCCCCACTCCAGCCAGCCTGGCCAGTGTCCAGTCCGGCAGCCCACAGTCGCACGTCTCTGAGTCCTACCTCCTCTCTCTTCCTCATCAACCACCACTCCAGTTTCATGATTTTTCAAAGCACAAGTGACCCATGCCATCACAAACTCGGCCAATCGGAGCTGGAGAATCATGGAGGTATTGGAGAATACCAGGTCGGGCCTGCTAATGACATGCAAATAGTGTTAGCTGTACGTACGTTCCGGAACACATTGACGCTGCCATCGGGGTGACGGAGAATTTCCCGCCGCAATTTTGGTGTCGGAGCATATTCTTCGCCCAATCGCGTTTTACAATTTCGGCGCCAGCCAACAGAGAATCCCGCCCATGGTTGTTTGCAAAACTCTTAGAAAAACTAATTAATACTGAGGTACATCTTTATCAATCGTAATGAAACGACAGATCGTGATCAATGAAGAAACAGGTCATCAGAACAGCCATAAAAAGAAAGCAGCCAGACAAAAGTGATGAAAAGCTTAGTTCTAAACATGGAGAAATAGAAATCTGTTTCCTAAATATGTGAGAACTTAGTAGCCCTTACCGTGAACTTCCACGATATGTTGATAATAGTGACTTCCCATTTTAAGGTCTTTGTATTGTATCAATTGCTCATAAAGACCACTGTCAGCGATATCTAAATTCAGCAATTCAATAGATGTATCCTGTTTATTGTATTTCACTCGGAATGTGTAAAAATAAGTTATATCAATCATCTTGGTTGAAATGTCATGTTTCACAATTGAACCCTGTTCGTTACGGCCAGTAAACAACCACTCGATCGAAGTTAGGTTTGAAAGCGATCCCTCATTGTATCCGTTCAATAAAATAGAGGAAAATCTGGCAGCAGGGTGGTACTCTCGTTTGATCATGAGTTCAGGAACCTGCAAATAAACTACAGAAAACACTGGATGTGTTCAGTTAAATGGAGTCAAATATCCTATTACATGAATGCATTGAACAGAATGGCGCCAGAGTGTGGCGACTCTCGATGAGTTCTCCCAAACAGATCCTCTTTTTACATCTAATATAACCGAACTAATCTTTTAAAATTTTATTCTAACACTAACATTATCACTAACCTTTCTTATATCTTGGGTGATTCCTGATTCCTCTTTGTGGGTGATTCCTGATTCCTCTTTGTGGGTGATTCCTGATTCCTCTTTGTCATCTGTTTATGTTAACATGCGGGCTAATGTTTGGGGGTTTGGTGGGTTTGGATCGTTGTTATTAATATGGGGATTGACATTACATTCGTTACTGATTATTGTTTATTGTTGGGTGTAAATTTGGGAGAAAATGTGAAAAAGAAGAATTAAAAAATATTTTCTTTTATCTTCCCGTGCAAGTTTCCTCCGAAGATCCTCCGAAGCCCGTGGTGTGGACGTTTTGACCCAACCTGGCTGCACTCCTGATGACCCAACCCGACTTGGATGCTAATGAGGCCCAAACCGGATGGGCGGCCCCAACCTCAATTTGGAGTGGACCCGGACCTCAGAGCGCCTGACCCGGCCCTGGTAGCGACATCAGCCCGGATTGCTCAATCCAGTAGCAGGAGTGATGCACCATCAATTAGGAGACGAGAGTAGAGTAATCGAGGCTTTATTAAGCAGAGATGTGTTGCCTCCTGCAGCTGCTGCCGAAATGGCTGCATCTCGGTGAGCGCACACATTTATACTCCGCCTGCTGGGCGGAGCCAGCAGGCAGGGATCTATCCCCGTACCTGTAGTACAGGAGCCTTACCGTATTACTTCTCATATACGTATTATATACAAACAGTGGTGACTACCACATTCACCCCGTTAAAAAAATAGTACAGCGGGGGTGGTGGAAAAACTATTTACATGGTATGTGCACTTTTAAAGTGTACAGTTTGAGGAGAGTTCACAAATTTAGCGGTCGGGTGCCTTGATAATCCGTTGTGAGCGCCGCAGTCCCGGTGGCAATGCAGGCGCCGGCTTGGTCGCCGGTGACTCCGGGAACGTGTAGTCCTCATCTTCATCCCCGGGTGGAACCAATGGAAGGACAGATCGTCCTGGAGCGGGGGCTGTGGTGAGGTGCACTGGGGGGAGGGTGGGTGGCGACGGGGCTGTTGGGGGGAGGGGGGGGGGAAACTAGCTGTGACAGGTCCCTGAGGGAGACTGTGTTTTGGTGGCCGTCGGGGTACGCCACGTAGGCGTACTGCGGGTTTGCATGGAGTAGCTGTACCCTCTCGACCAACGGGTCCGACTTGTGGAGGCACACGTGCTTGTGGAGGAGGACGGGTCCTGGAGCTGCCATCCACATTGGGAGTGAATCCCGGAGGTGGACTTCCTGGGGAAGGCAAGGAGACCATGTTGCATTAGTCGCAGTGCAAAGTAGCGATCGGATGGAGTGGAGGTCGTCGAGGAGGACTTCCTGCCAGCGGGAGACCGGGAGTTTTTAGACCGTAGGGCCAGCAGGGAGGCCTTCCAGATCGTCCCGTTCTCCCTCTCCACCTGCCCATTTCCCCGGGGGTTGTAGCAGGTCGTCCTGCTCAAGGCAATGCCCTTTGCTGAGCAGGAATTGACGCAGCTCATCACTCATAAAGGAGGATCCCCGGTCGGGATGGCAAAGGGGAATCTGGAGTATTCATCGACCACGTTAAGGAAGTACGTGTTTCGGTCGGAGGAGGGGAGGGGCCCTTTGAAATCCATGCTGAGGCATTCAAAGGGACGCGAGGCCTTCACCAGATGCGCTCGGTCTGGCCGGTATAAGTGCGGTTTGCACTCCGCACAGACCTGGCAGTCTTCGGTGACCGCCCTGACTTCCACAATGGAGTAGGGTAGGTTGCGGGCCTTTATGAAGTGAAAGAACCGGCTGACCCATGGGTGTCAGAGACCATCGTGTAGGGCCCGGGGTCGGTCCACTTGGGCGCTGGCACATGTACCTCGGGATAGGGCATCGGGGGGCTTGATGAGCTTACCGGGGCGATACAAAATCTCGGAATTGTAGGTGGAGAGCTCGATCCTACACCTCAAGATATTATAATTTTTGATCTTGCCCCGCTGGGTGTTATTGAACATGAAGGCAACTGACAGTTGGTCAGTGAGGAGAGTGTATCTCCTGCTGGCCAGGCAATGCCTCCAATGCCACACAGCTTCAACGAAAGCCTGGGCCTCCTTTTCGACGGAGGGTGCGGAAAAAGAATGCCACGGGTCTGCCTGCCTGGTTGAGGATGGCGGCCAGAGCGACGTCTGATGCATCGCTCTCGACTTGAAAGGGGAGGGTCTCGTTGACCGCGTGCATCGCGGCCTTGGCGATGTCGACCTTGATACGGTTGAAGGCCTGGTAAGCCTCGGCCGTCAGGGGGAAAACTGTGGAGTGAATGAGTGGGCAGGCCTTGTCTGCATAGTTAGGGACCCACTGGGCATAGTATGAGAAGAACCCCAGGCATCGTTTGAGGGCCTTGGGGCAGGGAGAGTTCCATGAGGGGCGCATGCGGTCGGGGTCGGGCCCTAGAACTCCATTTTGCACCACTTAGTCAAGGATGGCTAAGCGGTTGGTGCTGAACACGCACTTCTCCTTGTTATACGTAAGATTCAGGAGTTTGGGGGTGTGGAGAAATTTGAAAAGGTTAGCACCGTGGTCCTGCTGGTCGTGGCCGCAGATGGTGATGTTAGCCAGGTACGGGAAGGTGGCCCGCAGTCCGTACTGGTCAACCATTCGGTCCATCTCCCGTTGGAAGACCCAGACCCCATTAGTGATGCCGAAGGGAACCCTAAGGAAGTGGTAACGGCGGGCGTCTGCTTCGAACGCAGTGTATTGGCGGTCCGCCTTACGGATGGGGAGCTGGTGGTAGGCAGATTTCAGGTCCACTGTAGAGAAGACCCGATACTGTGCAATCTGATTGACCATATCAGATGTGCGTGAGAGGGGGTACGCATCGAGCAGCATGTACCAATTGATGGTCTGACTGTCGTCAACTACCACTTGGGCTCTCCAGGGGCTGTTGCTGGCCTCCAGGATGCCTTCCCGCAATAGCCGCTCGACCTCCAACCTGATGAAGGTCCTGTCCTGGGCACTGTACCGTCTGCTCCTGGTGGCGACGGGTTTGCAATCCGACGTGAGGTCTGCAAACAGGGAAGATGGGTCAACCTTAAGGGTCGCGAGGCCGCATACAATGAGGCGTGGTAGGGGTCCACCGAATTTCAGAGTTAGACTTTGGAAGTTGCACTGGAAGTCCAGGCCGAGTAGCAAGGCACGCAGAGGTTGGGGAGGACGTAGAGCCGGAAGTTGCTATACTCTACTCCCTGGACGGTGAGGGTGGCGGTGCAGTACCCCCGGATCTCCATGGAGTGGGATCCGGAGGCCAGGGTGATTTGTTGTGTAACGGGGTGTACCACGAGGGAGCAGCGCCTTATCGGGGTGGATGAAGCTCTACGTGCTCCCGGAGTCGAGAAGGCAAGGTGTCTTGTGGCCATCGACTTTCACCGTCGTTGTCGTGGTTGCGAGGTTGTGTGGCCGGGATTGGTCGAGCGTAATGGAGGCCAGCTGCGGCTGGTGTTGGTGGGCCCCTGGCCTGTCGACGGCGGTTGCGGGCGATGAGCGGCCCGTTGAGGAGCCCGACGAGCAGGGGTCTGAGGCACCGTCCAAAATGGCGTCGAAGATGGTTGCGCCCAGGGAACGCACATGGCAGGCGGCGTTAAAGATGGCGGCACCCATGAGGTCTGATAGGGGGGTAAGATGGTGTCGCCCTCGGGCCGCATGTGTTCTGATGCGAGGAAGATGGCGGCGCCCACGGGCCGCACGTGGGTTGCGGGCACAAAAATGGCAGCGCCCACGGGTTGCACGTGGGGGGTGCAGGAACAATGGGCCCGGATACAGCGGCGATCGACCGGGCCTGGCACACCGCAGCGAAATATCCCTTCTTCCCGCAGGCCTTGCGGATTGCGCTCCACGCCGGGCAGCGCTGCCAGGGGTGCTTTGTCTGCCCGCAGAAATAGCACTTGGGGCCCCCCGCGGGGGGTTGGCTGGCTGCCGCACGGTGCAGGCTTGGTGTTGGCTTGGGGCAGTCGCTGGTGGAGTCCACGATGTCCATGAGAGGGGCGCCGTGCAGTTGGGGGCGTACTCTTGTACA
The DNA here is from genome assembly GCF_047496885.1 of Scyliorhinus torazame. Classification (NCBI taxonomy): domain Eukaryota; kingdom Metazoa; phylum Chordata; class Chondrichthyes; order Carcharhiniformes; family Scyliorhinidae; genus Scyliorhinus; species Scyliorhinus torazame. The sequence goes on from NC_092712.1 coordinate 278,016,886, forward strand.
TTACGGGAGGCTACCGTTAGTTTCTTGGTCGCCGCGAGGTCGCATATACCCCCTTCTAAGAGGCACTGGCGGATGTACGCCGACCCTATGCCTATAACGAAAGTGTCCCTGATTAGTTCAGTATATTCAACGGCCAAAACTGCCTGGCAATCACAGTTACTTGCCAGTGCGTGCAGGGCATGCCAGAAATCGTTCAATGACTCACCGGGGAGTTGTTGCCGCGTGGACAGGAGGTGCCTGACATAGAGTTTGTTGATCGGCCGGATGTAGTTCTCTTTCAGAAGCGCCATGGCCACAGTGTAGTTGGGCGCATCCCGGATAAGAGGAAAGATATCGGAGCTCAACCGTGTGTACAGGATCTGGAGTTTCTGTGCTTCTGAGGGTGGTTCTGTCGCTGCTCCGATGTAGGCTTCAAAGCAAGCTGGCCAGTGGTCGAAGGCCGACGTGAGGGTGCAGCAGCAGGCGATCTGGCTTGATGCGTAGGTCCATCGCTGTAAAGTCTCTGCTTAATAAATTGATGCACTATCAATTACGACGAGACGAGAGTAGAGTAATCGAGACTTTTTTGAGCTGAGATGTGTTGCCTCCTGCAGCTGCTGCCGAAATGGCTACAGCTTCGTGAGCACACACATTTATACTCCACCTACTGGGCGGAGCCAGCAGGCAGGGATCTACCCCCTGTAGTACAGGAGCCTTACCGTATTACTTCTCATATACGTATTATATACAAACAGTGGTGACTACCACAAGGAGCACCCGGCTCGACCCCTGAGACCCGACCCGGAGAGGCCCGCCCAACGACCCGACCCGGAGAGGCCCGCCCAGCGACCCAACTACCCAGAGGATGGAGGAAAGAAGAATCCATGTGGAGGCCTGACAGGGCCTACTCCAAGTCCCGATCCCAGGAGTGACCATGGAGAGAGAACGTAGGATCCATCCCAACTTGCCTCAGGAAGCCCCTGTCTGCGACCCAAGAACCCCAAAACAGCAAAGACCGCGTGCGAGGACCCAAACGCGCTACAAGTTATTCCCGTACTCGGAGAACGCCGGGACCCAACTGAATCGCAAACATGCCCCCCCAACAACCCACAAACCGTAACCAGCGCCCGGGACCCTGCCAGACGCGACCCCGGAAACGTAACCAGTGCCCTGGCCCCCGCCAGACGCAACTGCCTACCTTCCACAAAGTCAGACTTCTCTTATCAAATCCCGGGACCATCCAGCCGTAGCCACCAACCAAGGGAAACGCGGCGGTCTGCAGGTGAGACTGAAGCAACGTGGCTTAAAGACTGCTCTCCCCAGCATACTCCTGGCAAATGTCCAATTGATCAAAAATAAGGTGGACGAACTTACCTCTCAGAGGGAAGTAAGATTGTTGTGTGCTCTGTTTCACAGAGCCATGGCTCAGTTTCACAGAGACATGGCTCACCCCTGCCTCACCGGACTGTGCCATACAACCTGAAGGCCTCTCAATTCATCGGGCGACCGCGCTGCATCATCAGGCAAAGCAAAGGGTGGAGGGGATTTGCCTTCTCATCAACTCCTCCTGTTGCTTGGATGTGGCGACACTGGCGACCTACTGCTCCCCGGACCTGGAATACCTGACCGTGAAGCGCCGCCCTTACTACCTTCCACGTGAGTTCACTTCAGCCATTATCGCAGCGGCTTACATCCCACCCCAGGCAGAATTGAAGAAGGTGCTGGACGAACTGTACACATTTATAAACAACAATGAAACAGAATACCCGGAGGCCTTGTTCATCATGGCCGGGGACTTCAACAAGGCCAACCTCAAGAGAGTGCTGCCAAAATTCCACCAATACATCACCTGTCCCACCAGGGGCAACAACACTCTTGACCACTGCACACAAAAATCAAGGGCGCCTACCGTTCCATCCCCCAACAGCACTTTGGAAAATCAGACCATAAGACAGTGCTCCTTCTCCCAGAATACAAGCAGAAACTCAAGCTGGAGAATCCAACAAAGAAGGTCGTGCAGTGCTGGTCCGAGGAAACAGAAGAGCTCCAACATGACTTCTTGGAAACAGTGGACTGGTCCATATTTCAGAACTCAGCAACCAACCTAAATGAGTATACCACCACCATCACAGACTTCATCAGCAAATGTGTGGACGACTGTGTGCCCAAGAAAGCAGTACGTACGTTCCCCAAGCGGAAACCATGGCTTAATCGGGAGATTGACTCCCGACTGAAGGCCAGATCTGAGGCGTTCAAGTCAGGCGACCCTGATCTATACAAGAAGTCCAGGTACGACCTTCGCAAAGCCATCCGGCATGCCAAGAGACAATATCAGACCAAGCTAGAGTCACAGACTAGCGTTACAGACTCTCTAGGTTGTGGGGCGTGGGGAAGCATTGTGGGTGTGTGGGGGGTGAGGTTACTGCTAGGGGCATTGCTGCCTCCTCACCTTGGCCGCCCTCAGGTCATTCAGTTACTTCTGGCACTGCTGGCCGGTCCGGACGACGTCGTCGACAGCGCTGACTGTCTCTGCCACCTGCGCACAGGCATCTCGAACAGCAGCTGGCGGCCTGCTCTCAGGCCGGGGTACAGGGTTAACCGCCTCTCCTCCACGTCGTCCAAGAATGTCTCAAGCTTTGCGTCCACGAACCTTGGTGCTGCTCTCCTTTCTGCCATCTTGTTGGCTGGGGTGACTGTGTGTGGGGGAAGCATTGTTTATATGCAGCTGCAGCTTGTCAGCCTCCTGAGTGTCAAACATGATGCGTCAAATCCAGCACCGTTTTTTATTAGAATTCATTGGGCTGGATTCTCCGTTTCTGAGATTAAGTGCCGCGCGAGCGTAGGAGCGTTTTACGACAGAAAAAAACGGCGAAACAGCTGCACTGATACAGCTACTTTAAATGGGCGAGCACCTCAATTCCATGGAAAACAGTGCTAGATTCGCCGGGTCCGTGATTGCCGCACATGAGGCTCACGCATCGCCGCCGCACTTAAACGGTCCTTCACTCACACACGTCCCAGTCAACAAGATGGCTGGAAGGAGAGCCGCGCCACGGTTCAGGGACGCTGAGCTGGAAACCCTCCTGGACGTCGTGGAGGAGAGGAGGAAGACCCTGTACCCGGCCCAGGAGGAAGGCCGCCAGGCACCGCCATTCGCCGTGCTTGGGCGCAGGTGGCAGAGGCGGTCAGCGCCATGGGCAACGTCATCCGGACTGGCATGCATTACCGGAAGAAACTCCACAACCTCATCAGGGCGGCCAGGGTGAATTGGCTGCTCCGTCCCCCTGGCACTAACCCCGCTCCCCACACATACCCTAACCCAGCTCCTGCCCCCCAGGGGATGGCTGAACCCCCGCCCTACCCTACATGCCAGCACCCATGCCAGCTGCCATGGCCGGATGCCCTGGCTACTGAGACCACCATCTACCCAACACTTGGGCTGTATGCATCGGACCGTCTAACGGTGTAGTTGAATAGGTTTCCCCCTCCATGCCCCCCCAGGAGAAGGCCGCGCACAACCGCCAGGAGCGGGAGAAGACCGGAGAGGGATCACTGGAACTTCGGCCCCTCACCCTGCCCAAGCAGAGGGCACTGGATGTGGCCAGCGGCCCAGAGGAAAGGGAGGTCACTGAGGTGGTATTCGGCGGTGGGCGAGGAACTGAGACACTGCTTAGTAGCAAATCCCCATGACACATGTGTGGACATCAACCCCCTCCTCTCAACCCGCACCCCCTCCTCAAACCTGCCCACCCCCCCTGCCCCCTCTCCATGACCCCCTGACGCGCCGTCTAATCATACATGTCACTTATGTCTTACAGGACCTGCCGGAGATGGGCCAGTCCATCCAGAGCCCCCAGCCAGTGCCACAGCCGGTGTCCCCCAGACAGCTGAGCACTGACGGGGAGAGCAGCCCGAACACCAGCCCTCCGCCCGAAACTCATGACACCCCGGAGCTCGGGTTGCTGACTCCGGATCCTCAGTGTCGGCTTTTCCTAGCATTTTGTCCCCGTTCCTGTGGTCGAACACACTTTCTCTGGCAACGAAAGGAAGAACTAAAGGGTCGAACTCAGCTCCCGTACGTGTGTCGACCCTCTTCCGCATGGACCGCTTGAGCCGGTTGCACTATTTTGTAGTTGAACCCGGTATCTAATTCCCTGTCAGGAGGGTCAGACATCCGATGACACTGACTTTCCATCACAGCTGCCTTCTACACTCTCCATCATCCCAGAGACTATCATCTCGGTTGGGCACATTACTGAAGAGGCTCCTGGAACAATATCTATTGCACACCACACATCGTATTCGGTACAGCAGGTGGACGGAGGAGAGCAGCAAAGAGGCCGGGCAGTCGGAGGGCAGGCCGGGCCCAGGAACCAGCTGCCGTCCTGACCGGTCCGGGCTTCTGGAACATCCAGTCCCAGCCACAGCTGTAGTCAGAGACCCACAGTCCACAGGAGGGGATGATGGCGCGCATCCAGCACCTACAGGCACAAGCAGAAGAATCCATCCGCGTGCAGGAGCAGGGGGTGGTGCCGGTTATGCGTGCCGCCCAAGCTGACACCACACAGTGGCGTTCGCGGTGGAGGTATTGAGGGGCGATGGTTTTAGCTATGAATCAGCGTGTCCAAGGCCGAGGGCATTCTGTGCAGGCAGTGGCCAAGGCCCAAGACAGGGCTACCCTCTCACAGGCAGCCATGTACCAGAGCCACCTGGACATTGGAGCGGCGCTCCTCAGCATGGCCCAGTCATAACAGGCCATGACTGGGAACGTGGGCAGCATTGCCCAGGCGCTGGCCCATGTTGAGCAGACACTGAGCAGGGTAGCCATTGGCTGATGTGGTGCAGTCCCAGACGGAGATGGTTCACTCCTCGTGCTCCATGGCCACGAGCATGCAGATCCTGGTCGAGACCAGAGCGGGCCTCCAGGCCTGGGAGCACCAGGTGGCACCTCACGGGGTGACTCCGCTCGCACCAATGGAATAGCCCGGGGGCCTGTGGGCACCCCGAGGGAGGAGGAAGTGCTGGGGCCTGTGCCGGTGACTCCTGCAGGGGAGATGCCAGAACACCGCAGCACCTCGGACTTCTCAATTCTGATGTCCCTGGTGCATCTGGTGGGCAACGGGCAGAACAGGGCGGCATCACACCACTCGGGGCATCCGAGAAGCGGCCAGGCCCATCCAGGCTGGGTCGCACCACGAAACGTGCGCCAACGGGGACCCTTGTTGCAGGGCAGTATTCACAGCAGGCCGTCTCCACCCATGCTGCACCGTCTGGGGAACCACCGAGGCACAGTATTAGGGCCCTTTTGTGAGGGCCATGAAGAATACAGCACGAGTTGAAGGATAGAAAGAAATAACATTTATTTACAATAACACATATATACACACAACAGCAGCAGCAGCAACTTCCCAAGCTGCTCACGCTCCTGCAGCCGGTTCCAAACTGGCCAGCTTTATTTCTGCAGGGAATCTGCTAATGATTTCTCCGCCCCCTCATTGGGGAAGCTCATACTCCCAAAGGATTGTGGGATTGCCATTAGTCCCCAGCCAGTGGTAAGCAGGCAGGTTATAACATCCCTCTTCCCCCCAAAGTCCAAGGAATCCACCGAAGACCCTGACGAAGGAGGGCCTCGGACTCGTTTTGCCGCAGGCCGGACACCACTTGCACGAGGCGCAGGATCGGGTGGCGTGTAACGAGACGGAGAACGGCGCTTCCGTGATGAACGGCGTAACGGCAGTACATCCACGGCCCGTGGGCCCGAGGATTCCCCCTCTGAGGCATCCTGTCTCTCCATCTTGGAGTCTGCTGCCTCCTTCATCTCGGCGTCTCTATCTCCACGCGGTTCTGCAACGACCTGCGCAGACTTGAGTGCGGCACCAGAGGAAGATTGTGAGGAATACTTTCCACTGTGTCTGGTCTCTGTGGCGGTAGAAATGAGCTCCGGGGGCGTGGAATCTTTGGAAGGGATGATCTTCTGGACCGAACGTGGTCTACATGCTTGCGCTGGAGACGACCCTGGGCTTGCACCTGGTCAGAGATAGGGCCCGTTTGGCGACAGATTACGCCAGGGACCCACTGGACACCCCCAGCAAAATTCCGAACGAACACAGGGTCACCGGGCGCAAACTGCCGAATCGGCCGATGCCGAGAAAAACCATGTCCCTGCCGTTCTTGTGTGCGGCGTACTTTTGCACCAATATCCGGGAAAACCATGCTGAGGCAGCTGCGAAGTCTCCGGCCCATTAGGAGTTCCGCGGGAGCTACCCCAGTCACCGCATGTAGGGTGGTGCTATATGAAAACAAAAACCGAGCCAGTCTCGTGTCCATCGACACGGAAGACTACTTCTTTATGCCTCGTTTGAATGTCTGCACTTAACCCATTTGAAGCCGGGTGGTATGGGGCAGTGCGGATATGGCGTATGCCGTTCATCTTCATGAGCCTTGCAAAGTCCTCACTTGTGAACGGAGTGCCGTTGTCCGTGACCAGCACCTCGAGGAGGCCATGCGTACTGAAAGACAAACGCATCTTCTCAATTGTTGCGCAGGGCGTTGTGCCTACCATCTTATGCACCTCTAGCCATTTAGACTGGGCATCGATTAATAGATGGAACATGGATCCTTGAAAAGGGCCGACGAAATCCACATGCAAGTGCTCCCAAGGCCGCCCTGGCCATTCCCAGTGATGGAGGGGCGCGGCCGGTAGAAGCTTCTGATGCTCCTGGCAAATGGAGCAGTTTTGGGCCACCTTCTCAATGTCGGTGTCGAGGCCTGGCCACCAGACATAACTCCAGGCCAACATTTTTCATTTTGGTCACACCTAGATGCCCATTGTGCAAGTCTCTTAGTATCAGCTCCTGTCCTTTTTCCGGGACAATCACACGCGTCCCCCACAAGAGGATACCATCTTCCACACTAAATTCTGACAGCTTGGAGGAAAATGCCCGCAACTTGCCTGGGAGCTGTCTATGCTGCCCACCATACAGGACTATGTGTCGAACCTTTGACAGGACTGGCTCCATCTGGGTCCACTCACGGATCTGTGATGCCGTGACAGGCAAGGTGCCCATAAAATTTAGGGTTGCAACCACCTCACCGGTCGTGGGGGTCGACATGGGGCCAGTCGATAAAGGCAATCGGCTCAGTGCGTCGGCATTCGCCAACTGGATTCCTGGTTTGTGCTCCAGACAATACTCGTAGGCAGCGAGCAACAAAGCCCAGCGCTGGATCCGTGCGGAAGCAATGGGCGGTATTGGCTTATCCTCTCGGAAAAGTACCAGCAGAGGCTTATGATCAGTCACAATAGTGAAGTGGCGGACATACACGTACAAGTGGAAGCGTTTCACTGCAAAGACCACCGCCAGGCACTCCTTCTCGATCCGCGCGTACTTTTTTTCCGCTGCAGTCAATGTGCGGGAGGCGAAAGCTATCGGCCCCATTCTCCATGTGTATTAATCGTTAAATATGGCCGGGAGGCAGGGCCCAGCTCCAACTGTAGGTAGGCGTGACTCATATCTAATTTCGTGAACGAGAGTCCGCCTGCAAGCTTCGCATAGAGATCCTCTATGCGAGGCATTGGATATCGGTCGAGTCGGGAAGCCGTATTCACTGTAAGTTTATAGTCGCCGCACAAGCGAACTGTGGCATCTGGCTTCATTACAGGTACAATTGGTGCTGCCCTGTCAGCGAAACGGACGGGCCTTATAATACCCAAAGTCTCCAAACGAGTGAGCTTCCCTTCTACCTTCTCGAACAAGGCGTAAGGCACCGGGCGCGCCCGGAAATTGCGCGGCGTGGCTCCTGGTTCGACTTGGATACGGGCTACAGCCCCTTTATTTTCCCCAAACCGGGCTGGAATACATCTGGGTATCGTCTTAGCAGTTCAGTCAACCCTCCAGAAACTGTTTGGAGGATGTACTGCCCCTGCAGCCGCAAATGGCGGAACCAGTCCCGACCCAACAGGCTGGGCCCGTGGCCACGCACCACGATAAGTGGGAAACGCCCCTCCTGGCGTCCATAAACAGGGGTCATCGTAGTTCTTGCAATGTCCAATAGTTCCCCGTGTAGATGGCCAAGCTGGCCTGTGTGTCGGTTAATGTAAGGGTCTGTATACCCTGCTTGATGTGGTTGAATGTCCTCTGGGCGATCACAGAGACCGCTGCACCAGTGTCCAACTCCATCTCAAGCGGGAATATGGGTGACCATTGAACCATACTGTCACCTTAATGGGGGCCACACAGGGAGCTGCCATACAATGCAGCTGCAGGCAGTCGTCCTCCGTCTCCGCTTCCTCGAAGTAGGGCGTCCCCCTCCCCCTGAAGAAATGGTTTCAAATATGTTCTGGTCGTTATCGATACATTCACTAAATGGGCCGAGGCATTTCCCACTCGTTCCAACACATCAAAGGCCACCGCTAAAATCTTGACCCATCAGATATTCACGCGCTGGGGTCTTCCACGCAGCATTGAGTTCGACCAAGGTTAGGCAGGCAGGGTAATGCAAAATGTAATGACAATATTTGGCATTAAACAGAAATTCCACATAACATACCACCCCCAGTCCAGTGGCACCGTAGAGCGCATGAACCACACTTTAAAAACGACTGTTAGGAAAGCGGTGCAGCAGAACAACAACACTTGGGACACAGTACTTGCCTTCGCCCTCATGGTCATTAGAAACACGGTTTCCAGTTTTACAGGTTTCACCCCAACACCCTTATGACTGGGAGACCCATGAAAGGCATTGAGTATTTACTAGGACTCGATTTGGCCAACCCTGCAGTAACTGCTCTCACCCACAAAAAAGTAGTGCAACAGGTCACAGAAAACATTAAAGAGGCACAACTGGCTGCTGCTATCCGACTAGGCGCTCGGAAAAGGCAGAGTAAAGCCAACTTTGTGACAAGAAGGTCCACCCCATTGAATACACAATCGGCCAGCAAGGTATGATCTCTTGTACAACCCAAGCTCCTTCCTATCCCTTAAATCGTGGCACCCACTCTGACAAAGTAAGCCCCTCCGTTTACAAAATAGCATACCTTAACGGTAAGACTGGTTGGTTCCACATCAACCAACTCAAAGCCGACGGAGTCCAACATAACCACGCCCACCACATCACCTTGGCAATGAGAGATGACGATACCCCGCCCACTGTAGCTTCCCCCAATCCAAACACTCCCCCCTCATGATGACACCCTTCCCTTAACTCTGCCCATACATGCAGGCTTCGCACTTGAACTTGACTCGGATGATGACCTCCTGGATTTGACTAGTAACCCGAGCCACTTGGTTGATCTCTCGGACGTCAGCTATCCTAGCCCCCAGAGCAATGACTTGGTTCAATTAGGCCCCAAGCCTGATTGGTGCTCCCCACCGACTTATCCGCCCTCCCCTCTCAGCATTGCTTCCACTCCCAGGACCCCAGACCATGACTACCCTCCACCACGTGTTATTGAAAATATGGAAAGATGTGTAATTTGAAACATGGAAGTCTGGCAATATCTGGTCTGAGAGAAACATGAGAGAATACAGGGAAAGATCCCAAAAAGGGTTAACAGCAGCTGCAAAGAGGATTATAAAATGCAGATATCCTTGGTCAAGCAGGCTTAGCAAACAAGTCAAACAGGATTTTGAATTAAGCCAAAAACAATGGTTCACACCTTCATTGAAAGTAACTATCTTAGTGAACAGCTGGAAAAGAATGGATGAGGTTCAGTTGAATTTGGTGATAATTCTAGGTGTGAAAATTTGCTAATACCAGATAAATTAAAGAAAACTGGAGACTATCAGTCTACGAGAAACATAATTCAAAGCCAAAATCAAAGTCAAAAGTATGAGCTGAGGACACAATTGGAAAATAAAACTACAGAAATGACAGGAATTAAAAGTAACACCTCTTGAAGTCAAAGCATTTTGAACATCACAAAAGAAACAATGTAATCAGATCTATGAGCTGAGGTTATGTCAAAATGAATACTTAGTTGGATTAGAAAGTTTAGATCAAAGATACTTTTTACAATCAAAGTGAAAAATGTTACTTTACAATAACGTCATCAAAACTAGATAACTGTTAGAAAAATATATAAACCCAAAGGAAACAGCAGGCAGAACCAGAACCAGAACTCAGAGAGAGGCGGAGAAGCAGAGTCAGATTACAGTCAACTCGGCCATGGGAAAGAGACAGGGCAAAGCAGCCGAGCTAAAACAGCTAATACATCTAAGGAAGACTAGAATTTAAAGAGTAGGCAGATTCAGCTCAGAGATAGCCAGCAGAGTTAGCTCTCACAGCTCGGTACATGGGAAAGATAGGACACAGCAACCGAGCTCATCAGTGAATAGATCTAAAGAAGACCAGACTTTAAAGAAGATTGATTGTCAAGTTGGGCCTGAAGGTCCCTTCAACTAACCAGAAGGATCCAGAAGCAAGATCTTTTTCCTTTCTGAAAAGAAAGTAATTGCAGCTTTTAAAAGAAAAAATATAATAATAAAATAACTTGTTTTAACCTGAAATAGTGGTTATTCCAAAGTCTACTTTACTTACTTAGCAATGCGGGACCCAGGATCGATGCTACTAAATGGTAAGTAGATGAAATCTTCGGTGAAGATATGGGTTATACCAGGGCATAACTTAGAAAACATAGTTTGACCTGAATAGCACCCACTGAAGCTTGCATCGGAGTCGGGGAGTAAGAATCCCTGATCACCATTTAGAATGTCGGCCCTTTTTGGTATAGGGGAACTTCTAATAGTGGTGAGTTTTCAAAAACACACGCCACAAACCCAATCCTCCACTTTGGCACCATGACCCGTCTTGCAGATTGGTTAAGGCATGACGGATCCGACAATTCACAGGCCCACGCGGCAAACGCCCAGAGTCGGGTCTGGCAGACAGGAGGGGAAGATGATTCAGACAATGAGCCTCTTCTGGGAATTGATTTAACGGAACAATTGATGTATGCAAATATCTGAGGTGTCCAGATGATGACAAGCGGACGCCTACTAAGAATTAAGGTGTCCAATTTCTGATGGAGCCTGCCCTCCCTCTTCTTCTTCTTCTTCCTCACCTCTCTTTTTAACACATGGTTTTAATTCATGTCGGACCGACACCACATCACACAAGAAGATCTTTATACAGTCAAACACACAGTAAACTCACCAATGGCAAGTCAAAGACACAATCTGTGGGCCCCACGCCGAACCGCACACACCTCATCGAATTCATACGATGAGAGATTTTTTGGGTTTTCCAGTACAAGCAGTTGATGAACTTCACGCCTATTAGATGTGCTATCCCCATGGCGGAAGATTTCACATGAATACAAACCCTTCCTGTTCGTCACAGTAACCCAGTTAGGGAGACACGGCACAGATCCCCGCCCTACCTGAGGACTCCAAAAATTGGTCAAGTAAAGCTTGGGTAGTGTAGAAACGGCATTTCCCCCACCCTACCTGGTGATCTCACACAGTCATCAACTGACTCTGTGGAATCCCCATACGCACCCCATGTTGTGTTGCCCTATTGTGTATTTTCTTTTATTCCCTTTTCTTCTCATGTACTTAATGATCTGTTGAGCTGCTCGCAGAAAAATACTTTTCACTGTACCTCGGTACATGTGACAATAAACAAATCCAATCCAATCCATGTCACCCTCAAATTCGCTGGAATGGTTTCCTGCACACTTCATTGCCTTGGGCAGGTCTTAATCTTCACTTCCAATCTGACTCTATCCCCTCTGTTTGGTTGTGGGATAAAGAATGTATTCCACAATGTTCCGCACTCTAAACCCTTCTCTCTTCCACCTTTCTCTAGACCCCTTTGGTCTTGAACTCCCACATGCTATTTACACATAAGACACAACGGTTGTTGATTACTGCTGCTATACACGGAACCTCTCTGTGCCCCGGGACAAAACTTTATAAAACTGTCCGCCTTGAAATTCGGCTTGTTAAGCATATCCTCAAACTCCCATGGTTGTGACTAAGATGGAGACAGGTCGAAGAAAGTGTCCGGCCACTCCAAGCATCGCCCACACACTGTAGCTGTAAGCTACTCAAACAATGGAATTCTGCACTTTAATTTGCATTTATGGTCTCTCTCCAAAATCTATTTAAAACAAAATGGGGGAGTCACACATGGTGACAATCATAAAGAGTAATTGGAATTAACAGAGAAAGACTAATAAAATACAGATGTTAACCAACGATAATAACATGATACTATGCTTGATTCCCTAGGAATAACGGAAATACAAGGAAGACAGACAAAGTTCAGAATGAATCCAGGACTCCTATTCCTCGCAATGATCATCGCTGGACTTACTGAACTCAGAGCGCAACAAAACATGGACTTACTCCATGCTGGACAACTCGTCCCACCAAGTGCAGAGGAATGTGAGGACGGTACATGATAGGTAAATCTCAACAGAAGCATCCTGTGTAACAATCATAGGGCAATGTACAAAAGGCCCAACAAGACCACATCTACATGCTACATCAGCACAACTGGAAAAGGGGATTGGTGAGAACTTATGAATGAAGGGTGTCCAAAAATAGGATGTTTGAGGAGAAGCTCACGGAACACATTAGGTATCGGATAAAGCTGCCACGGGACACCCACTAAAGGTAACTTGGTATTGCACAGAATTAGATTAGGACATAAGCCAGCCCCAAACATCACCACCCGACAAACCAAAACCACTACCAGTCAGGATACCACCCAGCAACTGTTAGAGATCGAAACCCCCATCGGGTGGGAAGATATTGCAAAATGGAACCCCCTCTCCTACATCGTCGATGCCCCCTCCTGATTGCGATAATATATCTTGTCATCCTCACATTCCAACTCTGTAAATGAAAGGCAAAAGCCTCCCATCCCGATATACACGGTGTAGCGCACAATGACTTACGAGAGACGAATAGAGATGAAGTCGATGAGGCTTTATTAAGCGTGACTTGTTCCCCGCAGTTCAGCAACAGACTGGAGCTGCGGGGAGAACTCCTAGTTCTTATACTCCGCCTTCAGGGCGGAGCTAGAGATCAACAGCCAACCAGGACCCGGGATCTGTCAGCCAATGGCATCACGGCTTCACAGTCCCACATGACCCCCAATGCATACTACCACATTCACCCCTTGTTAAAAATGAACCCGGCGGGGTGGTGCTTCGCATGGTGGTAGGGGTTTACAAGGCTGGTCCTGGGAGGAAAAAAACTTTTTGCATGTCATTACAGTGCCCTACACTTTGCCCTACACTGGACTATGTACAGGGTTTGTGAACTATTTACAATATTCGTAAGAAGGAGAAGAACATTCTCGTTAAAGTCCACAACATTCTTGTGTTACACCGATGCCACGAGTCGAGCGGGCGGTCTGGTCTTCCTTGTCGATTGCCTCAGACCCAGTGGTGGTGCAGGTGCTTGTTCCAGCGTTGTCGTCTCCGGGAGCTTTACGGTGTCTGCTTCTGCTTCACTCCTGGTCGGACATGGGAGGAGGACCGATCCTCCCGGGAAGGGGGCGGTCGCGGGGTGCGCCGGTGGCAGGGAGGGGGTGATTGGTGTTGGGGGGGTGTGCGTGTTGCCGGCGGGCGCCAGGTCTCGCAGGGAGAACGTGTCCTGTCGGCCGTCGGGGTACGCAGGCGTACTGCGGGTTCGCGTGGAGGAGGTGAACCCTCTCGACCAACGGGTCCGACTTGTGCGCCCGCACATGTTTCCGGAGTAAGATGGGTCCTGGGGCCGCCAGCCAGGTCGGCAGCGACGTTCCAGAGGAGGACTTCCTGGGGAAGACAAGGAGGCGCTTGTGGTAGTATGCTTTAGGGGTCATGTGGGACTGTGAAGCCATGATGTCATTGGCTGACAGATCCCGGGTCCTGGTTGGACGTTGACCTCTAGCTCCGCCCTGAAGGCGGAGTATAAGTACCTGGAGTCCTCCCCCGCAGGCAGTCTACTACTGAACTGCGGGGGAAACAGTCACGCTTAATAAAGCCTCATCGACTTCACTCTATTCGTCTCTCGGAGTCTTTGTGCGCTACAATTTATTAAGCGTGACTAAAGGACTATGGAGCTCAGGATCATCCCGGAATGCCTGAGGATCAGCCCCCACGCAGTGAACGCGGCAGCAGCTTTCAAGCACTGGCAGACTTGTTTTGAGGCCTACCTCAGAATGGCCACCGGCCGGGTCACAGAAGACCAAAAACAACAGGTCCTGCACTCGAGGTTAAGCACGGAGATTTTCTCTCTCATCGAAGACGCAGAGGATTTCCAGACGGCGTTCGCAGCACTAAAAAGTCTCTATGTCCGCCCAGTAAACCAGATCTACGCTCGCTATCAACTCGCAACAAGACGGCAAAGTCCCGGAGAATCAATAGATGAATTCTACGCCGCGCTACTAATTTTGGGACGTGCCTGCAGCTGCCCGTCGGTGAACGCAAATGAACACACGGACATGTTAACGCGCGATGCTTTTGTGGCAGGTATGAATTCCTCCCAAATCCGCCAAAGACTTCTAGAAAAAGAGTCGCTAGGACTCTCAGAGGCACGGGCCCCAGCAGCCTCCCTAGACGTGGCCGCGCGAAATACCCGCGCCTACGACCCCGACTGCGCGGCAGCCCATTGGGCTCCGTACGTACCCGTCGCGACAAACCCACCCCCCCCCCCCGGACATCCCACAGGCTTGCGCGGTCCAAACGCCAAGTCGCACCGGGGGCGCCCGCTGCTATTTCTGCGGCCAGGCGAAACACCCCCGGCAGCGCTGCCCGGCCCGCGAAGCGATCTGCAAGAGCTGCGGGAAAAAGGGCCATTTCGCGGCTGAGTGCCGGTCCCGCGAGGTCGCCGCTGTCCCGTGAGAACAGGGAGCCCTGCACGCCGTTTACGGTCCCCAACCCCCCCCAGCGCCCCATGTACGACCCGCAGGCGCAGCCACTCTGGGTCCCGACCACCGCGGTCCCGGGAGAACAGAGAACAGGGAGCGCTGCACGCCGCTTACGCTCCCCAACCACCCCCCCCCCCCGCGCCCCATGTATGACCCGCCGGCGCTACCACTTTGGGTCCCGACCACCGCTCTCCCCGGAGAAGAGGGAGTTCTGCGCGTCTCTAACGCCCCCCAAACCCCCCCCCCCGCGCCCCACGTCTGACCCGCCAGCGCTACCAATTTGGGTCCCGACCACCGCTGTCCCCAGAGATGAGGGAGCCCCGCGCGTTCCTAACGCTCCCCAACCCCCCCAGCGCCCCATGTGCGACCCGCAGATGCCGCCATTTTGGGTCCTGGCCACCACGAGGGGAGGAAGGGCGCCGCCATCTTGGACCACCCCAGACCTGTACGACGCATGGGGCGGCCATTTTGTCCACCCCCGCCGCCATCTTGTGACCCCCAGCCATGTGCGATGCATGTGGGCAGCCATTTTGTTCACCCCCGACGCCATCTTGGACGGCATCAACGGACCCCAGTATCGACGGCTCCACGGGGTTCGAAGAAGACGCGCAACTACTACAACCACGTCTCGCTTCAATGACGCTGGACCAAGCTCGGCCCCGGACACTCCAGACGACGACGACAACGGTGCTGATAAACGGGCACGAGACACCATGCCTAGTCGACTCCGGGAGCACGGAGAGCTTTATCCACCCCGACACGGTAAGACGCTGTTCTTTGACCACCCATCCCAGCGCACAAAAGATTTCCCTAGCTGCAGGATCCCACTCCGTACAGATCAAAGGCTTCTGCATAGTTACCCTAACGGTGCAAGGGAGGGAGTTCAAAAACTACAGGCTCTACGTCCTTCCCCAACTCTGCGCCCCCACATTACTGGGATTAGACTTCCAGTGCAATCTACAGAGCCTAACCTTCAAATTCGGCGGCCCAATACCCCCACTCACTATCTGCGGCCTCGCAACCCTCAAGGTGCAACCCCCGTCCTTGTTTGCAAACCTCACCCTGGATTGCAAACCCGTCGCCACTAGGAGCAGACGGTACAGCGCCCAGGACCGGACCTTCATTCGGTCCGAAGTCCAGCGGCTACTAAAGGAAGGCATAATCCAGGCCAGCAATAGTCCCTGGAGAGCACAGGTGGTAGTAGTAAAGACAGGGGAGAAGCAAAGGATGGTCATAGACTATAGCCAGACCATCAACAGGTACACACAACTAGACGCGTACCCTCTCCCCCGCATATCCGACATGGTCAATCGGATTGCCCAATATAAAGTCTTCTCCACCGTGGACCTCAAGTCCGCCTACCATCAGCTCCCCATCCGCCCAAGTGACCGCAAGTACACAGCCTTCAAGGCAGACGGGCGCTTATACCATTTCCTAAGGGTCCCATTTGCCGTCACAAACGGGGTCTCGGTCTTCCAACGGGAGATGGACCGAATGGTTGATCAACATGGGTTGCGGGCCACGTTCCCGTATCTCGACAATGTAACCATCTGCGGCCACGATCAGCAGGACCACGACGCCAACCTCCAAAAATTCCTCCAGACCGCTAAAGCCTTGAGCCTCACGTACAACGAGGACGTGCGTTTTCAGCACAAACCGGCTGGCCATCCTGGGCTACGTAGTGCGCAATGGGATAATAGGCCCCGACCCCGAACGTATGCGCGCCCTCATGGAATTTCCCCTCTGGCACTGCTCAAAAGCCCTGAAACGCTGCCTGGGGTTCTTTTCATACTACGCCCAGTGGGTCCCCCAGTACGCAGACAAGGCCCGCTCCCGAATACAGACCACGACCTTCCCTCTGTCGACAGAGGCTTGCCAGGCCTTCAGCCGCATCAAAGCGGATATCGCAAAGGCCACGATGCGCGCCATTGACGAGTCCCTCCCCTTCCAGGTCGAGCGACGCCTCCGACGTAGCTCTAGCGGCCACCCTTAACCAAGCGGGCAGACCCGTGGCCTTTTTCTCCCGAACCCTCTACGCTTCAGAAATCCGCCACTCCTCAGTGGAAATGGAAGCCCAAGCAATAGTGGAAGCTGTGCGACATTGGAGGCATTACCTGGCCGGCAGGAGATTCATTCTCCTCACGGACCAACGGTCGGTAGCCTTCATGTTCGATAATGCACAGCGGGGCAAAATCAAAAACGACAAGATCTTAAGGTGGAGGATCGAGCTCTCCACCTTCAACTACGAGATCTTGTATCGTCCCGGAAAGCTGAACGAGCCGTCCGATGCCCTATCCCGCGG
Source organism: Scyliorhinus torazame (assembly GCF_047496885.1). Taxonomy (NCBI): domain Eukaryota; kingdom Metazoa; phylum Chordata; class Chondrichthyes; order Carcharhiniformes; family Scyliorhinidae; genus Scyliorhinus; species Scyliorhinus torazame. Next base: position 278,034,026 of record NC_092712.1, read on the forward strand.
CACATGTGCCAACGCACAAATTAACCGCCTCCAAACCCTCCACGAGGACCTCTGCCACCCGGGGGTCACTCGGTTTTACCACTTTATCAAGTCCCGCAACCTCCCATACTCCTTAGAGGAGGTCCGTACAGTCACAAGGGACTGCCACATCTGCGCAGAGTGCAAACCGCATTTTTTCAGGCCGGATGGTGCGCACCTGATTCAGGCTTCCCGCCCCTTTGAACGCCTCAGTCTGGATTTCAAAGGACCCCTCCCCTCCACCGACCGCAACATATACTTCCTTAATGTGGTGGACGAGTACTCCCGCTTCCCATACGCCATCCCCTGTTCTGACATGACCGCGGCCACAGTCATTAAAGCCCTGAACACCATATTCACACTGTTCGGTTACCCCGCATACGTCCACAGCGACAGGGGGTCCTCCTTCATGAGTGACGAGCTGCGCCAGTTCCTGCTCAGCAACGGGATAGCCTCGAGCAGGACGACCAGCTACAACCCCCGGGGGAACGGGCAAGTAGAGAGGGAGAACGGCACGGTCTGGAAGACCGTCCTACTGGCCCTACGGTCCAGGGACCTCCCAGTTTCACGGTGGCAGGAGGTCCTTCCGGACGCCCTCCACTCCATCCGGTCACTACTGTGTACTAGCACTAACCAAATGCCTCATGAGCGCCTCCTTGTCTTCCCCAGGAAGTCCTCCTCTGGAACGTCGCTGCCGACCTGGCTGGCGGCCCCAGGACCCATCTTGCTCCGAAAGCACGTGCGGGCGCACAAGTCGGACCCGTTGGTCGAAAGGGTTCACCTCCTTCACGCGAACCCGCAGTACGCTTACGTGGAGTACCCCGACGGCCGACAGGACACGGTCTCTCTGCGAGATCTGGCGCCCGCCGGCAACGCACACACCCCCCCGACACCAATCACCCAACCCCCCCCCTTCCTGCCACCGCCGCACCCGCCCCCTTCCCAGGAGGATCAGTCCTCCTCCCAGGCCCGACCAGGAATGAAGCCCAAGCTGAAACCGTCAGGCTCCCGGAGACGACAACACCGGAACAAGCACCACCACCACCACCGGGGCCGAGGCGATCGACACGGACGACCAGACCGCCCGACCGACTCGTGGCGTCGATCTAACAGTACAATATGTGGACTTTTAACAAGAACATTTTGTCTTTTCCTGACGATTACTGTTAATAGTTTGAAAAAAAAACCCTTGTACATACTGTAATAACATGCGAAAGTTTTCCTCCCAGGACCAGCCTTGTAAACCCTTACTACCATGCGAAGCATCACCCCGCTGGGTTCATTTTTAACAAGGGGTGAATGTGGTAGTATGCATTAGGGGTCATGTGGGACTGTGAAGCCATGATGTCATTGGCTGACAGATCCCGGGTCCTGGTTGGACGTTGACCTCTAGCTCCGCCCTGAAGGCGGAGTATAAGTACCTGGAGTCCTCCCCCGCAGGCAGTCTACTACTGAATTGCGGGGGAAACAGTCACGCTTAATAAAGCCTCATCGACTTCACTCTATTCGTCTCTCGGAGTCTTTGTGCGCTACAGCGCTCATGAGGCGTTTAATTAGTGGTGGTACACAGCAGCGACCGGATGGAGTGGAGAGCGTCCGGGAGGACCTCCTGCCACCGTGAAACTGGGAGATCCCTGGACCGTAGGGCCAGTAGGACGGTCTTCCAGACCGTGCCGTTCTCCCTCTCTACTTGCCCGTTCCCCCGGGGGTTGTAGCTGGTCGTCCTGCTCGAGGCTATACCCTTGCTGAGCAGGAACTGGCGCAGCTCGTCACTCATGAAGGAGGACCCCCTGTCGCTATGGATATATGCGGGGCAACCGAACAGTGTGAATATGGTGCTAAGGGCTTTAATAACTGTGGCCGCTGTCATGTCGGGGCATAGGATGACGAAAGGGAAACGAGAGTACTCGTCCACCACGTTCAGGAAGTATGTGTTGCGGTCGGTGGAGTGGAGGGGCCCTTTGAAATCCAGACTGAGGCGTTCAAAGAGACGGGAAGCCTTGATCAGGTGCGCTCTATCCGGCCTGAAAAAGTGCGGTTTGCACTCTGCGCAGATGTGGCAGTTCCTGGTGACTGTACGGACCTCCTCCACGGAGTAGGGGAGGTTGCGGGACTTTATAAAATGGTAGAACCGAGTGACCCCCGGGTGGCAGAGGTCCTCGTGGAGGGTTTGGAGACGGTTTATTTGTGCGTTGGCACATGTGCCGCGGGATAGGGCATCGGACGGCTCGTTCAGCTTTCCGGGACGGTACAAGATCTCGTAGTTGAAGGTGGAGAGCTCGATCCTCCACCTTAAGATCTTGTCATTTTTAATTTTGCCCCGCTGTGCATTATCGAACATGAAAGCTACCGACCGTTGGTCAGTGAGGAGAGTGAATCTCCTGCCGGCCAGGTAATGCCTCCAATGTCGCACAGCTTCCACTATGGCTTGGGCTTCCTTTTCCACTGAGGAGTGGCGGATTTCTGAGGCGTGGAGGGTTCGGGAGAAAAAAGCCACGGGTCTGCCCGCTTGGTTAAGGGTGGCCGCTAGAGCTACATCGGAGGCGTCGCTCTCGACCTGGAAGGAGAGGGACTTGTCGATGGCGCGCATCGTGGCCTTTGCGATATCTGCTTTGATGCGGCTGAAGGCCTGGCGAGCCTCTGTCGACAGGGAGAAGGTAGTGGTCTGTATTAGGGGGCGGGCCTTGTCTGCGTACTGGGGCACCCACTGGGAGTAATATGAAAAGAACCCCAGACAGCGTTTCAGGGCTTTGGAGCAGTGGGGAGGGGAAATTCCATGAGGGGGCGCATGCGTTCGGGGCCTATTATCCCATTGCGCACTACATATCCCAAGATGGCTAGCCGGTTTTTGCTAAACACGCACTTGTCCTCGTTGTATGTGAGGTTCAAGGCTTTAGCGGTCTGGAGGAATTTTTGGAGGTTGGCGTCGTGGTCCTGCTGATCGTGGCCGCAGATGGTTATGTTGTCGAGATACGGGAACGTGGCCTGCAACCCGTGTTGATCAACCATTCGGTCCATCTCCCGTTGGAAGACCGAGACCCCGTTTGTGACGCCAAATGGGACCCTTAGGAAGTGGTATAGTCGCCCGTCTGCCTCTAAGGCTGTGTACTTGCGGTCACTTGGGCGGATAGGTAGCTGATGGTATGCGGACGTGAGGTCCACGGTGGAGAATACCTTATATTGGGCAATCCGATTGACCATGTCGGATATGCGGGGGAGAGGGTACGCATCTAGCTGTGTGTACCTGTTGATGGTCTGGCTATAGTCTATGACCATCCTTAGCTTCTCCGCTGTCTTTACTACTACCACCTGTGCTCTCCAGGGACTATTGGTGGCCTGGATTATGCCTTCCTTCAGCAGCCACTGGACTTTGGACCGAATAAATGTCTGGTCCTGGGCGCTGTACCGTCTGCTCCTAGTGGCGATGGGTTTGCAATCCGGGGTGAGGTTTGCAAACAAGGATGGGGGTTCAACTTTGAGGGTTGCGAGGCCGCAGATAGTGAGTGGGGGTATTGGGCCGCCGAATTGGAATGTTAGGCTCTGCAGGTTGCACTGGAAGTCTAATCCCAGTAATGTGGGCGCGCAGAGTTGGGGAAGGACGTAGAGCCTGTAGTTTTTAAACTCCCTCCCTTGCACCGTTAGGGTCACTATGCAGAAGCCTTTGATCTGTACGGAGTGGGATCCTGCAGCTAGGGAAATCTTTTGCGTACTGGGACGGATGGTCAAAAAACAGCGTCTTACCGTGTCGGGGTGGATGAAGCTTTCTGTGCTCCCGGAGTCGATCAGGCATGGTGTCTCGTGTCCATTGATCAGCACCGTTGTTGTCGTCGTCTGGAGCATCCGGGGCCGTGCTTGGTCCAGCGTCACCGAGGCCAGACGTGGTCGCAGTGTCTCAGCGTCTTCATCGAACCCCGTGGAGCCGTCGATGCTGGGGTCCATTGTTGTCGTCCAAGATGGCGGCGGGGGTGAACAAAATGGCCACCCCCATGCATCGCACATGGCTGGGGGGTCCCAAGATGGCGGCGGGGGTGGACAAAATGGCCGCCCCCATGCATCGCACATGGCTGGGGGGGCACAAGATGGCGGCGCCCATCCTCCCCTCGTGGTGGCCGGGACCCAAAATGGCGGCGCCTGCGGGTCGCACATGGGGGTTGGGGAGCGTTTGGGATGCGCTGGACTCTTTCTTCTCCGGGGACAGCGGCGACCCCCCGGGACCGGAACACAGCCGCGAAATGGCCCTTTTTGCCGCAGCTCTTGCAAATCGCTGCGCGGGCCGGGCAGCACTGCCCGAGGTGTTTCGCCTGGCCGCAGAAATAGCAGCGGGCCCCCCCGGGATGACCTGGCGTCTGAACCGCGCAAGCCTGTGAGGGGGGGGGGGGGGTTGTCGCGACGGGGATCCACGGAGCCCAAGGGGCTGCCGCGCGGTCGGGGCCGTACATGCGGGCGTTTTGCGCGGCCACATCTAGGGAAGCTGCAAGGGCCCGTGCCTCTGAGAGTCCTAGCGACTCTTTTTCTAACAGTCTTTGGCGGATTTGGGGAGAGTTCATACCTGCCACAAATGCATCGCGAATTACCATGTCCGTGTGTTCAGCCGTGTTTACCGGCAGGCAGCTGCAGGCCCGTCCCAAAATTACCAGCGCGGCGTAGAATTCGTCTCGCGATTCTCCGGGACTTTGCCGTCTCATTGCGAGTTGGTAGCGTGCGTAGACCTGGTTCACTGGGCGAACGTAGATGCTCTTTAGTGCTGCGAACGCCGTCTGGAAATCCTCTGCGTCTTCTATGAGAGGGTAAATTTCCGGGCTTACCCTCGAATGCAGGACCTGCAGTTTCTGGTCTTCTGTGATCCGGCCGGGGGCCGTTCGGAGGTAGCCTTCGAAACAAGTCTGCCAGTGTTTAAAAATTGCTGCTGAGTTCACTGCGTGGGGGCTGATCCTCAGGCATTCCGGGACGATCCTGAGCTCCATAGTCCTTTAAGCACGCTTAATAAATTGTAGCGCACAATGACTTACGAGAGACGAATAGAGATGAAGTCGATGAGGCTTTATTAAGCGTGACTTGTTCCCCGCAGTTCAGCAACAGACTGGAGCTGCGGGGAGAACTCCTGGTTCTTATACTCCGCCTTCAGGGCGGAGCTAGAAATCAACAGCCAACCAGGACCCGGGATCTGTCAGCCAATGGCATCATGGCTTCACAGTCCCACATGACCCCTAATGCATACTACCACACACGGTCCAAGCCCCTCTTTTTGGAATTCAATAAGAAGGTATGATGAGAATGTACAACTTATAATCAAATGTAACAACCGCTGCTGAAATGAGCCATTTGTGCCTTTGTATTAAGGATAAGTAGAATGAAAGAGGTGCTGCTCTTTAAATTTTTGTATTGTAAATAAGTTCTTTAATGTATGAGAAAGCAGCATGAGTGTAGGTTAGCTTAGAAAGGTTAGTTAGAAATGAACTGACTTTATATGAATTTAATTTAAAATGACATAATAATTAGAAATATATTTAATTTTGATGAACTGTATGTAATAATGAATGAATTAGGTAAAACTGTGCAATGAATTTAGGACAGAATAGAGTAGGATCTGAACTGATCGACAGGTGACTGGGAGAAAAAGTAGACATCGGCTTGAATCTGTCATCCACCATGCTTCGCGTTCAGGATCAAGAGGATGGATATGTGGCCATCTAAAATGGCCGCCCACAAAGGATAATGGGAATTGTGGTCAAGTTCGGACACAGACAGTACACAGCCCATGTGTATTGTGCAAAGGAAAACCAGACTGAATTGAAACTTGCACCTGTTAATGGTCAATCACCAATTTCCCCATAATACTCAAATCAAGGAATAGCAACAGTAGCAGTCTTACCGGTGCTGCTTCCCCTTATTTGGAAAGGCATACATACTTGGGACAATGGTAACTAGGACCCGCCCAGCCATCGAGTACCCGCCCCTAATTGGCTAGAATTGATTTGGGTGATCGAGACCCTATCGATCCATTGGATCCTGAGTTAGAACCGTCCAAATGGGCGCAAAAGAGGATAAGAGGCATTGTGCCGCGAAGGATCGGTCTCTTTTTGCACCGGCCTGTGCCCACAACAACTGCAGCATAACGACCAGCCAAGTTCAAAACCCGCGATCGCTACCTGAGAGAGATGAGCTGCAGCCGAGACGAACCTGACGACTTCCATCCGACACACATGGGGATTCAGAGAACGGCCTTATCTACCTGCACAGAGCCAGTCACCCAGAAGTTAAGTAAAGGTAATCTTAGTTGATAGGTGTCGTTTAATACATAGCCGCATGTATCACTGCACATAGAGATAAGTCTTGTGTTTGATAATAAACTGTCTTTTGAACTAACATACTGGTTGTGTGGTCATTGGTCAATACAAGAAACATACTCGCAGCTTGTGGTTATTATTATATTAGCAACAGGGTGCCCCTAGAACATGTCAGGAATCAACGAGTGTGCCAGGAATAAGGAGCCTTGCACACTGCCTGGTATCGGACGCAGAGGTGCACAATGCGCAGCTGATGGTCACAGACCAGCTAGATGTTCATCGAGTGGAACCCCTTTCGGTTAGTGTACAGCAGCCTGAAATCCACAGGTGCACCTAGGGCAACATGCATCCCATCTATTGCACCCTGGACATTCCGGCAAATGGCGGCGAACCCCGCTGCTCGGGCATCCTGGTTGGCTCGCTCCACATGGAAATGGATATATTGCTCTGCTTGGACATATCAGGCCTCCGTGACATCACGGATGCACCTGTGCGCTAAGGTCTGGGAGATCTCTGACAGTTCCCCACTCGGCGACTGGAAAGGCCCCATCGCGTAAATGTTTAGGCGACCGTCATATGTGCCATCATCTGGCAGATATGTCTCACTGTCTCTCTGCTCATCCAGAGTCTTCGACGGCATGCCCGGTCCAGCAGGTCGTCGAATGACAGGCGTTGCCGGTACACACGAGGCCAAGGAGGCACCGCCTCCTCCTCGCCCTGCTGGGGGGCCGGCCCTCCAGCCTTTGCGACCGCCATCTGTCCCTTTGCAGCTCGTTGCTCTGCAGCCCATCCCTCTGCCGGCCGCTCCGCTGCTGCATCTTCCCCCTTCTCTCCGAGCGGCCCCCGCTCATGCGACCGCAGGGCATCTCGCAGAGCTGCGACCATCACCACAGCAGCCACCATTGCTGGTTTAACTCCAAACATCATTGTCTGCATGGCGTGAAAGGCCAAAATGTTCGCATGGCGCATTCACCCGTGCCCAACCACGTTCCATGACCTACACGGTGGCCCCAGTTGGCAATTGGGCTCCGCCCACGCATGCCCCTCTCCCAACCCCGCCCCTTTGGTATCCGGCACCGTTGGTGCCCCCGGTTCTGGCGTCCGTCCCTGCTGCCAGGAGTACTGTTGGCTGTCACTGCCCTCACTGGGGGCTGCCTTAGGTGTGGTCCTGCGTGGCTCCCCGGTGGGTGGCGGGCAGTTGGGCGGGGTGTTTGGGGGCGGGACGTGTTGTGGTAGGGGGTGGGGTGCAGGGTAGATGCACCCATACGGCCGGTGTCACTGTGTAGAATGGAGCTGGGTGGTCAGTAAAATGGCACTCAGAATGGTCCTGTGGGGGGCACCCAGGCTGCTTGGCCTGTACTCCCTCCCCTATCCTGGCCCTGGTAGGGCCCCCCCCCCACCACAGCCAGCACGACCGGTGTCCGGGTTGGCAGCCTGCAGTCACTCACTCCGTGTCCTATCTCCTCTCTCTAGTTCAGCAGCCACCATACCAGGTTCACAATTTTTGAAACTACAAGTGAACGACACCGTCGGGAACTCGGCTGTTCGGAGGCAGTGAATCTCGGAGACCCCGGAGAATAGGGGGCTGGATTCTCCGATTTTGCGGCTATAACCCCATGCCGGCGTGGGAACGGTGGCATTTTACTACCGAAAATCCTGCGCAAAACGGCCACTGATCCTCCGTTTGGCTGGGGCTAGCAGCCGAGCAGCGTAGAGCAGCTCTAGCTGCTGATACGGCCCAGAGAATTGCTGGGTCCGTGGTGCGCATGTGCACGGCGGCGGCCTGCAGCGGCCGCGCCATGCAACATAACATGGCGCCGACCGCTCGCGAACCCGGCCTTCAAAATAGTGCCCCCACTTTGACAGCTCGCGAGCCCCTGACCACCCCCCAACAGTACCCCCAGCCAATGACAAAATCCCCCCTGCCCGCAGATCGGCCCTCCCCAAACTGTGGCGGCGCTGGACTGAGTCCGCAGCTGCCACGCTGAGTTCCCGACGGATGATACCACATGCCACCGACGCCATCGGGGACTCGGCCGGTCGGGGGTGCAGCATCGGGGGTGGGCTTGAGGCAACACCCTAAGGCCGCTGATAAGCCGCTTTGGAGAGGGCGCTGCATCACGAATGCGGCGCCGCCCCAGATTTGGTCGTAAACATGTATTCTCTGGCAGATTGCCAAACGCGATTTTAGTGTCGGCGATAGGAGAATCCCGTCCAGGGTGTCAGGCCCGCTAATGATATGCCTACTGTTCTTATCCGCTGCGCGGCGTGTAACACATTCACTCCATTTTCGGGGTGCTGGAACTTCCCGATTTGGCGTAGAACCGATGCCTACAACAATTTTGGCGTCAGAGGCTGTTCTCCACCCAATCGCGTTTTACGATTTTGGCACTGGCAAGCAGAGAATGCCACCCTAAGTGTTGATGCCAACGCTTTGTAGAATTTGTGGACTTTCAAAGCAGAAAAATTAGCCCCACACTTGGACTGATTCTGCTACTGCTAAAGGGCTAGAACCGGCGCCATGTGGAGCACAATCGATTCCAACGAGAAATGGTGCCAACGAGAAATCGCTGGTTTCGCGATTCACTCAAAGGCTGCCAAGCTGCAGCTGCATATACATACTTCACTCCCCACACACACCATCCCAGCCAACAAGATGGCAGTTAGGAGAGCAGCCCCAAGATTTCTCTCTTGGACGTTGTGGAGGAGCGGCGGATTACCTTTTACCCCGGCCCGGGCAGAAGACTGCCAGCTGTCACCGTTCGCTGTGCCTGGGCGCAGGTGGCAGGGGCTGTGAGCGCCCATGGGCAACATCGTCTGGGCGGGCCAGCAGTGGCGGAAAACAATTTGCAACCTCCTCAGGGTGGCCAGGGTGAATCGGCAGCACTGTGCCCGACAGTCCCACACCCCCGTAACCCTTCCCCATCAGGAGGACGGCCAAGCCTCCGCCCT